>NW_009259528.1:169908-193192 GCF_000687185.1 Egretta garzetta
GAATTAACTGTTTTCTGCCCCATCGGATAGCCCTGGGGACCGCACCTGGGCACGATCCCTTTTCTTGGCACTGGTGTGTTTGGGGGAGCAGCACAGGGAGTAATCTCCTACCTGAGGCGTCCTGCATTGCGTGTCCAGAAGGAAGGACATTTTCACAATGGGACTTCTCGCGTGCTTGATTATCACTGCTGGAGCCAGGGCAAAAAACGTTTTGATTTTCTGAGCCAGTTCTGGCATGGACGAGAATGCAATGAACGCTGAGAAAACAGAAAAACACCCTGAGACTTGGTCGATCTTCAGGTGCTTAATCCCAGGGTTCTCTTGGCCCCGCTGCCCAGAGCTGTTTAGCCAGCACTGGCTCCAATTAGAAACCTGGGATCTCTTGCCACCTTTCTGCTTAATCTTAGCGGCAGAGATGTCCAAGAGGAGGCAATGCCTTTGTTCCTATGGTTAGAAGCAGCTGATGAGGCACTTCAGTGACTACCACGGATGGGAAGTCCTGCCCCATGCACTGGGTGAAGGGAACAGCACTGTCATCTTCCATCGACCACTGCTAAAGAGTATCATCACCACGGAGGATATCTCATACCCCTGATGGCCCAGCTGGTGAAAAGAAGCACCATGCATTTCATCAGAAAGCAGAAGCTGTGACCTCCACGCAAAACGCCTTTGCTTCTGACGTGGAACACTGCAATTCGGTTTTCTAGGTTGAATTACAGTTGCAGCAAGGAGCTTACTGAGGTCACCGGGAGCTTTTTTACTACCCGAGGAGCACGCTGGTCCTCCCAGATGTCATGCGTGGAAAGCATGGTGGCTGTGGGACTTCTCACTGCAAGAGACCTTCTACCCAGCCTGCCTGCTCAGCAGCCACAGGGATGGGACCTCTCTGCTTGCTGCTTGCAAACACTAAAATTAATGTTTTTGAGGTGGTCCAGGCAACGTGATGTGCAACCCCTTCTAACGCACCGATCGTGCAGCCCTGGGAGTAGCCAATGTAATATATCTGCTTCTGCCCCGTCTTCTGCAGAACAAAGTCGATCATGGCTGGGAGGTCGTACATGGCCATTTCATGAAAGCTGCAACACAGGAGTAGAGCATTGGTCAAAAGGTAGCACCAAGGAGAGCAAACTTACCTGTGAATTTTGGCTGCGTTGCATTGCTTGTATACTGAAGGGCTTAACGTCTGTGGCTCATTTTCCGGGAGAAAATTCCTATGCGCTAGGAGAGCCCTGTGCAGGGTGAAACTGCAGAGAGTCCGAAGGCATCCCTCCTGCCACGGCCTCATCCTTCCCTGAAAGGGCTCAGTCCCCCCATAGCCATGGTTAGTGGTAAGGGAACCGTGCAGAGCCTGGCCAGCTGTGCATTTGGGCTGCAGCTCTGCCGACCCGGAGTTGGCTCTCGTCGGGATTACAGCACCAGCTCTGCTCCTAGAGATGCTCTTTCCCAGAAGGGAATGGGGCACCGGTTCCTGCCCACGTGCCTTTCAGTGCGATATGGTGAAATGCAGACCTACTTTATTACTGGAAGCATGTTTACGAGTTTGGGAAATCCAGGACCGCTCTGGAGAAGCAGTAGCAGCTTAAAAAACTGTTCTTGGGGACAAGGTTTCTGTGGACAACATCTAGGAGAAGGGGAGGTGGTAAGGACGCTTGTTGATGCCTTGCTGAGGGGCTTGGCTCGGGAAGTCCCCGCAGAGGCCCCAGGACAGGGCTGGCGTCTCCCAGGGTGGGCGCCCCCACGCCGGCAGCAGCGCCCTGTGCTCTTGGCAGGGCCGGGCAGCGTCAGGGAGGGATGGCACCACGTCAGCAGGCAGGTCCACACAGGTACCTCCATCCTCCCTGGGCACATCCCTGGGAGGTCTGGGGGAGGCAATGCCCAGGGATTAGGTGCTCTGCCTTGCCTGCTTGGAGGCACCCACCTCTGCCTAGAGGTTACTGACAGCCAGAGAAGTTGGCACGCTTTTGCAATCTGCTCCAGCCCACCTGAAATCCCAGAATTCAACCTGGTCAGCTGAAAAGCGCTGGTGTCTTCGGGACCAGCTTGTCCCCCGGCTGTTTCCCAGCCAGACGTCATAGCCGGAGTCTGCTAGTATGAAGCCAAGGCTGTTGTTAGCCAGATTTTCCACCCAGTGACTGCCTTCTCCGAGTAACCCGTGCTGGAGAAACACGACTGGCTTGGCTCCTAGATGTGAAAGAAACAGCGCATTTCACTGAAACAGAATTTCTCTACTTGCTCACCCCAAATTCAGGCCAATAAAGCCTCCTTCGTGCACTGCCAGAGGACATAAAATGTGCATTCTAATGATGTCTCCTGGTGAAGAAATCCTTGCCGCAGTTGTCTCGTGGCAGTTGCCCTCATTGTCTCAGCTGGAGGGCTGCGGACACCCCCCCTAAGCCCCCAGGTGCTCGGCCCTACAAGCTCAGCACTGTGGCCACTGACAACAACCGTGTGAAGGCTCAAATGTACAGGCTTGTCCCTGAGGTGGTTCAAACCCCAAAGTCACAAATTTATGGGGAAAAAATTAAACGAGGAACTCTCTTAAGATACGCCTGCATCCTCTGAGCTTTTAACCCAAGCCTCTGCTGGATACGAAAGGCGGTGGCTGTGCTGCGCGCACCTTCCTGTGCTGGCTGCTAAAGCCTTGACTGCACATTGGAGAAATACCATGCATTCTGTATTTTTGCTTTAACAATAAAAACTCCCCTGGCCTGGTAAGGTTCATCCCTTCATCTGCTTGTCATGTTAAGGGTTGGGGTTTTTTTCCTGGCTTCCTTGTGAAATAGAGCCGTACCTCTGTTGCCAGGATTTTCTCTCCCGTGAGGAATTCTGTTCAGTCTGACGTAGTAGCCGTCGCGAGTCAGGACTTCATATTCCTCGCTGGGGTACCCTCTGTGGCAGATTATTTGGCTCTGGGGGAAGAAAAACCCAGGTGGAAAGCTTTCTGTGGCCGAGGTGCTCATGCAGCTTGATGAGTGCATCCCTCACCCGCTGGGATGCCTTTGCAAAACCCAAACACTGTGGCACTGGGGCACTGCTCTGCCCGGGGTGTCTAAGGATCAGCCGGGGACCTTTTTGAGAGAGGGTGCTCTGGCAGAATCGCATGCCCGTCCTGGCGAGACGTCCAAGGGAAGAGGAGACCCTCAGCCGTGGGCTCGTGCCTGAGAGCAGGAGGGGAGCCGCCAGCTCCCCTGCAGCACGCAGCAGCTCATGTGTTTGAAGTGTTTCCAGAAATCAAGACTGGAACCAAAGGGATTTGCTGACAGCTGGCACTGGTGGCAGGACATGTCGTGTCAGACGCTGAGCTGATGTGCAGGCAGATAAGATGGTGGGGCATATCGAACCTGCTGAGCTGGGCTGACGGGAAGAGCAATGGGACAAGCCCCATAGCATTTGTCACAGGGCTCCTGAGGGTCTGCCTGAACTTTATGCTGAAAACTCCACAGATTGGGAAGTTTCAGTCTGGTGAAATCCAGCTGTGATCCTGCCCACACAATCCTGTGTGCTCGCTTTGCCACACGGTTGGTGGAAGAGATTAATTTCAGCAATTTTATTGCCCAAGACTTGAGCCCATCTAAACCCACCCTCAGAGATTTCAGGACTCGTCTGGACACGGCCCTGAGCAACCTGCTGCAGCTGAAGAAGAGGAGCCATGCAGAACTTTCTACCTTCCAGGAAGGTGTCTGATCAAATCCATGCTGGGATTACGTCCTTCTCTAACTGACCTGCTGATAATTGCACTTAATAATGCTGGGAGGAAGAGGACTCCTTCAGGAAGCAGGGCTTGTTAACGATGGTATGGGGGCAACGTCACACTGCACTGCTCAACAAAACCAGCATGCGTGGTGACCCGAGCCCTCCCCACATACCTGCCCTCCATCCCTCTCTCCCCCAGCTCAATGCCTGCAAACTTTCAGACAGGGCAGAAATTCAAACTTCTGACTTACAACGTTCATGAAAGTCTCGGGGTTTGTAGCCATTTTCTGCTCGATGGCATCTGCTGGGTTCACGGGTGCTGGTATCAAAACCAGGATTGCAATGAACCGCCACATCTCCTGCCTGTGTAAAGTATTAGTATTAGTATTAGTATTATAATATAGCATTGTTATGACTGTCTGTTTCTACTTAGTGATGATGGCTTAAGTTCTTTAGGTATCTGAAGACCAAATATCATGGTCTGGGCTGGGGAAGTGGAGGGGATTCCCCATTCCAGCTTCCATTACAGTCCACACAAGGCTCCTCATGCTCCTCCGTACAGACTGGATCTGGTACTAGGCAAGACCCATTTTTATATTTTTAATGGTGGAAAGATGAGAAATAGCCTTATAATGAAGGAACTAAAGTGATAGAAAATTCCATTGGGCCAATTGTCACATAGGAGAAATTAACCCGAAGTAAGAGTTTACGCTATGCAAGGAACAAGTTTAGGTTGGCTGGGCTATGACTACGTCTATGCTTTTGCTGTGTCTCTATGGCTTAGCGTTTTCATCCAGAAGCCACTATTAACAAAAGGGTCCTATGAACTGAAACACAACAAGACTTGTAGGAAGACTATTTATTAACTAAGTGTAGCCTGAAAAAACAGAAGCCTTTTTGACCGCCTTAGGGACTCCTGTCCTGAGCAGAGATCTATTCTTGATAAACACAGTTAATATTATATATGATTTCTAATGCTTCGCCAGGCTCTTGAAAATTAAAGCTTAACTTCAACCCAGTAGCATGCGTTGCAAATCTTCTCACTAGCCATCTGGCTACACTCTCTACCTCCCTTCTTCCTCCTTCCAATGGCTCTCCTGCACGCTGAGACATACCTGCCCTCTGAAATATTCACAGTAACCCTCTCTACGTTATTACCAAGAAAAAAAAAATAAATCAATGCTTTTTCACCCTCGGGATAGCTCCAACGCAAATCTGAATTACACGGAGGCAAATACGTTACCAGGCAGAGCCCAACTGTCGTGTCTGATCAGGCTGGTGGTGCGAATGGTGGTGGCTCTGTCATCACCACTGTTAAAAAGAGTGCGCTGTGTCAGAGCCCTGCTACGCTGGCACCACACTGGACCACATCACGTGTCCTCCAATTAAGCGATGTGCACGCTGGTCATATCTTTGATAACTTCCTCTTCTTGGCCATGTGGTCATGACTTTCGTGCTTGCAAAGATTATGTTTCCAAAAGAGCCAGAGTGGTGTGGCAAGGAATTTCAGCTGTGGAGTTGCACCTTAAGCTCATGAGAGCTGCACTAAAAAATGTCAGAAGGTTTTCTTCGTAAAGGGTTGTTTTCTAACTCCCAGGGGGCTTTGTGAGCACCTCATAGAAGAACTCCCAGGGCAATGAAAGGACTTGGGCTCCACCAGCTTCACAAGGCCTCAGGATCATGCCAGCTTCTCCATAGACACACCATGGACAGGTCAGGCTTCGACGGCTGCCTGCGTGGGAGACATTCGGTGATTACACCACTCTTCAAAAGTGACAGCAGCCCAGGCAACCCCCGCATAGCCCTTGTGCCCAAGCGGTATTCTATTTGCAACTGGCAGTTTGCAAAACCTCTGCAACATTTTCTGGAAAAGCATCAAGCTTAGCTTCTTGCCAGTGGGCGGCAGAGTGGGGGCGAGCTTGTGCAATGCCTCCGTTTGGCTGAAGCAACAGGTACTGCACGGAGTAAAGGTGTTCATTCTCCACCTCCAGCCTGTGACCTTACAACGTACGCCTTTATGCAGCTGCTTGGTAGCCACCTAAAGCACCGAGCCTTTGGTTGTCTGCAGGTGCTCTGCCGGAGCACACGTTTCCTGGTCATGGATTAGCTTGACTTCTAATGTTCGTAACAGCTGTAGCCTATGAGCAGTGTGCGTGTTGTGAAACAGCCCAAAACACACGTGTTACTCCATCCACCAGGCTGTAATTTTCTACCAGCGCCGCAACCGCTGACACAAAGGGACTGTGTGTGTGGGCGCTATTTTTGTGACGGCAGGTGTGGCCAGAGCCTTCACTGTTTCATTACCTTATTCCTGTCCCTGTGTCTACTTCGGGTTTTTGAAAATGTCTTCCCACTCCTGTGAGTGCAAAGATCCCACTACATAAGTTGGACTTTACAGGTTGCATAGAGGGCAGTTCCAGTGTGCGTCTCACGAGGAGTTAAAAAGCATCCTATGGGTGGAGAAACCCCCACCCAGCTTGCGTTTTTCTACTCTGCTGTCAGGTTTCGTTCAACAGCATCAAGGCAGATCTAACCATTTACCTGCGCAGTCGGCTACTTCATCCACTGTCAAGTCTGCTGCCTTCTACCTCCACTGAGTGCTAGTTATCTAGCGGAAGTACTAAGTACTAATGCTAGGTACTAGTAGGGGTTGGAAAGACAGCAGCATTCTCCAGCATCCTCAGGCCATGGGACGAGGCTATCGGAGAAGCGTATCAGCGCTGAGGCTAGCGGGCGACTTAGCACCAGTACCTATCATAACTGGGAGGAAGGAAAGAAGTTGCCAGCAAAGAGCAGATAGCTTTTTACCAAGAAATTCTTGTGTAGCTTAGTCAGAGGAAGAAATGAAGACCTTTGAGTTATTTGAAGTTAGGAGACCAGAGTTGGGTGTTTTGACACATATGTGCAAGTTTAGGTGGAAAGAGCAATACCATCACGATGCTGCTGTGATTGCATACTTAACAGACCGGTCCATAGTCACCAGTGTTAACCTACAGTGTCAGGACCCCATAATACATGGTAGGGTGCACAACCAAACACTAGATAGATTATCACAGGCATCTTAAAATGAAGCTGTATAGCCACACTCACGGGATGTTCTTACCGTATTGCTGCAGGAACTAACGTAAGAAAACTCAAGATGGTGTAGAAACAGCCAGGTATCTTATTTCACTTTCTGACCAGGTAGACTGTACCTGTAATCAGCACTCTCACACACACAGTCTCAGAGGGGCCAAAATGTGTGTATCCAAGTGGTCTTGTCAAGGTCACCTAAGTGTGGCATGGAAGGCAAGGGTTGCCAGCAACTGAGTTCTCCGTATGCCTTCTGGGTTCTTCTTGAGGCCCAAAGGCCAACTCTTTCTTGGCTTCTAAAGGTCCTTTAGGAGTCAAGAGCTACTATGGCGTGACATTTTGCTTCTGCATCTTGTTAACATCACGTTTCATAAATATTAGGCAACATTGCTGCTGGGTGTCTTTCATTTTCTTGTTTGCAGTATCATAGGACTGTAACCCATCCTGCTGTTGGGCTAACAGGAAGACAAACAGCCCATGAAATGTGCTGTATCCCCACTGCTGTCCTTCTGCTAACAGGCGCAGGTCTTCTGCTGATGAGTCACCTTCTCTGTGGCGCATCACGGTGCAAGCGACACATTTCTCGGCACTTACCAGTTTGATTGGTATTAATCATGTCCTTGGCTATCAATGCATACCATTCCTTTAGCTCCTGCCCTGGTGTTTCTCCTGGTGCTTTCGTGCATGTGCAAGCCTCCAGACTGTATGCCCAGGATGCTGGTTGTTACCTTCTATCCGTTGCCTCTTGTCAAGCACAAGAGTAAGCCAGTCACAAGCAGGGAGTTGCTTAAATAGCTGTCGTCTGGTCTTGGCATCCTGAACTGGGAAAGGGAGTATAATTTTAGCCAACTCTTGTGTAATTCCTGCCAGATAAGCATGACGCCCTCACAGTAACCTTGGAGAACCTTGGTCAAGTAAAGAATCTGATAAGGAAAACAGTGCTTGTCTGCTTGTACCTCTCCTAGTTTAAAGCCCCTCAGCTAGGCTGGGATACCTCCAGCATCTCTGACTACACATTTAGTAGGGCTTTTACTCATGCTAGAGCTGTGCAGTGAAGCTTGATGAAACAACAAATTCTCTTCACAACACCTTGCTAGAATTGTTCACGCAATCGTTTTATTCACAGCAGTAAAACTGAATCAACAAAACCATAAATGTTCCTAATTATTTGTGGCAATGAAGGCATGGACTCCAAGTTCATGCACAAGTGGAATCGGAATCCCTTTATTTAACGCTTTACATCCTTTTACACTGATCACAAAACAAAGCCACTGCTTTTCCTCTTATCACCTAGCTAGTTGGCAAGCGCTGAGTCCAAGCCTTATATGGAAGCAAAGTTCATCTTGCAAAGTCCATTGGTTGTAGCATTGACCTCGCTTTTCTCACTTAACTCTTGTTTTACTTCTCCCATGGCTTGCGGCCAACGAGACAAAGGATATCTCTGGTGTCCAGCTCAGCTGCTGCATCTGCGGATTCTGTACTCGTTCCCACAATTATTGGTTGCAGAGTAACTGAGATGTGGTCACCAGTGGCTTGTCTCAGCTAATTCTTACCCCGTCTCTTTGTTCAGAAGACCCCGGAACAACCCTGAACTTCTTGTACTTCTCTGATCTCTCTTCATTGTACAATTGGCTTTAAAGAGTATTTTAAAGCTAAAAGAGTTTGGTTTGTTCATGAACAGACCTAGGCCAACTTCAGCAAACTTTCCCAATAAAGAAATACTAATATTTTTCAAATTTGGTATCATAGTGCTCTTGGGCTTTTTTCCGATGTATTGGAGAAAATCTGATTAGGCTCAGCTTAGGCAATGCCCTGGTCAGGACTAGCAGAGACCTTCAGGGAGCAGTAACTTGTCCCACACAACATAGTCCAGGGTCAGGAATGGAGACCGACACAGGCTTGTGAAGAGTGCTGGAGGTAGTGATAGCTGATCATGATCTTGGCTAACTGTCACTTTCCATGGCCTTATACCGTTCCCGTCTGCCTGAAGTACCAATATATGAAAATACACGTCTCAAAGACCAGTCACTGGGTCTCTCTTCCATGCATTTATCTAGCAACCTCAAAAGAAAATTTGGAAATAACATAGGAAATAATACAGAAATTGCTCATAGTTCCTGTGTCCTGGTTTCGACTGGGATCGAGTTAATTTTCTTCATAGTGGGTGGCACGGGGCTGTGTTTTGGATTTGTGCTGGAAATAATGTTGGTGACACACTGATGGCTTCATTGTTGCTAAATCATGCTCAGACTAGTGAAGGACGTTTCAGCTTCCCCTGCTCTGCCCGGGGCACAGGGAGCCAGGAGGGGGCACAGCCAGGACAGCCCACCCCAACTGGCCAGAGTCCATGCCTTATGATGTCATGCCCAGTATAGAAACTGGGGGGAGATGGCCGGGGGGCAGCAATCGCTGCTTGGGGATGGGCTGGGCATTGGTCAGTGGGTCGTGAGCAATTGCGTTGTGCATCACTTACTTTGCGTATTCTTTTATCATTATTACTTTCTCTTCCTCTGCTGTTCTGTTAAACTGTCTTTATCTCAGCCCACAGGTTTGCTCACTTTTCTGATTCTGTCCCCCATCCCACCAGGGGGGGGAATGAGCGAGCAGTTGGGTGGTGCTGAGCTGCTGGCTGGGGGTAAACCACGACACCCTGAAATAAGAAAGCAACGTGTCCTCAACTTAACAAAACTCCGAATCTATGCAGCGATGCTGGTGACTGCTGGAAGCTGTTGTCAGACTTGCTATTAGGGACCAAAAAACCACGAAAAGGCAGTACACCGTCTGACATAACTCACTGAAACCTTACCCTAGATTAACCCTGGTACAAATCAGTTTCTAAATAACAACATAGGCCAGTACGTTGCCTACAGCACACACCAAAGCTATCTTAGGGTTACTTACAAAAGCGTGACTTTAAGCACGTGCCTGTGCATAATCCTCAAGTGGGAAGCACGCCATAGGGGACGTGCTCACCACCTCTCTAGTGTGGACATGGCCTGGAGCTGATCGTACGCCCCACGGCTCATGGAGCTGACCATACGCCCCATGGCTCACGGAGCTGACCGTATGCTCCAAGGCTCGTGGAGCTGACTGTACACTCCACAGCTCATGCATGCACTGCCTTTTTTTGCATTGACTTGTGGCAATGATAGAAAATTATAGGTCAGCAAACATGGTGCAACGGCTGTATTTTGAAAGGGATGTGACACGGTTTTAAGCCCTTCTGGCCTTGTGTGCCACACGCAAGCAGATCAAGAATGGCTTTGCGTGAGCACAGCTGGAAGAATACGAGGTAAGTGGCTGAATGACCAACACCCTCCACACGTGTAGGCATATGACTGAGGTTGGTTTGCTCACACATAGGTAATAAAAAGGGAGCATCGGTGTGCTATGAATTCACCAGGGTGGTGAAGGCTTGTGCTGCGCTGTGAAGCCTAAGGGTGAGAGATTTAGTTGATCCGGACCCTGACACTGTGGGCTGATGTCCCAGCCTGACCTTGGACCTGCGCCATCACCATGGACCTTCCCAATGACTTGAGTCTTGCAAGGACTCCAGTCCCAGCAAGATAAATACAGCTTGCCATGCAACTCAATCCATTTATCGATCAAGACAATCCCAGATGACAGAACATCACAATATTTATGCTACAAGCACCTTAATTATTTACTGTTCTCTTTGCTTCCAAAATGCACCACTTCAGCCATTGTGGAGCATCTAGCAGGAGGTGGGAGCCAAGTACCAGTGCCACAGGGAGCAGAGCACTTCCAGAACCTGATGCTGAGAGAACTTCACCAAAATGTTCTGTCACGGGAGACTGCCAATGAATGAAGATAATGCAATACAAACACTGCATCAGATAATTACAGAAGTAATTATACAGAAACATTATAACCTGAACAGAAAGAGACGAGACTAAAGCCTGCAATTCTTACAATTTTTCAGAAGTAAAAAGTTAGTACTTTTTAACCAAACATGAATACATTCTTGCAAACTTTTGAGAAGTCTGTTGGGGAAATGTCTTGCCAAGCTTTGGGTGGTTCTTTGCAGAGACAAAAGAGCCTTCTTGCATTGGCACTGACATCCACAGTATGAAGAGTGCAGCCCTGTAAGACTGCTGCTCCAGGGAATGCTGTGGTAAACAAGTAATTGCACAGAAAAAGATGTCATTACAAATACACCAAGTGAGGGAGCTAATCGCTGTTGCCCCACACGGATCATACCTAGCCCATAGCCTAATTCTTACACCCTGAGATTACCTCACCCCGTCCTGTGTTCCTCCATGGTCAGTTCTAGTTGTAAGGATGGAAAGCGAAACGCCTTTGCAGCGGGTGCCCTTCGATGCTAACTCAGAGCCCACCGCAGTGTTCCTGCAAGGATGTGCGCCAGCAGCCCCGTCCCACCGCCTCCGGACACTCAGTGTGCTGCCGAGACCCACAGTTTGCCTCCGGAGAGCAGCCGAGCTGGGCTCAGCGCCCCTCCTCACCCTCCTACCTGCCCTCTGCGAGTCACCTCTTCCTCAAAGGGTGGGGAATACTGGCTGCATCATGGGCGGTGGGCATCTGCCAGCATTGCAAGCCACCAAAAGCCATCCCTGAGCAGGGAGAGGGTTGGACGAGCCGCTCGCCCTCGCCTGCGCGGGGCTGAAACCCCCCGTACTCCTGTGGAGGTGTAAGGCAGGACAACCACACGGAGCCCAGTGGACCCTATCTTACTTTATTTTTACAATTATTATTACTGCTATTACATTATTATTAGTAGTAGTAGGCACATTTTAAGAATATAGTTTCACCAACAGGGAAATTCACAATTCCTCCCCCATCAATGTATTATTAAGAAGTGTAATCCAGAAGCTGAAAACAGAGTTAAAAGCGTTACTGGCTTCCACCAGACTCTTCCCTCTCTCTCATAAGGAAAACAAAACCATTTCCTGAGAGTCAGCGAAAGGTGACCTTTTTAGCTGGGTTTGAGCTTGGGAATATTGCTTAAAATGGTGCAAAATGATGTTTCCTGGTAGAACTTACTGAAACCCCTTTTGTGTATGAGTAAGGCTGGTGTTATCCAAACTGACATGAATTTGAGAAAGATGCTCCCTACGTTAGCAAAATGGACAGTTCTCATGGAAAAAACCACAAGCTCTTTTCATTGTCACCAGGCAGCAAGTTTCTAGCTCCTTCCAGCTGTAAAGCAATGAACATCAGGATGTTGGGATCCTTGGCGTGGAAGGGTCACTGGAAGGTGGATAAAGCTACACCAGCAGGATTCATCACTCGACCCACCAGGTGGTCCCACCTGAGCACACCTACTCTCATGAAACACCATCACCCAGGAGGGAGCTCATCTGCTGCCCAGGTGTTTATAGCTGGGAACCCAAGCGTAGGGAGGCCAGAGCCCGCAATGGCAACTAGGAGCCAAATTCCACTGAAACTGCACACGGGCAAGGCACCTGGGAGACTTAGGGTTCAAGGGCCATGCCCAACTTCTGCAGGGACCTCAGCCCATTTAACCTAAATCCTATGTGCTTTCCCGATCATTGCCTTGGCTTGTTTTCCTCCCTTGCTAGAGTAATATTGATCCCAGCCAAGTACAGTAGTTTAGTGAGCCTTTCCCCCTTCCTTTTTTGTTCAACCCCCCACACCTCCTGCCAGTAAAAGAAGCCCCAGAAGTCAAACGAGAAACCACCAATTACTCCAGACAGATTCTAGGCGCTTTTCTGCATCAGTTCAAGAATTTTCTTGTACACTTGTTCATACACTTGCGTACTCCAAAGGAAATCAAAGTGGGTGAACTCGGGAATGTACTTTTTGTATGCCACATTGGTTATGCGAGTCAGTGTGATGTTTACGTCTTCGGGGTCTGAAATCCAGTCACTGCCACCATACCACACAGCAAGCGGGGCCTTCATATTTTCCAGTTCATAAAAGGGAGGTGTGGTCTGGAAGACAAGCAGTGTGACTTGAGGAAGGAAAGCCTGGGAGGTCACAGGCAAGTCAAGAATTCAAAGTATTCCTGATTGCTGCTTGGAATTTCTCCCCTATCCCAAAGTGGTACAGAAACTATCGCCAGAGATCCTGACTATGCCTTGGGCTCCTGTCCTTTTCACCAGAGGATCAAAAAGTCATCACTGAACGACATCACAGACCTCTTTTTTGCAAGAAAGATGCAAACCTGTTTGACCATATAAGGTAAATTCCATAAATCCCATAAAATTCAGTCCCTGCAATATTTTCATTGTAATTTTAATTTTTTTTTTTTTTTTAAACTGACAAATGAGGATGGATTTCTCTTACCTGATTGTAATGAAGTATGTTGTCACTGCCATAATCATACCATTGGAATTCCCCTGTTTGATAGAGCTGGGAAAGGGGGAGAGCTGTGTTTATTATCCACGCATTAGAGGGGACCATAAGAAAGATGCACTGCTCCCTCCTGCCACCAAGGGTCAAGGATGCTATTTGCTACGTGTGATACCGTCTTTTGGGAGGAGACCTCAACCCCAGGAAGATCTCAGCACAGCCGGCAAGATCGCCTGGTGTTGCTCACATCTTTCATCCCTCCTCTCTCGGGTGGCTGGCAAGCTGCAGATGTCTGGAAGCTGAGGCCCCAGAAACCCACAGTGCACCTAGCATACAGTCAAGAGCTAGCCTCAAAGAAGCCACGAGTCAGACCTTGGGGCAAGTTTCCTGTGTCTGTCATGGTCAACGGCTACAACAGAAGGATATGGTTTTGTGTATGTTTTCGATGATTAGTTGTTGTATGATTAGTTAGCGTTGCTGACCCTCAGCTCTTGGCCTTTACTCGAGCATCTCCTGTGCTGGTTTATTACCAGTTTTTGCTTCCGTCTCCATCTCTTATCAGATCCAAAGACTCTTGGTCATCTTTTGTTGAAAGTCATGGCCAAAAGAACTGCATATCTGCACCAGTGTTTCATGTCGATTTCCCCTTTCCTCTCTAATATAGCTCTGCAGGGAGGGCAATGGAGGATGATACCCAAGCATTGAGGAGAGGTCCTTGGCAGCTCAGAGAACATGGGCCCTGGTTGCATGCAATCTTATTCTGCAGCAGGAAATATTACCTGGCGCCAATGTAACAGGTTCTTTAGGGATGTTGAATCAGGGTAGCGGGACAGGTAGACATCTATGCGGCCCTGCAAGAAACCATTGGAGACACTTATTCTCTGCATGGAGGGAAATCCCATTAGAAATAAAACTGTTCAGCAGCCACACAAGTCTGTCACTCACACAGGCTAGCTAGAGCTTGCCTCTGTACAAACTGCTTCACCTCAGCTCTGTGAAGGCACATGCCGTGAGAACACACACGGCAGATACCAGCATGAAGGGCACTGTAGAGCTCCCTTCAGCAAGCAGAGCAATTCCCATGGGATGCTGGGTCACATTACGAGTCTATGTGGTTTTCAAACCAGAGTAAAACTCCCCATCTTCTGCTCAGGATCCTTTTGCAAAGACAACGTGCAACTCATCACAGTGGCTCTACATGTTGTTTCTAATGTGTTTTCTCCTTGGAATGTTATGAAATTACACCAACGCTTCCCTCGAGAAACAGTGGCCCAGCTCTGACTCCATCCATGACCAAGCTATTAGTGCTCAGTACTCTACGTGGACCTGTCCCCTCTCCGCATGAGCAGTTTGTGACAGTATCTGGACATTGACATCTTGGCTGGCCCCAAGGAAATGGCCCTTCCTGGGCTGGACATGGCCCCAGGCAACCCACGGTAGCTGTAGTGTTGGCCCTGGTGGGAGTGGGGTCAGGCTGGAGGCTCCACCCCACCCTGGTGCCTCCAGCCCGAATTTTTCTACGACTCTGTGATCAGCGCAGTGGAGCACAAGGAAAGGCTCTGATTTGGGGATAAATATGTTCTAAGGGATGGTAGACGGAAGAGCCTGAGGCCCCACCTCTCCTTAGCAGTGGACTGAAGGGGAGTTCATGCTGTGAGAGCCTGTTTTGTTATTAAAATACATGTGAAACTACAAATCACTTGATGAAAGAGAAACCCTGGGAGTCCCGGAGCGCCAAATTAATTTCTGCACTCTCCCCTTCGGCATCATTCCCACTGGGGACACAACATCCCTGGTAGACGCATGACCTTGTGTGCACTCTGCGCTTCCCTCTGGTGCCAACACAAGAGCATGGCAATGGCCAACAGAATGGCCAGACTGCAGAACGCTGACACAATGTACAGATTTTTTGAGGAACCAAAGATGCGAAAGGCCAGGTGAAGGCAGCTAGTTGATAACTTGGGCTCAAACAGCGAGGAACCGTACCACTTAAAAAGTAATCTGGAGTGTACATACCACATTGAAGCTGTTGCTGGGCCCACCAGGCAAATAAAAGACCAAGGAGCAAAAGCTTTTAAAGATGGGGTAGCTGCACAGACTGGAAATCGCTTGGTGCAAGGTCTTGCCCTTATTGAAGGCCATTATGAATCCTAAAATGAACTGTGAAAGTCAAAGGCGTTGATCAGTGTGGTTCATGTTCCTCTTTTGCCTCCAGACACTCCCCATCCCTCTGCTCACCCCTTCAGGTTTGCTGTCTTCCTTGCCACAGCTTTGCTGTGCTTTGTTATCTTGGCTTTTCAGAAATGACCATGGCCCTGGCAGAGCCCTGATCTTCCTGGAAGAGGTTTCTCCTAGCAGCATGGACCCAAACACAATGTCTAGAAATAGCCCTTCCCTGATTAGGACTGGACAGGAGGACGCTTTACGCTGCTTAATGCCCTGCAGGCTCACGAGTGTAAGCACAAATGTACCCACTCAGTGCAAGGGCACGCAGAGGCCAGGGAAACTGAAGTGATGTACAAGCACTGCACGTCTCAGGCGGTGGGACCTTCCCGTTCCCTCCTTCCCCTTCACACCGGGCGAGCGTGTGGCGAGGACGTACCTTAGCCAGCCCCTCGGGAAGGTCAAGCACCCTTGCCAATGGTGTCTTCATATTTGAGCTATTGGTGGCAGGACCCAAGGCAAAAAACATCTTGATTTTGCGATCCAGCTCAGGAATGGACGAAAATGCAATGAAACCTGTGGGAGGGAGAAGGAAGCAGACCCTGCCCTCTTATTTCTGAAGGAAATTGGAAGGACCCTCAGAGGTGGCTCTAGCAGGTTTGTGACTTGACCTGAAGCCTTTGTTGCTGATGTATTTCGGCTCCCAGCTTGCCTGCTCAGCCCAGCTGCAGCTCCTGCAAGCCCTTCTTGGGGCTCTGGCAGCAGTGGGATGCACCAAAAGCCACCGCTGCAACCATATTTTGGCCGTCTCTGCTCAAAACTGTTCTGTTAAAGCAAACAGGGATTTTTACCTGCTCTTTTCCCTTCATTGTTTAGATGTGCTGGGACGTTACCCTACCTGCCCAGGCTCTTAGGAGAACAGTCCCAAAGGGTGCGCAGCTAACATAGGTCTGACTGGTCTGGTCTCCTCCTAAGTACCTGTGGTGGTGCCTTGAGAGTAACCCACGTAGTATAACTGCTCCTGTCCAGTTTTCTGCAGAATATAGTTGACCGTTGCTGGAAGGTCGTACATGGCCATCTCATGAAAGCTGCAATGGAGATGGGCACATGACAAAATTACTGCTGCTGACCTTGAGAGTGACAGGCAGGACACAGCAAGTAGTGCCGTGATTATTCAGGGAGCAAGCGAGGGCTCTGGCAGGCATGGGCACCCCCTATGACTTCTTGGGCACCCCTATGGCTTCTTGGCGGTGCCGGTTTATGCCCACTGCCAGATGGTGTGAGTGTCGGTGGCACTGCTCCTCCAGCCTACGGACACTGCGGAGGGTACCAGATACCTGCCCACCCCTCGGTTTCGCAGAAAATACCTGTAAGCTGAGTATTCCTGGTGGTGAAAATCAAACTTCTTGTGCTTTCGTGACCAGCTGTTCCCCCAGCTGTTTCCGATCCAGACATCATAGCCAGCGTCGGCGAGAATGAAGCCCAGGCTGCTGTTGGGTAAGTTGATAACCCAGCTGCTTCCCTCCAACATCAGGCCATGCTGCAGGAGGACCACGGGCTTTGGAGCTGAAGGAAGAAGAGGAGGAGTGTTTTCTCTGACCACTAGCAAAATTGATTGTTCACATCCAGGTACTGCTTTGGGAGCAACCTCCTGGGAAAGTGACTCCAATGCACGGAGATGGTCACCTATGTCCTCAGCCTCTGTGGAGAGGTGGTTTTGAAGTAGGCTCTTTGGTCATCCCAGGGCAGAGAAATTCAATATAGTGAATCTGAAAAATGAGGTCGGACTCCACACTGAATGGAGCTCAGTAAATCATGCTCCCAGGAAGAACAAAACCAAGCCCCATGTCTGCCTGGACCCTGACTGTGCCCTTTGCATGGATACCACCCTCCTCACAGTACCTTTTGTTTGGCTCAGGTACTCTGGGCTGACCAAGAGATGTGGAAAATGCATCGGAGTCTAAGTACCTCCCATGGTACGGTGACACCATGATGCCCCCATTGCAAGAGACACGGGTACTGTAGAGGTCAAGAGCATCTCCTCCACCCACTTCTGCCCACTTTAAGCCATATGGGCAAGTCTCAGCTCCCCAGAACAAACTTAAGATCTTTTTTACAAAGGATCAGAAAGCCTGAAATGCTGTAGGAAGAGAATGGAGGAGAGATTATGGAAAGGTTTAGTTGGGAAAGAACCTCTGGAGGTCTCTGCTCCAATTCCCTGCTCAAAGCAGGTCTGACTGCACAGCCGTAACAGGGTCATTGCAAGGAGATCTGAGTTCATACAGTAGGGCGACCACACAACCAGACTGCAGCCTGGAAAAGTTGAAATGAAAGTGACTTTCCTTTCCTTTCCTTTCTTTTTTTCCCTTTGTCTCCTCTTTTTTCTGTGGGTTTTTAGACCCTCAATATAAGACTTACATTTCCACCCTGGGCAGCTGAGGACAAAGTGATTTCCTGAATGGTAATCTGGCTTTTCATGCCTATTTGACATGTTCGTACACCAGTTCTCCTGCTTCCCAGGAGGGGGACACCCCACCAAGAGTGGGGCATCACCCCCTCTGCTTGAACAGCAGTTCAAGTGAAGATCAGAAAGGAGCCAAAATGGTGAGATGGCATTGGATTGGACATGTGGTTTTTTTTTTTTTTCTGACAAATGGCTTTTTGCTGCTCCACTGACTGGCTTTGAGCTGGGGCAAAACCTGGGGCCAGGTTTCTCTGTCCCATTCATTCTCCTCATCCTTTCCTTCCTCTTTGGAGCAGATCCTCTCAGAACAAGAAGACTAGCGTTGTAGGCACCTGCATTTCTTCTGCTCCCGAGGCTAATCCTACAGGGAAAGTTGTCTCCTTGAGGACCCAGCCCGTGACGAGGCAAGCCCTGACCATGGCATACTCCATCCCAGCAAAGCTCTCAGGGTCTCTGGACAGGCAGGCAGACCTCATAGCACTTACGGGGACAGGTCATGCTGGAGCCCTGTGCCTCTGCTTCATGGGAGGTGGCCGTGCTTCCTGGGTCGTCTCTGCTGTGAGGAATCCTCTGCATGGTGAGGTAATAGCCGTCGTCTGTCACCACTTCATGCTCCTCATAGGGATACCCGTAGTAGTGGACAATTCCACCCTGTGGGAAGCGAAGGACAGCGTGGGATGGGTCCCCAGGGAGGTGGGGGTCTCCGTCCCAGAGGGTGTCAGGGAGACTGGCTGGGCAAAGCCAACAGTGGCCACCCTGAGTTGGTGGTGGTGACTCCTGCTGTCAGCGGGACGGTGGAGTAGGGACCTCCCAGCATCCCTTCTACCAACGCTGCGGTGGTGTCATGACTTCAGCTAAAATTTTTGGCAGGACTGAGTCTCCCTCACTCCCTGAGCAGGTCTGGTAAAGAAAGACCCATTGTTGCTTTTCATGTTGTAATCAACTTTTGTGAAGAGCAGGGCAGCAAGGACAGCAAAGCTCCAAGCCTGAGACGGCTGCGGTGACCCAACCTGTTGACTTGGCCTGAACTCCTCCATAAATGTCTGCCATAAATCTCCATGTATGTAAGCACAGGGAGACAAAAGCTCTAATAAAACCCTGATACCAAACCCTGGTGAAGATCTACACACAGAGACCATAGGTCCTGCCCAGACTGTGGCAGCATAGGTAGCTTGCGTGCCCAAGTAAAAAAAGAAGGGAGAGAATTCAGGACTTACAATATTCAGGGACAGCTCGGGGCTCGCATCTGAGTTCTTGCCGACGCACATTAAACAAGCAATGCTTACGAACAGCCACATTATGGTGCTCTGCAAAACACTGTCAAAATGATGTTTTTGCAAATCCGAGTGAAATTCTGTCCCAGAACACCTGCTGTTCTTCCTGGGAAGGGCTTTGAAGTGTCTGTTTTGGCATGCTCCCACCACAAACCCTCTTACTATCACTTTATTTGTTGGAGACAATAGATTTGCAACAGAAATACTGCCTCAGTTCTTGTGGCCCCAGCAGACCCTGGTCTCATTACTTTTAAGACTGAGCCTTCAGAAAAGCGAGGAGAGACAGAAAGCATTTTTGTGGAGAATAGCATGCACATCCAAGGGAAGAGCTTTGCCCTTTCCTCCCAGCAGCCAGCCTGCAAACATATTCCCTTCATGAAGGGTCCCTCGGCTCAGCACACCCTGAGAGCTCCTGGTGACCTCTGAGAGGTGCAGCAGGGTGAAACCGCTTCCACCAGCAGCAGGTCCTGACCCCCAACAGCTCCCACTGCCCCTCCCACGAGAAGGAATGACTTTCCTTTGGAGCCAGGACTCCCAGGGAAGTCCCGCCATCCCACCTGAGGGGCTCTTCAACTACCTACAGCTCTCTGCTGCTGTCCCCAGGGATGGCCCCTTGCTGGCAGCCTGTGCAAAGGCAGAGGCACCCAAGGAGGAAGGATTACCCGTCGCGGTTCGGGCGCTGCAGCACAAGAGGCGTGGGTGCCTTTCTTCCTGATGCTGGCCAAGCAGGAGGTCCCTGCCACCCGAGCATGCTGCTCTCGTCCACCATGCAGCGGGTTATTATTCCCTCTGCTCCACGCATTCGGGAGCGTCACGGATCGCCACTCCCTCTAATCCTTCCTCCTGTGAACATGTAACTTACCTGAGGGCTGGAGTCTGGTCTGAAAGAAGACACCCTTCCTATCTGGGCTCGCCTGGGAATATTCTCGCGGCACTACAGAAGAGTTGAGAGCTGTAAGAAATTGGTTATTTCCACTTGATGTGGCACAGCGTCATCTGACATCACCCGTGACCTCTGTGGGCTGGAGGATGTGCAACCTCTGGACCACTCTACACCTGTACTGGGGCTGGCGCTGGTGCACGGGGCTGGTGTTGGTGCACGGGGTGCAGCGGGGTGCGTGGGGCTGGCGCTGGTGCACGGGGTGCAGCGGGGTGCGTGGGGCTGGCAGTGTTGCATGCGTGGTTGGTGCTCAGGGTGCTGCAGGGTGCATGAGGGCCAGCCTAGCTCATCCCAGCAAGCTCCTGTGGAAAACCCATCCAGCTCTTGTTGGCTCTTCTCACTGCCTCCTGGTGTGTAACGAGCCACTGCCTGGAAATGCAAAACCTCCCAGTCCCCATAATGACTGCTGGGGGGTGCTATTTAAAAAATGCAAAAGAAAACCATCCCCGGGGAGGGAAGAAGCTGGGGATGAAGCTACCTTTCACTCTCATCAGCCACGGGGTGCAGTTTTGGTGGGAGGATGTGTCTTTTCTTAGGGAGCACAAAGGATGCCCATCTAGACCACAGCGAGAGGTGACTTTCTCTGCTGGGTGTCTATGCCCACCAAATTTTCAGTCATCTCCACCTGGTCAATTCTCTCTGTCTGTGCTTATCACAGCCCTCATTAGGCATTTTCTGCCCGTCCCGCGCTTCTCCCCCCACAGACTTCACCCCTTCCTAGCTGGCAATGCCTTTAGCCAGCCGCTGCCCATGGCTGAGGAGCTCCCTGCAGGGATGGGGAGGGGTAGTGCAGGCCGTGGGTCTCATTTTTGGCAGCGCTGCCTTCGAGGCTGCCTCTCCGCTCCTTGCCCACGTGCCCGGGCACTGGCCCACTGCAGTGACCCAAGGCTGGCTTTGCAAGCTGCGGGCTCCTGCCACCTCTCCTGGTGTCGGCACCTGCCAGGCCTGGCCCAGCTGCGCTTGCTGAAATGCAAACACACATTTTGGTAAGCCTAGATAATTCCACCTCAGGCTGAGGCCATAATGACTGGTCTTTACTAAAGACTAGCTGGAGGCAGTGCCAGAAGCCCTCCCCATCTGGGTCACCCTCGCATGGATGGTGACTCAGGCCAGAGTCTGATCTTTCCCCTGCAGGGAGAGGAGGAAAGGCGGAAAAACAGGATCAGGCATGACAGGACAAGAAATCACTCCCCCTTCCTCCCAGCATATATTAATGCCGACATAGCTTGCCTTCCTTTCGGGGACAGGACAGGAGAGAGGATACTGGGGGAGCCATGGCCACTCCTGGTCCTTGCATCAAGTCCGGGGCCGCGTTACTTGAGTCTGACCTGTTTGAGCAGGGGGGTGGGACTGGATGATCTCCCGAGGTCCCTTCCAACCCCTGCCGGTCTGGGATTCTGTGGTGGAGAGAGAGCAGAGCAGAGCTGAGCCTTCAGCAAGGCGTTCCCAGAGATTTCCAGCATGCAGACCATGATGTGGCTCTTGCTGTGGGATGAAGACTCTCCAGCAAGGATCCAGCACATCTATGGAGGCTTTGTGCACCACTGGGATGCAGATGTGCCCCCCGGCCTTCCCCTCACCCCGCTCTGCGCCAGCCCCAGCTGGTATCGCTGCTGCCGATGCTGCAGCCCCGGGGATGCTCCCCACCTCCCCTGCAGCACTGATAAAATCGGTGGCCTCAACTCAGGGTGAGTTACGACACGGACTGACAAGGCATGGGCGAGCCAGGAAAACCGGCAACAAGCGGGTCTCAAAGCATCAGCAGTTTCTTGCTGGCAGGCTTACCTGCCGCCTGCTGCCTGGAGCCCGGGCGCGCTGCAGCCTGCGGCCGAGGGGACACGCGGGCTGCGCTGGCAGCCCCAGCCAGCCAGAGGGTCGCAGAAGGGGTTTATGTCGGGCGGCTACAAGCTCGGCCCCACATCTGGCCCTGAACGGGGAAGGACTGCAGCGTGCAGCGAACTCTGAAACTGCAAGGGGCCAGCTGCATCAGCTGAATGTTCACAAGTCCATGGGGCTGGATGGGATTCATCCCAGAGTATGGAAGGAGCGAGTGGGTTATGGCAGGACCCCTTCCGATCATCTCTCAAAGGTCTTGGGGAGTCTAGGGAGGTCCCCGCTGACTGGAAGCTAGCCAACGTTATTCCAGTCTACAAAAAGGGCGTGAGGGAAGACCCAGAGATCTACAGACCTCTTAGTCTAGCCTCAGTTCCTGGAAAAATTATGGAGAAGATTATACTGGATGCTATTGAAAGAGATTTAAAGAATAACGCAATTATCAGGCATAGCCAACATGGGCTCACAAAGGGAAAGCCCTGTGTAACTAATTTGATATCCTTCTATGATCAGGTCACTCGTCTCATGGATGAAGGGAAGGCAGAGGACGTGTTTTTTCTGGGTTTTAGTAGGGCTTTTGATACTGTCCCTTGCAGCATCATTCAGGGGAAATGGTTATCGACCTGCTACACCACTTGGACACACACAAGTCCATGGGGATGGACGGGATCCACCCAAGGGTACTGAGGAAGCTGGTGAAAGCGCTCACCACACCCTTGCCAGCAGTCCTGCCTATCTGGGGAGGTCCCAGTTGACTGCAGGTTGGCAAATGTGACACCCATCTACAAGAAGAGCCGGAAGGAGGATCCGGGGAATTACAGCCCTGTCAGCCTGACCTCAGGTCCAGGGAAGGTCATGGAGCAGATCATCTTGAGTGCCATCATGCGGCACATTCAGGACAACCAGGGGATCAGGCCTGGTCACCATGGGTTCATGAAGGGCAGGTCCTGCTTGACCAACCTGATCTCCCTCTGTGACTAGGTCACCCATTTAGGGGATGAGGGAAAGGCGGTGGATGTGGTGTACCTGGACTTTGGTAAAGCCTTTTACGCTGTCTCCCACAGCATTCTCCTGGAGAAGCTGGCTGCCCATGGCTTAGACAGGCAGACTCTGTGCTGGGTAGAAAACCATCTGGATGGCTGGGCACAAAGAGTTGTGGTGAATGGAGTTAAATCCAGTTGGCAGCCAGTCACAAGGGTGCCCCCAGGGCTCAGTGTTGGGGCCAGCTCTGTTTAACATCTTTATCAATGATCTGGACGAGGGGATTGAGTGCACCTGCAGTCAATTTGCAGATGACACCAAATTGGGCAGGGGTGTGGATCTGCTGGGGGGAGGAGGGCTCTGTAGAGGGATCTGGCCAGGCTAGAGCCATGGGCCCAGCCCAGTTGGGTGAGGATCAACAAGGCCAAGGGCCGGGTCTTGCAGCGCTCCAGGCGTGGGGCAGAGGGGCTGGAAAGCTCTCTGGCTGAAAGGGACCTGGGGGGGTTGGTCGAAAGGCAGCTGAATATGAGCCAGCAGGGTGCCCAGGTGGACAAGAAGGCAACCAGCAGC
>NW_009259528.1:193617-206182 GCF_000687185.1 Egretta garzetta
TCAGGCACTGGAAGGGGCTGCCCAGGGAAGGGGTCGAGTCCCCAGCCCTGGGGGGATTTAACAGCCGCTGAGGGCCGGTTTGGGGGTGGGATGGCAGGGGTAGGGAGTGGTTGGGCTGGGGGAGCTTAAAGGTCTTTTGCAACCTAAATAATTCTATGCATCTTAGTCAAAATTGTGGATTCTACACCTTGGATGGAGTAACGCGGGGCACAGGTATAAATGGGGAGAGGAGCAGCGGGGGAGCAGCCCTGCAGGATGGGACATGGGGTGCTGGTTGCAGCAGGCTCAGCAGGAGCCAGCAGCGCGCCCTGGCAGCCGGGGGGGCAAAGCCCACCCTGGGGCGCGTCAACCCCAGCATGAGCAGCCCGTGAAGAGAGGGGTTGTCCCACTGCGCTTCGTGTTGGTGTGGCCTCACCGTCAGTGTGCCGAGCTGGGGCCCCCCTTAAACAATGATGTGAAGTTACTGGAATGCATCCAGGGAGGGATGGCGAAGGGACGGGAAGGCATGTCCTGTGGGGAGCAGCTGAGGACTCTGGGCTTGTCTGCTTTGGCCACCAGCAATGAGGTTGAGGGGCACCTCATTGCGCTGCAGCTTCCCGAGGAGGGGACGTGGAGAGGGAGGTGCTGAGCTCGGCTCCCTGGGGTCCAGGGACAGGACGCCTGGGAAGGGTTCAAAGCTGCATTGGGGGAGGTTCAGACTTGACAAGAAGCATTTCTTTACCGAGAGGGCAGTCGAGCCCTGGAGCAGGCTTCCTGGAGAGGGGGTCGATGCCCCAAGGCTCTCAGTGTTTAAGATGCATTTGGACGATGCCCTCAATAACGTGCTTTAACTTTTGGCCAGCCCTGAAGTGGTCAGGCGGTGGGACCAGAGGGTCATTGCAGGTCCCTTCCAACTGGAATAGTCTATTCTGCTTATATCGATTTGATAGCGACTTTTACAAAGGCTCCTGCTCCTGGAGGGGCTTCCTGGGGAGATATCAGCACTTCTGGGAAGACCCTGGGGTGGGTGGCACAGCCTCAGGGAGCCATGGTCACTGCATCCCAGGGACTCTGTCCCCCCCCCTCTGCAGTCCCCCATCCCCTCGGTGCCATGGCTCTGCCTCCCAGGACACCTCCTGCCCAAAGCTGCTTTAATTTCTTGTACTCCCCTAAATTTCTCGGTGATAGCTGCTCTTCAGCTAGCTACTGTCTGGTCATGTAAGCACCGATGTCTTGGACTGACCATCACCGGTGGGACGGTGCTCTCTGAAGGAGAAGGGAAAGCCTGGGCAGCAGAGGGTGCTGTGAAAGTGCTGGTGAGGGAGATGATCTCCTGCCGAAACCCTCAAGGAAAGTGTGGTGGTTTTGTGTACCTAAAAACCCCTCAAACTGTCATCCATCTCTCCTTGAGCATGAGGTGCCACCTCTGCAGCCTGGCCACGGGCTCCCAGGGCAGGAGTTCTGCAGGGATGGTACCCTCTCTGCTGGGAGGACGGGAAAGGGCAGTCTGGCTGGGTCCAGCCCTCTCTCCATCCATGCTATGAACTGTAACGCCGCTGGCCGTGCTTGTGCTGCTTCGGCTGGGTGAGATGGGTGTTTATGTTGCACTCATTATAATGCATTGATAAGTCAGGCCCCTAATGACCTGCTGCAGCTGTGAGGTTGGGCCCAATGGGGGCTGAGGTTGGACCACAGACCCCAGAGGCTGCTGCCAGCCAGCACCACCCCAATGCGCTGGTTGACGCTGACTTTGCTCTGCAGCTGTGGAGGAACAGCACAGGGAGAAATAAGCCCCTTCCTAAGTCAGCTGGTTATGAAGCTTATTGGTGTTCCTTCTCGTGCAGAGCAGGTGAGATGTTTCTTCTTGTGTGTGCATCTACGCTGTTGAGTTTAGTTTAGCAAAAAACTTGAGCTCAGGCTTTTCTAGTTTGTCAGGAGCAGAGTCTGAAGTCTGTTACGGAAAAAAACCAAACCCTGTAGGTTTTGGGGAGCTGTAAGGAACAGCCTTGATCCACCTAAACCACCACTGCATGCCTCCCCCTCATCAGAGGGTTTACAGAGCTCCACGCAGACACACCCAGCATTAGTCACGTTGCATATTTGATGGGAGCAATGACAGCAACTTGTGGAGCAAGGAAGAGACAAACCTTAATGTTTTCTCTCTGCCAAGTACTTCACGTGACAAAAGCACAGGTAGGACCTTACAGGAGGCCTTGTGACCTCGGAAGGTCCCCAGAGGAGAGGCTGCCACATGTGAGGATGATGTCTGGATAGGCAATGGCTGGTCCAGAGGGCAGCTGGGCATTGCTACTGAGCAGGAGAAACTTGGGGAGCTCAGGCACACTGATTCTTGCTTAACTCCTGCGACGGGTGCCTTCAGGCGTGTACACCCATGTGCCCTCCTCCGTAGCTTCAACAGTCCCTGTTGCACTTGGGCTGCCACAGGACCCTGCTTGGTGGAGCTGGGTGGCTTGGCAGAGTGGTCCTGGCTGTCCTTACCTCGCAAAGCTCCTGACCAACTCCTCTGTGGGGGTTAGTCCTGCCAAAGCCTCTGCTCAGGAGGCTTCCTCATCTGTCTAGCAGTCCTCTGGTCCAACAGAGTGTGTGTGAGAATCAGCAGTTGGGGCATCTCTCCTGCTGTGCTTCTGCTCTTAACCCTCCTCAGGCACGTAGTTTGGGGTTGGGCAGACTCTTGGAAGTCTCTAGACTCAAGCGAGTCTCAAAGCAGGGTGACTTTCCAACTAGATCAGGCTGCTTAGGGCTTTGCCCTGTTCAGTTTCGAGCATCTCCAGGGATGGACATCCCACCAACGCTCTGGGCATGTTTACAGTGCTCAATTACATCTATTGAGAATTACTGCCCCCCTAAAATCTGGCTGTATTGCTGGACCTTTCACCAGCTGTTGCTCTGTTCTGCAGGGCACTGGACAAGAGATAATTTATTCTATTGGCCTTTCTTGGGACCACACTTTAGGAGCGTTGATACAGGAAATACCATTCCTGTAACGCTGTAGGGCCGGGTAGAAGTCATTAGAGTGCAAAAGCATCTTGCCCCAAATGGGAAGCTGTTGCGAAATCTTCCCTTTCTCGGCATCCAGTAATATCTTGCATGTCTTCTGCTCTAGCAACTGCATGTCAGCGGCCTTTTTTTGCCACTTCTTAACCTTTTACTTGTGTTTACGTTCTTCTTGGGTACCTGTGGTTGAGGCTTTCAGTGCAAGGTACAACATCTTGTATAGAAGGAGCCTTGGATCTTTTTCTTGGTCAATTCGATGATTAAATGCCTACTTTGTTCTATGGTGCTTCTCAGCATGGTTTTCACTCTCTTTTGCTGTAGGAACGCTCACCTTTGCCTTGCCAGGTCTATGCCTGACCTGCCTGAAAGGTCACTTAGGTCAGGGCATTCCTAGACCAGTATTTTGCCACCTCTTTGTAGTTGTTTTCAAGGCGGGAGAGGCTGCAAAGATGGCCACCCAGACCGAGCAGGAGTGCAGTGAGCAGAAAGGTCATCGGCAGAGGTGTTTGTAGGTGCCTGAGTTGGTTAAAGTGTTCCTGCAAGTCCTCTATACTTCCTATGCTTCCTTTGGGTTTCATTGCATCTTCTTCAATATCCCACGTGACTCAGAAAAAACCCTGAACTGGTTTTGCACTGTGTCCTCTCCACATTCTTCAGAACATTAAATGGCCTCTGCTGAGCGTGCTATATCCACCAGAAGCACCAGATACACGCTCTGGCTTGCACAAGCCACTGTAGAAGAGCCTGGGGAAAGGCTACAGGCACCTTGGATACTGTGTTCAGTTTTGGCCCCTCACTACAAGAAAGACGTTGCGTTGCTGGAACATGTCCAGAGGAGAGCAACCAAGCTGGTGAGGGGTCTGGAGCACAAGTCATACGAGGAGCGGCTGAGGGAACTGGGGTTATTTAGTCTGGAGCAGAGGAGGCTGAGGGGAGCCCTGACCGCCCTCTACGACTGCCTGAGAGGAGGCTGTAGTGAGGTGGGGGTCGGCCTCTTCTCCCTGGTAACAGATGATAGGACGAGGTTTGAAGCTGCGCCAGGGCAGGTTTAGGCTAGACATTAGGAAAAACTTTTTCACCGAAAGGGTTGTCAGGCTCTGGAATGGGCTGCCCAGGGAGGTGGTAGAGTCCTCATCCCTGGAGGTATTTAAAAGAAGGATGGATGAGGTGCTTAGGGCCAGGGTTTAGTGGTGGGATGGCAGGGTTAGGTTAAAGGTTGGACTCGATGATCTCAAAGGTCTTTTCCAACCAAAGTGATTCTATGATTCTATGATAAGTTGGCAGGTAAATAAATGCTGCCTTTTGGATTGCTTGGTCTGTGCTATCAGCACCGTGAGCCCGGAATTTGAGTACTGACATTTGTGCTCAAAGAAACGCCGTGTGAGTGGTTACAGCCTTGCACTGGGCTACCAAACCAGCCCACTTCCTCCAGGACCTTGGCTGGGTGTGGGCAACGGTGCACAAAGGCCCTGTAATTAAATGGAGCTCTTGCAAAGTGCCACATCCTGCTCTTTCATGTCAGCACTTAAATTTAGGAAAACAAACAAATAATAATTCTGTTGGTGAAAACCACAACAAGCATGGGCCCATCCAAGCCAGAGGTATCTCGTACTGACAGAGGAAATATTCTGCTCATGGGTGATACTGCTCTAAAGGTCACCAGCACTTTGGGACCCATTCTGTCTTCTGCTGGGCTGATTCCCCACCTGGATGGTCATTCCTTGAGCTCCTTCACACTGTCCTTCCAGGGCTGTGGATAAGCTTGGTCCACGGAAGACAGGGCAGGACATCTGTACGGCCTGCAGCCACGAGAGCAATTGGGTGCAAGAGCAAAACCTATTTGTTTTGGTAGCGCTGAAGAAACATGTCAGCTGGTAAGCTGGAAATCCCCCCACTGCATGGGGAGGGGCTGCTCTGTTTCCCAGGGAGGACGGCACCCTTGTTCCAGAAGAAGTAAGCATCTGTGGAGTGGATGCTGCTGCTGTGTGCATGGGACACCTTCATCCTCTTCAGCCAGGGCAGGTCCTCGTCTCTCATGCAGCCGGCTGCTGGAGTTCCCAGCTGCTCAGGCAAACCTGCCTTAGACCAACGTATAGGCAGGCACCGGTACAGACCTATCACCTCGTGTCTGGCCGCACGGGTCCAATTTGCTTTCCAAAGTGATGTTCTTGAATCACCTCCCGATACAAACTCTGCCACTAGGGCCCATGGAAGAGAGCTGGAGCTGCTGTGAAAGGGGTCTTCTCCAGTCAGGCCAGTTTGGCTCTGGAAATGATGCAGCCTGATTTGAGCACCGAATGGTGGTGCTGTGAAATGAGCGGGTTCCAATTTGGTCCTGGTCTGGGCTTCCTTCTAACCCAGATGACCTGTTGCATCACAGACTTTGGACTTGAAGCCACCTGTAGTGAACCTGACTTGCTGGTTGTCTTGTGGAGAACTGATGCTGGCAAAACACATCTGTTGCTTGTTCAGATCAAGGCACCGACTGGGAGTCCCACAGAAATACCAGGTTCACGTGACACTGATGGTCTGACTTTTCTCAGTGTGGAGATCCCAGGAGTGGAAATCCAAAGGGTGCAAAGCAAATCTCACGCAGGCAGGCATGACAATCAGCCTCCGCGATGGCTCTGTGTCCACAGGCCCCTTCAACCACATGTCTTCCAGCCCCATCACCTCTCCTCCTGCCAGGAGGGCAATGGTGGTGGGAAGGGGCCTCTGGGGTCCGCATCCCAGCCCCCCACTCGCAGCAGGACTGTCATCAGCAGCCGAGGCTCTGTCTGGCTGAGGTGGCCCCATGCAACTTCAGAGCAGCATCCAGGAAAAAGTCAGGTGGAAGAAAACAAGCATAACCAGCCGGGCCTATAGGACGGTCATCCTTGAGCCAGCAATTAATACCTTAACGGTTTCTGGTCTATGCTGTGTTTCACAGCTCCTGTGCAGTGCCCGCTGAGAATGAGACAGGGATCCCACCTGGGTGCACTTCTTCCACATTTCTCATGGTTGAGGTATTGGACCTCTCCACTTTCTGCCAGCCGGGGAGAACAGGACAGTCAGCGTGGGAGCTGCACAAGCTTATAGCCCAGATCCTCCGTTCCTTGCACTGCCCCATGGACCCTCAAGAGCTTGCTGAGAACCTGGGACACCCTCTTCTCCTGGCAGGACGTGGGTGTTGATGCACAGACCAAAGCACAGTGGCGCCTGCTGCCACGCCAGGGCTGGTGGAGCCCTGGGACAGCAGGCTCACAGCTCACACGCCCCACTCTATGGCCTTTGGCTATGGCCCCTGTGTGTAAGATAAACAAGAAGATCTGAAGTATTTGCCATAAGGATTGTTTTAAAAGGCCTCTTCCCATGCCACAGCCCTGCTCATACCCTCCCTGGGCATTTACTGCCAGCCACCTCTGGAGACGTGTCTGCCCTGCCCATGCTGGTGTGCCCTTGGTTTTGAACTACTTTTGGATGTGACTTTCATGGCAGCAAAGACCTTAAGTAAGAAGGGTTCCTCCTGCCTGTGGGTTATGCAAGTCTGGATTGGAAACAACCGGGGCAACAGCTGGTCCCGCCGGCACCTGAACCTTTCTGTTGACCAAGAGAAGTTTTGGGATTTCAGGCGAGGAGGCCAAGGATGGGGCAGGGATGCTGGGCTGCCAGTGCCAACCACCTGGTGTCCAGGTTGGGTGATGGGCATCTCCTCCAGCTTCTCCCCTTGCTCCCCAGCTTCCACGAGATGGCTGTGTACGACCTCCCTGCCATGGTTGGCTTCATCCCAAAGCAAACTGGGCAGGAGAAACCGTTCTATGTCGGCCACTCTTAGGGCAATTCTCTGGGTGAGTGAGGAGGAGGAGCAGGTGGTGCTGGGAATGGTGCTGGGATGCCATGGGAGAGGGGCATCAATGTCTATCCCAAATTGGAGACTGCTGGGACAGGGCTGCATTGGACCTGTGGCTGCTTTTCCCACCTGGCTTCTTGGTCCTTCTGCACGGGAGAGGTTTGCTGTGTCTTGGCCACCCACCCTGGGCTGTGCTGACACCCAGGGGTGCTGCAGCTTCGTTGTGTTCAGACCCTGTGTCCCAGACAGGAGGTCTGGGATGAGTGCTGTCGCTGTCGGGGTTATCATCGCGCCCTCTTGCTGCCTTTCAGGTTTCATCGCTTTTTCAAGCATGCCACGCCTGGCTGAAAAGATCAAACTCTTCTTTGCGCTGGCTCCGCTGTACACCTTTTGCCGGGCCAAAGGGCCCGTGTTGAAGATAGCGTTTTTACCCGTGGTGCTGAAGGTATGTGAGGTGTTCATGTGTTGTTATGACTGAAACCCAGGTGCTTTTGGCAACTCACATCCCCTGCGCTGCTGCCGTGCACTGAGCCGGTGCCTGCGGCAGGCGTTGGAGGCGCCTGTGGGCGGACGTGCGATCCCAAGATCCCAAACGGCAGGGATGTCCATCTCCACCCAGCTGAGCACCACCAGTTTTCACTGTTTAAAATATCTGAATCTCTCTATCATTACTACTTATGTCTTTGCTTATCGACCTCACCAGGCCCCAGCCCCACAGCGCAGGAGGTGCCGAGGGCAGCCCCGCGCCGCCTCCTTTCCACTGGAGCAGCTGGAGAAGGGCTGGGGGGGAGCTGGCACTCCCCCTGGCCGCGCTCCACCCGAGGGGCATCTCTCGGTGAATGGCACGTGTCTGGCCATCCTGACCCAAAATAAGGTATGACAGACCTGACAGCCAGAGGTGGACAATCAGAAACAGCAGCTCAGGAGATCAAAGGCTTCCAAGGAACAGGCACCAGCACCTCCCCACCTCACTGTATTTGCCCAGCCAGCAGAGCCGCTCACCAGCGCCTGCATCGGGGTGGTGAGCGTGCTCGTGCTTAGCCTAACAACGCTGGACCCATCTGCTCATTACTGTGCTCCCTGGTAGGTACAACAGTCGGTTGCCCGTAGAGCTGCGCATGGTTCTGCCTGCAAGTCCCTGCACGTGGCAACAGACGCCCACAGTGAGCCCAAGAGCAGGAGGTTTTAGGACCTCCAATCCAAAGAATAGGAAAATGCTGACAGTCCGGGTGGATTAAGACTCAGTGAGATTAATTTGCAACCTCCGTATCCCTCACCTTTTATCGGAGAGAAAAATATGTTTAAAGGATAAAGCCCTGCTCTCTAATCCAAACTGACGTCAGCCAAGCGGCTCGTGGGGCCAGAAAGCTGGTCTCGAAGCACCGACTGCCGTGAGGCATCTGGTGGTGCCTGCGTTGTGCACCCTGCAAGGCGCTGTGCTCAATTTGGGGCGCGCAGCTCAGCGCTTGCAAAGGTATACCAAGCCCCGGCCCCTGTCTGTGCAGCACAAGGGGAAGAATTCACATCAGGGAGCATCAGCCAAAGTCCCTCTGCCAATGCCTAACAGGAGGCTGGCAGGAGAAAGGAATTTGTTTGCAGGATCGGAGGCTGCTGCTGCAGGTTTGCAACACAGTGCTGAGGCGAACGAGGATGAAACGCAGGTACCGAGGACTGCCCCTTCAGACAGCACGCTTCAGGTTCCTCTTTCATGTGAAACAAGCCAGGCTCATGTTATTTCATCCACAGGACGATGAGTACTCGGAGAGACTCCTAACCGCCTTTTTATATTGCTTCCCAAATCGGGATCTTTCATGAAGAATGGATTTGCTGCACCAGACTAGAGGAGCTCAGGAGCCAAGGACCAGTGGGTCTGGCTGCTGCCGGCACCACATCAAACCCAGCCGTAAACTTGCTGAGCTCCACCCAAAAAACCCAGCCTGGAGATTCTTGCCCCCTTGTCCCTACAGAGCCTGCAGCGGGACCTGCCGTTTAGGCAGGAGCTGGGATTTCCAGCCCCAACCGGAAAACGGCCAATTTCTACTCACGTGCTCGTGGGCTAGTTTCAGGCTTTTGCCTGTACTGTCATCCGACCTCTTTAATTATTTAAAATTAAAAAAATAGGGCGAGGGTGTGTTTCTCCCCACACAAGGCCTGATCACCAAAGGCATGGAGAGCTGCCAAAACCGGTGGGTGGCTCGTGATGCAGATGAAGAGATAAAAATACAGGGGAATATACTGGCCTTACGGGAGATGGCTACAGATCCATGTTGTGAGTTACGAGTTGGGAGGCAGATTGAGGGTCTGGGAAGTTCTTAACCTCTGTGCTGGCAGACCTGCTCAGGGCACCCTCCAGGCTGATTAATGAGCAAACCCCAATCCATCACTCATAGATAGGAGGCAAAAAATGATCTGCAATCGATATCAATTGCATTTCCCTCCCATCCTCTCCGTGCCTGATGATGCAAACATTTGTGCTTTGGGAAAATATCTCCACAGCAGTCGTGATTTTGCATGGGGAGTGTACGTCCCTCGGGTGCTACTGAAGCTGTCTCCATCTCAAGAGGAAGCTCTTCACCGTGCCTCGATGTGTATTGTGAAGGACATCTCATTTGCCTGAACAAGGATTTTTCTCGCCTTTTAACTGGTGTGGTTTTGAAGGGGTTGGCATTCAGGCGCTTGTGTTCAGACGGACCTGTCTTCAGAGCATCACCAGTTTCACCCCGGCCCAGCTCTTCTTTACGTGAGAACAATTCTGTGGCACGAGACACGTCTGAGCGTTTCAGAGCACCGAATGCTCATGGGAAGAGCAGTGTCTTCCTCAATTTCTCCATCAGTCTGCTTCGACCGATTCCAAACAGCGAAGCCTCTGAGGGGTCCTTGGGTCAATGCTCCAAAGCATGGTTCACTTATTTTTCTTGCCCGGAGTGTTTCCAGGGAAAGTTTATCGCATCTGTATGCAACAAAATACAGCAAGAAACGCTGCCTCAGTCGATATGCTTTAAATTAACAGGCAACCAGGGCCTGTCCTGTTGACAGGAGACTGTGCTGAGACTGTCCCTCCTGTGACACCTGTGGCTCCCTCCCCCTGCCTTCAGAGCCCTTCACAACCCTCTGCTGCTCCCATGGGGACCTCAGCTGGTGCGGCAGCAGCTTGGCTCCTCCTGGAGCCGGCCAGCTGAGACTTGCTCTTGCAGGAGCCCGTGAGCCCGGTGGCCGGCGAGCCCTCAGGGACATGCCCAACTGTCGCCAAGAGCCAACCTGCAGATTTGGCAGGGTGGGGTCTGCCACGCGGCCCCCCAGCTTCCATTGCCCTTTCCCACCAAACCGGCATGCAACGAAAGAATGGTGATGGCCTCACAGCAGTTCTGGTGTGCACTGAGGCCCCGGCAGCCATCCCAGTGGTCCCAGCAAGGGGCACCGTGTGCCCCAGCTCCCCCAGTGCCCACCACGCAGACCCCGCAGGAGGGGGTGAGAGGGATGGCACAGCAGGTCACTGGGGGCCGTGTCCGGGTGAGCTGGGGCATCCCTGACGCCGTCCCCTCTGTAGAGCTGCTGCCCCTGAGGAAGGATTTGGGGGTTGTTTGTTTATTTATTTGCTTATATTCCCCTCCTGGGTCCAGCCACGTGCCACGCGTCTCATCTGCAAATGTCTCCCACTGCTGGGAGCTGATTTATTTTCATTTCAGTGAGGATTTGGGTCATGGCTTTGTTTCAGGATTTTAAAAGAGAAAGAAAATGTCTAAGCACAACAAAGCAGACAAAGCAATCAGGGAAAAGCACGTCTGTACCTATGTCAAAACACCAAGTCAAGCCGCATTTCTTTGCTTTGGGCAAATTGTTTCTTCATAATTGGAAAGAGAATTAAAAAAAAAAAGTGTTTAAACAGGATTAACTTACGCAGGAATTTGCGCTACAGAAAGACGCTTAGAGGATTTCTTAAAAATAGTAACAAAGCAGACAAAGCGATCAGGGAAAAGCATGTCTGTACCTATGTCAAAACACCAAGTCAAGCCGCATTTCTTTGCTTTGGGCAAATTGTTTCTTCATAATTGGAAAGAGAATTAAAAAAAAAAAGTGTTTAAACAGGATTAACTTACGCAGGAATTTGCGCTACAGAAAGACGCTTAGAGGATTTCTTAAAAATAGAAAAGTAAAAAATTGCCTAATCTGCTAATCTGATCATCCGACAAAATTATAAGTCATTTTTTTAGAAGAAACAAAAGTATTTGCTGGAAACAGATTGTCCTGAACAAACTGAAAAACTTGATTAGGTAAAGAGCACTACCTCACAAGACAATTTTATAGAAAGCTGCTTGGAACGAGGCAGAAGCAAGTGCAACCAAAACCAATACAGCTCGCACCCGTTCCAAAGGGTCTGGCTGGAGCAAAAGTCAGAAAGAAGTTGTCGAGTCCCCCTGAAAGGGAACTACAACCTTCCCCAAGGGCTTTCCACCCCACGACAGCCAGCCTTCTCTCTCTTGTTCAGGGGAAACGCATGCAAAGACCTGCGACCCATCGTCGGAGGTGCTGTATTTGGGGCACTGAAGGTTTAGAAACATTTCCCACAGTACAGCGCAGCAAAAATAGCTATTTTTAAACAACAGCAGCTAGTCAACCCGACACCGGCAGCTAGAGAGCATTCCGGAGCTGCATGGGACGACCAGGTTGCTCATGGAAGAAAGCAGAGGGACCTGTTTAGGACAAGGAATAACTCCCTGACCTGTTTTCTCTTGGCCCACATGCTTGGTTAGTCTAAAATATTGCTAAAAATGGGGAAAACAGTTGTCACCATGTTTTAACGGTGAAGTTCAAGCCCACTCTTCCTCTCTTCCTAACTGAGGTTCACTGTGCTGAGCTGGGTTCTAGAGAGGGTCTGCAAACTTTGTTTCATGTGAACTGGGGCGTAGCAGCTCAGCCCCTATACTCCGTCTATGCAGGGAGCCTGGGATGCAGAAACGTCTTCCCATGTGCTCGCCCATGCAAGGAAACGCTGCTGTGGTTCTGTCCAGCGCAAATGCCCAGAGCCCGGCAATATTTAACACAGTCTGTCCCAGACCGCAAAGACACGAATGTGTAGAAGCCTTATTTCCCAAAGCAGCCAGACTTCATCTTACTGCTTTGTGAACTGCGGATATTGACGACAAAATCCAGGCAAATGCGGGCGGGACCCTCTGTGGCTGGCAGCAGCCCGCGCGCCTGGTGTGCTGCGCGGAGGATGCGCTGCCAGGGGTGGCTTCTGCGGCGCCGCGCGGGCACCCACGGGGCCTGGGGAAGGCGCCCGAGCCAGAAACCACGCAACACAAAATGAACGACGCGGCGTCATTGCCAGAGCATCTCGGGTAAACCCTGAGAGGAAGGCGCTTTGTACGTTCCCTGCGCCCCGCTTCTGTTTGGGTTTTGCGCATCGCCTATCGGAATCACATGCTGGGCTGTCTGTCTTGCAATTACTTCTCAGGATTTATTTCCTTCTCCATTCTTCCTTTTTGGCATCTCAGTATGCTAAAAGAAAAAAAAAAACAACCTGCCTCCATTAAAAATGCGATAAATTACCACTACTATTGAATTTCAAACCCACTGGCGCTGCGTTGCCCCGGGGAGATGCATGTCCGCTCTGCCCTTTCCCCTTTCTCACCCACGCGGTAGTTCTGAGGGGCCAGGGGCGGGAGAGCCGGCTCCGTGTCCCCCAGGGCCCCCACGTCCTGCGCGTGTGTGCACGTGTGGGCGTGCGGGGGTGTGGGTGCC
>NW_009259528.1:208532-221175 GCF_000687185.1 Egretta garzetta
CGGGGGAGGATCGCGTTGGCGGGGCCTGCTTTGGGCTCGCTGGGTGCACAGAACCGCTCGCCGTAGGCTGGGGAAGGGGGTGGTGGTGTAACAGCGGTGTAAGGTGCGAAATTCGTGTGGAGATTGGGGAAAAGGCGGGTGTGTTTCAGGCAGCTGCATCCAGCTGCTGGAATATTCCTGCGCTCCACGGCGGCGGTGCGGTTTGTACTGTTACTCAGCCTTTTAAGTAGCCATCGCATACGCCCCTGCCGCGGCTAGTCCCGAGGCATCAGGCGAGGCCGCTGACAGTTTCTGTTACAGGCACGGTGGGTCTCAAGCTAAAAGGCCAGCCCTCCCAGTAAGACAGCAACGTCGTTTGTTGTTTTACAGCTATGGGTCCTGTTTGTGCATAGCCCGGCTGCAAACACAGGTTGCATGAGCTCGTTAACAACTGTTCTCTAAATTCAGAAGTTAGGCCGGTCTTAGCCTTAATTGTGAGAAGTAGCGACAGCTGCTGTGGTTTCCATGGAGTGTATTTTCACCTCTGTGTCGTTTGCTCCCTTTAAGCTTCTACGAGGAACTTCTGTCTGAGGGCATCCTGCAACCGCTGACTGCGCCCATTGAAGGCATGGTAGTGAAAGAAGGCTCCTGCAATTACATGGCGCCCCAGGGCATCTCCTCCGTGGTCAAGTATTATTTAAAACAGTCGGGTAACTTTTTAGGTGCCTTTGTATGAAATGAAAGGTTTTAATGATTGTTTCTGATGGCATTCTTAACTGTCTTTCAAATGTGAATCTCCAATGGGAATGTTCAAGTTCCTTGTTTGTTTATGTACGTCTTGAAGTTGGTTAGGCAGACAAACGTGTCTGCGAGCTCTATAAACTTCCAGCTCCTGCAGGCGCTTCACTGACTTCAGCTGCGCTGCTGGCATGTAAAAATCTTCATATAAGCACAATGTCTGTAGAATCAGGGGCCAAGCTTATACTTACACCATTGGCTTTAGCATGTGAAATTAATGCAGCCAGGACAGGGATAATGTAGTGGGAGTGAGATCGTGGTTGAGGAGAGATTTGAGTGGCAACTTGAATGAAGTGAGTGTTTGGGTGTTTTTTTCACAAGTGTGTCCTTAAGTTAACTGTGCTGTTTGACTGAACAACTGGGAGCCGAACTGGCGAGTTACATCCTGCGTTTCCTAGAAATGGGCGTGTATGCAATACGTGAGCCTACGGCGCTGAAAGTCCCTCAGAAATGACTGAAGGAGAAGACCAGCTCTGGTTCAAACGGTGTAGCTATGGCATTAGGTGTGATGTGGCAGAACTGCTTGTACAGTTTAGTGACCAATTTAACTCTGGTTTGAAAAACGTTGGCTTTATGAGCAGTCAGGCTTTGCTCCTATCACACAACTGTGTCTTTTTTTTTTTTTTTTTTTTTTTTTTTAAAAATTAAAATGTTTTTTAGACCCTAGTCTTGCAAATAATAACTACGTTCCTGTCTTCTGCTATGTGAGACATGTTGACAGGGGCAGCGCTCTTATTTTCAGCTCCTGGGGGTGTGCTCTGACTGCTTACCCTGTGCCGCCTCCTGGGCTCGTCAGGCTTGGCTCTGACTTGGTTCAGCTTGGTGAAGCTGCAGTGAACTGACCTGACAGAGAGAGCAGCCGGTAGCTCACCTTCCGTTTACTGAGCTGAGTCATGCCAGGGAGGAGGCAGGTGAATACCAGCTCTAGCACAGGGGAGTGATGGGATCCTTTCAGCTGATGAGGATCCCCTCTTTCAATGTCATATGCTGCCTGTTAAATTGATTCAACCTGATTTGTGAAACCTCGCCCTAGGACTGCCTGCATGCTTTGCTGTTTGCAAGTCATCCAGTTACTGAGGGAAATGACTCTGCATTTTCTCACTGCGATTCATTGCTATGTGTGTTTAACTTCTTTTTCCAAAGCAGGCGCAGATGTCTTCTATGAACAGCACGTAACTCACATCTCTCTCAGAGATGGGAAATGGGAAGTCTCCAGGAAAACGGGACCGCCGGAACAGTTTGATATAGTTATTCTCACAATGCCTGTTCCACAAATTCTTCAGCTGCAAGGTGACATTGTAAACAGTAAGTTCATATCTCAAAATCACGGGTATCTAGCCTAAAATGGCAGTTGAGCATCTTGTATAGCAAAGAAACACTCAACAGTCTGAGCTGTCTGTTAATTTCTGCCAGAATAGGGTGAATCTGAAAATGATGGGAGGTCGGTAATTTTGAGGTTGTATGTGTGGTGCATGAGCAGTAAATACCTTGATAGGAAAAGTACCTAAATAGATGAGTCGGTTTTTAATCTCATCTTTAATTTTTTGCTGACGTCTGAAACAGGACTTGTCTTTCTGTAACTTGAAAATAGTTATTGAATCGCACAGGAGCCTCTGCTGGTCCCCATGTGGTGGTTTCCTGGTTGTGCTCTCTGTCGACGTGCTGTGCTGATTTTCAGCGCTGCCCCTGGTGTGTCTGCAGTAGGGGTGACCCAGAACAATGGCTGCGCGGTAGGGAAAATCCCTGGGGCATTTCAGTGAGCCTAAAACCATGTGAAATGCAGTGAAGGAACAAGTCCAGATCGGAACTCTTTGGTCTCTAGTTTCTAAGATGAAAGCCTTTCAGACCCTCTGGCTTGTTTGCTGTTTATGGCTGCCCCCTGGGGGCTGCGTTCCCCGAACACGAGTAAATCTCGATTATCCTTTGGTGATTTATTGGGGTGAATGTGTTAGCAGTGCTGTGGAGGCTTAGAAAGAGCTTCTTGGTGCTGAGAAAGAAGTGTGAGTTCAGGTCTGGAGAAGTTTTCTGGCTTAGGTGCGTTGTCTCAGGTGTGAGGCTTCCAGGGCCAGGTTTTCTCTGAAGTCAGGCTGATGAATCCTGCTCACCCACGCTCGCTCTGTGCACGGCCAGTGCTGGTCCACAGCGGCTCCCAGCAGCGCTGTTTCTGGGAGGGTGGGTTGGGGGAGGTGCTGCTGAGCCTGTGAGCAGGTTTGGTGTACTTGCCATGAGGCTTCATCCTTGCGGAACAGCCACCGTGAGGATTTACAGGGCAGAGATCGTGGCGTAGCTCTGCAGTGGTGTCTCTGAGGGCTGGTGCTCAGCAGAAGCCGGGAAGCCCAGCCAGGCCTGTGCTGACCCTGGCAGAGCCACCTGAAGTGCGCGGGGCTGTGGGTTTATCCCCTCAGCTGCAGTGTTGTACCAGCGACGTGCTGCGTCTGGCTAACAACCTCTCCTTGAACTTGGCCTGCTGGCAGCAGCGCGGGGACATCCGTGTGGCTCCAGTCAGCTCTGGTCAGACGGGGCTTGTTGCCCCTCTGCTGCCGGCTCCTGAAGTAGATGCTTTAAAATTTGTGGGTTTTCTCTTCTCTGGTTTGTAGAAGAACCACCAGTGCTTGAAAGATCAAGAGCTGACTTCAACGCGTGGCTCCTTGTGCTCTCCTGAATCTTGGATTTTAATGTGTAAATACGTGAGTGTGATTTGGAGGGTGGCTGTTAAAAGATGTCACAGCAACCGATGGAGGTGGTTGGAGCGAGCTGCTAGGGTCTAGCTGACGTTGCTTCACCGTAACCAGGACCTGTAATGAGGGAAGAGGATGAGGTGGGGGGAGTGGGGAAGAGAAGGGTAGGTGGCACCAGGGTGCTGGACTGCAGCACAGTGTCTTACGGTAGCAAAGGGAAGACTGATGTCTGATCGCGCTAAAGAGAAGTATTTTTATTATGACCTCCTATTTTAACCTTTATGCCTAAAGAGGTAAATACCCTGTAAGAACAGGACTTCTCTGCTATTTGTTGTTTTATAAGTTTTCTCATTTCTCCTGCCCCTTTGCTGTGGGAAGTAGTGGTATCCCCACTGAATTTTCTTGGTTAGTGAGTGTGGTCTTTCACTTCGTACTCTGAATCACATGAGCAGGGCAAATGTACAGATATCCTTTTCAGAATTATATATTTTCCTTTTAATAGCCACATGTGTACTGTTCCGCTATATGAAGATAGAATAAACTAATGTTAAAAGCATTGACTAGTCACAAACTGAAGCACAGCTTTGCAAGCATTGGGAAATAAGAGCAACTGCAGCGGGCTGGGCCCTTTCCCTGTCTGCAAGGAGAGAAATCATCTTGATTTTTCTTTTTTTTCTTTAGGCTTATTGCTTATATTGCTCCTGGAAGGGGAGGTTCCTGCTCCTTGTTGCAAACTTCCTTCTCTCTGTCACTCAGGAATCATTTTGCTGCTGCGCTGGTGCTGCAGCTGAAGTGAGGGATGTGCAGAGTTGGAGGAAGGGGGAGGGATTTCTCCTTCTAGCAACTACATGCTGTGTGGCCAGCTGAGAGGTCACAAGTAACTGCTCTGAGAGTGTGGGCCAGGGACTTGAAGTGAAGGGGGGCATGATTTGGGAGGACAGCTACCTTAATTGCTGACCTTTAAGGCCTTTTGTTATGTAGAAGACATTTACTGAAGCTAAATGAAAGACGTGGCTTGGCGCCTTGTGGTAATATTAATGTCAGTCACTGTTGCGATTTGTGATCATAGAGTCGTCTAGGTTGGAAAAGACCTTTAAGATCATCACGTCCCACCGTTAACCTAGCACTGCCATCCCACCACTAAACCATGTCCGTCAATGGAGCGAGCTTTGGCCGTTTCCCCAACAGCCCTGGTGTTGGCTGTAACTAGCCTCTGCTGCGCACCCTCCTTTGCGTCAGCGTATCATCCCTACCTTGACAGTGTCTTAATCGGAGGTAGCTAGTCTAAAGCTCTCCCATATCCTCCATAATGTTCTTCCACTTCTCCTGTCTGAGGTTGCTCTCTGAGATGCCTTTTCACGTTGGTTTTGCTGCACGCTGGAGCTTGAACTGCAAACTGTGGACCTGTGCCAGGTTCCATTTTAGCTACTTAGGTATAATTGGATCTATCAGTTCAAAGCCAAATGAAGTTTTAAATGGATTTTGGTGAGGGGTTGTTAGCGTTAATGTATGGGTAAAGGCTGTAAAGTAAGTGAAGGTGCAAAGGAACAGCTGTGTGGAGTAGGTGATGCTTTGAGCCCTTAGTAAGCGTTGGAATTAGCCTTTGATATTGGTGCATAAAGAACCTGAGTTGGCCAGTTCCAGTGACTAGCCAGAAGGGGTCGTTGGCAGGAATTCACCGTTTCCCTGTGTGAGCCTTGAGATCAACTCTGCCGCGTGGGTACCCCTTAACTGTCTGAATATTGTGTTTTTAAGCAGTGGCCCCATAGATGGTTGCCATAAACGTGCGTTATGTTTCTCTAAGAACAGAACAGTTTGGACACCTATGCCCATGTTTTCAGAGCTGTCTCCTGGAATTTAGGCTCCTCTGTTTGTAGTTAAGTGCTTCAACGAAAGCATATGTAGGTGCCTTTGGGTCCCGTGGCTGATCTGCTCTTCGATTCGCAAAACATTTGTGTCTTTATTTCGATGTCTTTAGGACACCTTTATTGAGACACCTTTAACATCCTGGTGCAAAAAGCAAATGATGAGGCTTATCAGTTTGAAACAGACCAAAATTTTACCTTAGTGAGGTGACTGACTAGTTCTGGGGTTTGTGTTCTGGCTTTAAGAACGGAGACTACTGACAGGGGAAATCACAGCCTACTTGAAGGGAAGTCTTCTTTTGCCTCCCAAGGTTTTTGGAGATAACTTTCATTTATTTACATGATACTCAGAGAATTAAGATTTTGAAATAATGACTCTCCCAGATTTTATGTTTAGTGGCAAAGTTTCCATTTTAATACGTAAACTCTGCAGTCTTTGTTGGGCTGATTTATTAGTTTGTGTCTTTTTCCTGCTCTTTAAACTTCTAGATGAGCCTTAATATTATGTCATCGTGAAGCTGTATACGTTTAGGAGGAGACAGAATTAAGTGGCCTTTGGCAACCTAGAATTTTAAATGGACTGTGTGAGAAATGGCTGTTCCAGAATTACTTTCTTATGAGTGTAAAGCCAAAACTGAAATTAACAGAGAAGTTAGTGTGTATACATACCTTCTTTTTTTATATATAGATATAAAAATGTGTATGTCTCTATGTATATAAAGTATTTTGTTCTGTTTACTTGTATTCTTTTGTTCAGTTTGTTTGTATTCTTTGAATTTTACCAATGTTTAAAGGGGGCAGGGAAGGAAGTGGCTTGCCTGTGGCCAATCCTTGTAGATTTGTTCATCTTGGTTCATCTTCATTTTCAACCTTTATTTACCGCTTCTACAGCTATCATGCCCAAATAGGCTTATCAGGTGCATATTCAACAATAGCAGAGCCAGAAGTAGTAATAATGCTGCTGGAAGTCATAAGGTTTGAATTCTTTTAAGCTAGTAAAGCTGTTGGCTTGGTAGTCTGTGAAACGGGCATTCTTAGGGCTCTGATACCGGTGTCTGGTACAGTGAGTCTGCACTGATGTGGTTTGGTTGGGTCCCATTCAGAAATTGTAGGTGTCCTGTGCTCACTTGAAGTTACAGTGGAACTACCAATGAAAATGAATCAAAAGAAAAACCCCATCTTTTTGCAGCATCTTTGTCCTCCCCCTGCTTTCCTTTCTTTACATAACGTGCGGTGTGTGAAGAGTTAGTGACTTTCTAAGCTTTCAGAGCACTGGCGTTGGGTTCAGGCAGAAGGGAGGAGGCTTAGCTCCTTGCAGCATGTTTGGAACAACAATAGGTGGCAGCAGTCAAATGGTGTTTTCACCATTTCAGCTTGAACAACTAAATTAAATTTAGTGCACTTACTTGTATTTGGGGTCTACATATTTTGGTAGTAAATTATGCAGAAGGTAAAAGGAAAACAAATAAATGTTTCTAAGTTTTGTAATGTAAATTTGGTTAGAAAAGGAACAGATTTTCTTAAAAGCAGGTTCTTTGCAAATGAAAGGACGAGATTTTGCAAATGTTCATCATCTAATGGTATTTCAGACATGCTGGACTGTGTTACTGGCTGCTGATGTTAGAGGAATCCTAGATGTATATACCAGATTCCATGTGATCACTAAGCAATAGAGTCCTTCTCTGTGCATTTTCAAATCAGATTGACAAGCTTTTTTGTTGGTTCTGTTTTTTAGTAAGACATCCGGCAACATGGCAATTAAAGATCGCAGCAATTTTCAGTAGTTTTTATCTGTGTGTTTAGAAGGTTTTCGTTAAGTTGCTTTACGTGGAATTTAAAATTACAGTTCTGCATGTTTAATCTGCTAATAAAGCGGAATGGCTTGGCCTTTGTTTCAAGCATGACCTATTTTTTTTTTTCCCCATCTGTTTGAATGTCCCACATGTTTTAAATAACACAAGCAGATGAGAAGATACAAGTAAAACAGGACTGCGTTTGTGTAGGGAGGCTTTATAATGTGGGTTAGGAAAGCACAACTCTGATAGCTTTTCATGAGTCCCTGGTTCTTGCTGAGTGTCCGTGTTTGTTTTTTGGATAGCATGATGGTAAATTTTGAATTTGGTAGTTCCACTGCCAAGCAATAAGCAGGGCTTATCCAGGCTCTGCGTGTGGTCTAAACCTAGCGTATCTAAAATGTCCAGTGTAAACATGTACACTGATTTGTTAGTTACTTATCAGACCTTGGGAGCTGAGGTCACACCGTGCAAATATTTGTGCCTTCTGGAAATACAAGGAGTTACTAGTTCTGCGCGAGGATAGCTGTGGCTATTAATGTGGTCCTTTAAAAACCGGTCACTCAGCTGACATGGAAGCATCCTAGCACTGACTGAGGTGGTGACAGTGGAAGGATCTGTGTTGGTAAAATCGGGTGGTGTGCCCCGACAGAGGCGCGAGAGGCCAGTGTCTGGGTTATCGGTGCTGCTGCCGAAACAGGGGGCGCCTTGCTCGGTAGTGAAACCCCCCGTCCTTGCCCGCGGGATGCTGCTGGTGTGTTGCGGCCAGGCAGAATACAGCCCTCCCCAGCTGTAACCCAACAGTTAGGATGAGCTGCTCTGGCTGTGAACTTCGCCTGTGATGCAGTGCATGGCACCCTGTCCCTACCCCCACTGCTGGTGTCCGCTCCACCTCTGGCCTTCCCCTGCAGCGTTTCGTACCCTCCTCTGGGTCGATCCGACTCACCAGTCCAGCAAGGAGATACATGTAAGTATATGTAAGTATGGGGTTGTTTTTGCTTGGTGGAGTTGGATTAGCTCGCGGAATGGCCTGACGAGCATGAGGACGCAGGCAGAAAGGAGAGGGTGGGACTGCGCACCTGGGAGCAGAGGAGGGTCTGGGGGGAGCAGCGCACGCCTGTGTTCGCTGCCGCTGGAACCGCTGCGTCAGCCTTTAAAGCAGGTGCCGTCACGCGTCCTCTGCCTTCTGCAGCTCACGTACAGCCTCCCTTCTAAGGGAGTACTTTTTTTTTTTTTTTAAAAAAAAAGGCTATGGGAGCTGGAATTGTACATCAAAAAAAAAAAATCAAAGTAGGCCATGTGTGTTTGACTTGGCCTATTTTTAGGTGTTTCTTTATATCTAGAACGCTTATAATGGACGTGTTCAGCTAATAACTGCAGAACACATTGAAAGCCTATCAACAGTCAAACAGGCTACCACCCTGGTTTGAGAAGTGTGGGGACTAAGCTTGATGTGTGTGAGCATGAGAGGTTTGAAAAGGAGAATGAAATAGAATATCAAGGGTTACTTTGCATGTATTTATTTACTGTTGTCAGTCAACGCTGCCTGCCTTTGGTAGAAAGCTGAAACTTTGATTTGACAGGTCTCAGTGAAACAGAAGAAGAAAAGCAAGATGCAATACGGGAAGAGGGAAGTGTGCTGCCTTCTGTCCCCAGCCTTGGAGGGAGCGGGGCTGCTGCTCCCCACCCCAGGGGAGCCCCTGTTAGGTCCTTGGCCAGACCAGGATAACAGCTCTTCAACAGAAACCCTGCGGAGGGGGTCTCACTCCATCACAGTGTCTCTTTTTAGTGCCCAGTAATGCTGCAGAAGCATTTCTGCCGGCAGCCCCTGTTACTTGTTCTGCCCTACCTCCAGAAAATCAGCTGTATCAGCACAACTGATGTGGGACCACAGAAACCCAGTTGTCCCGTCCCCCCCAAAAGGCGGGGGAGCTATTTTTAGCAGGATCAGTGGTGCGATCTTCAGTTCACCACGTGTCCCGCAGACTTACTGGCATGTTGTGCACTTGCAGCAGGGGTAGGAGAGCAGCACGGGGGCTGTACAAGTGATTGAACCGTATGAGCAAAGAAATGCTCATGAATCTGTGGTTTGAATTCTAAGCTTAGGTTTCCTGTATAGTCCCAGGAGAGATTCAGAGCACCTGCACATTCAACTGGCAGCAGATTGTGCTGATTTAGCTAAACTGGTTTTAAAAAAAGTTACTTCTGACATGTGAGGTGGTGCTGCTTTTGTGTATTGACACGTGCAATTCAGCCGGATCTGGCTCTCTGTAATAACTGGAACCTGGATGTCCTTCTCTTCCTGTCCCTACTGCCCGTGCTGGTTGGCAGAGTGCTTCAGTACGGGGGGACTCGATCACAGAACTTTATTTAGTGCTTGTTTAGCCTCTTCCTGTCGTTCCAGTAGCATATCTCAAAGAAGAGAATGGGACCCCAGGAATATCAGATTGGCTAAACAAGAGCCCATGTGCACATGCACACATTAGGTTTTTTTTCTAAATAATAAAGGTGATGGTATTTGAGCACAGGACATACTTGGAACAGAAAAAATAAATGCTGTAAAATCTGTTTATCTCAACAATAAACATAGATACCTCTCAGTTTTTCCCCAGAGCAGACAGTCTCTGGTACTGTCCAGGGATTGTGTTTAGACAGAGAAATCTTTCCAAAGCTGCTCTTTGCCATGAGCCTAAAGAAAGGAAAAAAAAGAAGTTCCCTGCCAAAAAATGTGACCAAACTGAGCAATTCTGAAACTTCTTTATTTGCGTCTCGTGGGACGTGCGTTTAATGAGCTGATGGTTTCTGTGTTGCAAGAAGCTTGGATGTGCCACTAAGAACTTACTCTTCAGTAATTCTAGTTCGGGCATTTATATCAGACTGGAACTTTTAGATCCTGAATCTGAAATGGTTTTGATGGTTGGTTTTGGGAAGCAGTGAACAGTGGTAGTGTACATCTCACCTCTTCTGTTAAGAAAAAGCCTTTTTTTGTTTGAAGTTTTTCTCTTTTTTTTTTTTCTGCTCAGCATATTTGGGAGAAAAATGTGTGAAGGTGACCACAGGCTGACTTGGATGACTTTATAGCCTTCGTTTTGATGGGAAATCTACAACTCAAACTATTGCTTTTATAGAGTCGAATACCTTTGAAAAGTCTGGTGCAGGTTTGCAAGCAGTCTTAACATTTAATTGCTTGCTTTGGGATTTTTTTTTTTTAATTAGTGCTGCAATCAAATAGGCAGACAGAAGCCTTCACTGGGACGCGTTTTTTTAACGCTATGTGCATTTTAATGCATTCTCATAGCTGAGGCAGTGCCTCTAGACTGCATGGGTTTTTGTGGATTTCTAGGGGTTTTTTAATAGTTGCTGGCCTCTCACACCACTGTAATTGAAACTGTTCTTTATAAAGATTATCTTTACCTCCCACAGATACGCCTGCAAACTTTTAAGTTATTTTTGCAGTCCACATCTGTATTAGAGCAGGGAAAAAAAAAATACTAATTTTAAACCTAATGAGATTTTGGCTCCATTGAGTCAAACATAAAATTTGCATTGAGCTTGCAGTCAGCTTTTCACACTTGGCATCATAATTTCCAAGAATGTATGGTATGCTCTTGTGTGAAAAATCCCTCAGGAATAACTTAAAAACTGAGTTCTGTTCCTTTTCCTGTGCCACCAGGTGAGACGACAGAGATGGCAGAGATTTTCTGTTTTGCAGAAGCGTTGCAGTGCACACTGTCAGCCTTAAACGTGTCAGATGGGGCAGCTCACTGATGTGGCTGAAAACTCAGACTGGGGGAAATGTCCCACAACTGAAAAGGTTTGTGTTTGTGTCAGCAGGTTGGGCTGGTTTAGTCTGTGGCTGCGTGGGCTCTAGAGCTGAGCAAACCTGAGAGACGCGAACCCCCTCTCTGTGTAGAAATCCGCAGTCGAGTCAGTTGGGGCTGGCTGCGAAAGTCAGGATACAGGCATGTTTCCTCTGTCCCTTTTCCTTCTGCCTCTTCCCTGGTCCTTACCGGATTAAAACCTGGGCCAGTTCCTTAATCCTCTGCCCTGTGTGGCCAGCAAGCAGCCCTGTCAACCCAACTCAGACTGGGCTGGGGTGTCGTAGCGGAAAAGAGCAGAGGGCACTGGCCGTGCCTTGTGTTGTCAGAGAAGCTGAGAACCGTGGCCTTTTTCTTCTATAATTTCTGTCCAGAATATTATCATATCCTGCTAGTGTTTTAGCTGTATGGTGGTTTGGAGTTACTGCATTTGCTGTTAGTTGCCTTGCTCTTCCTTAGGATTTGAATTCTCTGCTAAAATCCACCTTCCCAGAGACACTCAAAGCACTGTGTGGGTCTTCTGTGACTCTATTCTTTAAATGAAAAAAAAAAAACCCAGCCCTGATAAAGTTTGTGCAGTGGCAAGCGTAGTTCTCCCCTTGTTTCAAGATGGAATCTGGCTTTGCACCCCAATATTTCAGAAGTTACGGGTAATACTGCTTTCTTTGGGCTCACTGTTGTTTCCAGTATTTTGTAACATGAGTTGTCTTTAAGAGTTGGTTAATCTTGGTGGCATGTTTGACAGAACAAACTCTGTTCCCAGACCTGTAATCATAAGACCCACTCTGCTGTTGTGACCCACGCGAGTTTCCCAAGGGCGAGCAGATGACTGTAGGCGCTCGCCAGACTTGTGCCAGGATCAGATGACCAGGAGCGGAGCTTGAAGGCTGTGGGAATGAGCGTGCTGTGTCAAATAGTGTGCCTGGAGATAAGGTCTTGTGTTTGCCATGTACCTTAATAGTTTGTTTGAAACCCATAAATATTGTCTGAGCTTTATAATAAGAGTCACATGTGAGACTTCCCAAAGGTCTTTAGGTCTTAGGTTCATTTATCTGTATTTCTGTTCTTTTTAGCAGCTGTTTTAGTATCTGCCATCAGTTCTTCATCTAGTGATGTTCTGAGAGATTGAGAAATTTTTCACATGTGGTTTGCAGAACAACTTTAAATACTGCTTCGCTTTTTTTTTTGTTTTTTAAATTCATATAATTTGTAATGGCAGGATTACCTAATAAAAGTACAGCAGTTGAATGTAGTAAGCTTCAAGTGTCTCCTGTTTGCCCCAAAGGTGTTTTGGGCTTTGCTTTTGCACCTTATTTTATTGACCAAGTACTGGAATTTTAATTTTTGAATAGATGAGTGCTCTCGCTCCAGATGAGAAGTCCTCATGTATGTAAAACTTAATGGAGAGAAGATTTAAAACACCAGTTAGCAGCTTATTAGCAGTTGTCAGGTGGGTGATTGTACGTGTTTGGATCTCACTGATCAGGATTTGCTGTCAGGGTGATAGGGGTGGGCTTGAGTGTTGGTTATATTTCAAGAACCACCACAGAGTCAGTTGGTTGGAAAAGACCTTTAAGATCAACGAGTCCAGCCGTACCTGTCCACCCCCAAACCCTGTCTCTAAGCACCTCATCTGCCCGGCTGTTAAATCCCCCCGGGGTGGGGACTCGACCCCTTCCCTGGGCAGCCCCTTCCAGGGCCTGCCCGACACA
>NW_009259528.1:221222-254937 GCF_000687185.1 Egretta garzetta
GCAGTTGTAGGGAGCGATGAGGGCTCCCCTCAGCCTCCTCTGCTCCAGGCTGAACCCCCCCCAGCTCCCCCAGCAGCCTGGGGCTCCAGACCCCTCATGCGCGTGGTTGATTTCCCATTGTACTGCTCTCCAGCAGGGTAAGCAGGCAGTCTCACAGTCCCAAAGCTTATTTAATTTAGGGAATGGAGTAGGCTAGGTGAGAAATGAAGGTGGTGGTGTTTGACTTTATTGACTTAGTTGATGAAGCACCCCATGTTATAGCAATGGACTCGGTTGCTACAAATTACTAAAAACGAAAGCAACGTATTGCCTTAATTAAAGGGATTAAAGCTATCCTTTCAGTTGATTTATTCAAAAGAACAAGGGGCATGCAAACAAGGCTTTCCAGAGTCCTGTTGCACCAGTAGCTTCCCAAGCTGTTCCCCAAGCTAATGCTTTAAAAATACAACTGGACTGAAATGTGGCTGCTGGGTGATCCTCTGTAAAGACAGGTATGAGAGGATAAGCTTGTACCTCTACATAAAGGAGGGTTTATTGATCTTCTCCATGGATTTGTCCTTTAGGGAGAACGTGGTAGCTGCCTATGGAAATTTAGGCAAGTAAAAGTTATTAAATGAACTGTGTGCAGACAGCAAATGGTTTAGGCGTCTTGCGGACTGCTAAGTGACTGCAGAACAAGAAAGTGGTGTATGACTTTGTAAAGCATAAAAGAAGCAGATTTGCTGGCCGTTTGCACGTCCTTTTCTCACAGCACAGTAGGAAGTGTATTTTGGAACATTGATCAAAACCCCTTTCATCTATTCTGAATTAAGGCATGTTTGTTGCAACAGTAAGCTTGAAACCAACATTCGCATTTTATAACGTACATTATGCGCAAAGACAAGTTAGAAGCAGGCAAAAAAATTAACTTTGAAGTGATCACTTGTTCTCAAATCGCTGAACTACTTCTAGGATTTATGCCCAGCTCAGTTGAAAAGGTTGGTCATTTCTATAAGACGGAATTGTCTAAGCAAGAGCTTAATTTTCTGCTCTGAAGAAAATGCCATGTAATTCTTACTGAAACAAGGAAAGCTGCCTCAGATTTGGGTTTTGAATATTTTTAGTTTATCTGCAAAGGATCATTGGAAGAATTGAAATTCCTGGGGCCTCAGTGTCCTTTCCCATGCTTGCATTTCAGCTCATCCTTCTTTAAACTTCAGAAATTCGAGTTTCTGGCAACTTTTAATATTTTGTATGTCAGTATTCCTTTGCATTTGCAGGAGGTTATCATCTCTTTGTGGTACGGTGTGGAATCTAAAAGAATCTCGTGTCTGAGAGAGAGTAGGTATGGTCTCCTTCTGGGTATAAAAATGGACATTTCTTCATCTCTGTGTTGTTCGCACTTTATAGGGCGCTAGCGCTTCCCGAACGTCGTCAGTAAGGCATCGTGTCGCAGATACCTTTAGATGTCGACGTGCGTCTGTGTGCGTCGTGCTTGTGCTGCAGAACCCCGGCGGGGTTAGCGGCTGTAAGGTTGGGAAAAGGAAGACTAATAGATTGCCTACCTGCGATGCTGTCAACGTGCTCCCAGGGAAGTGTTCTGGTCTTGATTTGGGTACTGCTGAAAACACTGTGAAAGGTCATGATTTTGGCAAGTCAGAGGGGTAGCGCTTTTTAAACCTCAACTCCTCAAAGTTTCTGCCCTGTCGTTCTTTAGAAGCATGTGTGTTTTTGCTAGCTCTCTCCTCTCTGATGGTAACAGTCATGATGCCATGTTTTCCACTTTGGATACTGTGGAAGAAGTAGAAACACCATCAGATATTTGGAAAATAAATGTAACACATCAGTTTGGGGTTTTTCAAACCCTCAGGAGGTGGTAAAATGCCACAGTAATCCCACAGGGAAGAATTCCGACAGTGAACAGCTTCAGCTTGAGGTTCGTTGGGGAAAATGGTTTGCTTTCACGTCTCGTAGGTGCTCAGAAAGATTGGGGTAGCCTGGGGTTTTGGAACCAGCCTTATGGGATTTTTGGGTGGCTTGCTGGCCTGGGCTGGGGTTTATAACGATACCAGTTTTAAGGGTTTTGGCTTTGTATTTTTTAAGCCCTCATAAATCTTCTGGCACTGAAGCTGTGCTGCTGATATGTGTGTGCTTATAGACAATGAGATAAATACTTACTTGGGTTCTTTTAAATTACCATTTGTTCTTTTCAGTCATGTTGCCTTCAGCCAGAAATGTTATCTCCCTGCTTTTTTTTTTTTTTTTTTTTTTTTTTTTCTCCCCTGCAAATGTTTGTGTTTTTTCCTGCAAATGCTTGTGTTTTTTCTGTAAAGTCAAGTGTCGAGGTACTCGGTATTATAGCAGGTTGTGGGGTCTAAGGTTTGGTGTTCAGGGAGTACCTGCATTTCTCTTTTTAATGGGATTTGCAAGGCAGATAAGTCTGGGCAGCATTTTATGAGAGCTGTGTTACTGCCTTTTTTTTTTTTTTTTTTGTCATATTTAGCTATTAGAGTCAATAGTCACCACTGATAGTTGAAAAAAGGCATAAACAGTTTTCCAAGAATCAGTTTGTTGTGGCAGGAGGAGGGGCGAGTTTGGCTTTTGAGTACAGCATTTGGTATGATGTACTAACGGCAGGGGATTTTTTTCCTATTCCATCTGGTATTTTTTTTCCATGCTCTGGTAGTTGCATCTGATCTGACAATAACTTTAAAGAACCAATTTTTTTTCCCCCCCACTGTGTTACGTTTTGAGCATTCATATCTTACAGCAGTGGCTTACCTTCTTACATGTGAAAAAAGAGACTGGGGAACCAGGTTTTTAAGTCTTGCACGTGATTGTATGTCTAAAACAGTGTGCATGATATGCACGGACTCGTTTATGGAAGTTGGTTAAATTAGGGCAGAGAGAGGCCATTTGCAATCAGGTGCGGCTTCCTTAATTTGTCTCTGCTTTCAGAACACGTGCTGTGCATGCCTGGTTGCATGTCGAAATCCTTTGGAAAGCCTGAGATGAGAGGCAGGATACAAAATGAAAGAATGTGCGATAAACCAAAAGAAATTAAGCAGATAAGACATCCAGCACGTGTGATATAGTTGAAGCCACATGAAACAACGTACTGACTGTGGGTGAAGTGTTAGAAATGTACGCAGCTTTAATTTTTTTTTTTTTTTTTTTTTCCTTTTTCTTTTTTTTTTTTTTTTGCCATTTCATGCTCTTTTTCTGTTAGTGATTATATTTTTTGTGTGTCTGAATACCAGGCAAGGAAGTTGCTTAAAAAACAAGCAAAAATCCCCTCTTATTAATGGAACAGTAGTCTAACGACAAATGTTGTCAGGGATGGACTCGTGCGCTCCGTAGTGTGAGTGTGGTTTGTGTGCTGGTGCCACTTTCAGCTTTGAGGAGAGCTTAACTTCTCTTTATCGGTCTCTCAACCTGTGCAAGTGGAGGTTAATGCTTACCACACAGATAAACGCTGAGGGCAGGATAGGAAGGTTTGATTAGGACTCGATTTTGAGACAAGAAAGCCTGTCTGGTGCTTTTCCGCTCTCTAGCTCTGCAAACGAGCCGAGTTAGAGATGGTAAAGACCATGGAGATGTTGCATAACGTTAGTAAAATACACTTGTGTATAAAATACATTTGTATTAATCTGCAGAAGCACTTTCCCCAGGTATAATGCTGTGACTCTCTGTTGTCAGACCCTCCGAGGTGTTCCCCTCTCTCCTTCTCACACACTGGAATAACCTGAGTTTTTAGGCCTGCTGATTTGCTTTCCCAGTGTTGGTTTTTCCATCGTTAACAGAACTGCAGCATTTAGGAAGCGTTGCTTTTGTTGTTGCCCCTCTTATTAAGGACAACTCCAATAGCAGGTGAGATCTTAAAGGGTAGGAGAAAAATACCGTGGTGGTAACACCTAGTCAGCTTCATGTGTCTGCACATTACCTTGTACTAGCCAAAGAAAGAGAACTGCTCACGGGAGAGATCGCTGCGTAACTCGGAACTGGGAGTTGATGACGGTGCTTCCACTCCGGTACGTTTTAGATCCCTAAAAGAAGTCACGATACAAGAGAGAAATGAGGTAGTTTTTCTTTGTTCACCACGTTCTGTGTTAGTCTCCCTTTGTCACCAAAGCACGTATTTTACAAGAAAATAAGGAAAGAAAAAGAAGAATGTGGTTTCAGTAAAAGCAACTACTACCATGGCATGCCAGAGGCGTATTTTACAAAATGTTAGAATGAACTAACAAAATAGTTGGTTTGGTTTCATAGCTTTTCTGAGGAGCACTGCATGGTGCAGCGTTAGAGTTTTTAACTGGTTGGTCAAACTACAGAACTTTCTAACCAACTCTCGGTTAAGTCTGTTACTAATTCAGCTGTTTTTACTAGCTTTAGCTAGATCGATGCGCTTTTTTTCTCCCCATCGTCATGAGGTACGTGCTCTGAAAATCACTGGAGCATCAGACAGGCACTAAACCAGGCGTCTATCGCAGGTACCAGTTAACACCAATTCACAGCTGTTGAAAGTGAGAAAGCAAGAGAGGAAACCAAATCGTGTCGTTCTTGTTAAAATGAAGTGTCTCACGCGTTCACCCTGCAGACCAACTAGAGAAATTACTCTCCTGTTTATCAACCCTTAGTGTGCCTGCATTTGCAGGCTCTTGCTCCTGCTCCAAGGGCTGCCCCAGCGCTGCCTTCAGTGTGCAGCGAAAGGAGGGAGCTGAAATTTTCTTCTAAGAGCATGTGGGTTTATTTATAACGTGTTTCACAACTGTGACGCTCGCAGACGGGGCTCGCTTGTGTACTGCACTCCCACTCACGCACTCTGCAAGCAAGCAAGAACTGCCAGTGCGTGCGCTCATGGTTTTAAGGAAAACAAGCAGAAAAAAAAGCGCATGGAAGTAGGTGGAGCTTTATTTTGTCAAACTGAGGATAAACATGGCTTCACTAAGATACAGAAAATTAACTTTCATATAGTAGATAAAGCATACACTTCTTAACTGAAGGTATGCGTCTTTGCGTGCGAGCGGGCAATTTCTGATTGCAGAATAGTGCTGCATTTCACTGATTGATGGGACGGGAACGCTTGGAGGAGAAGGGAGAGTGACAGAAACTAGTCCAAACACAGATATTGCGGTGTGCGCATGAAGAGAAAAATCTGTCCCAAAATAAACATACTGCTTGCTTGTTTTTTCTGCTGTGTGGTGTCTAACTTGAAAATGCTGCAAACTACAACCTTGTGGTCTGATCACACCCAGGTGATTAATGCCATCTCTTGCTACTGGTAAAGCAATTTTTTTTTTTTTTTAATAAAAATTGACGATTTAAAACCATTTGATGTTCATGTTCCCCTTTCAGCCTTTAACATTTATGTCTCTGGCAGATATGGTGTAAAAAGGGAAGTACAAATATTTTAAATATAGATGTTAGTCTTAAACCTGCTGGTGGTTTTTTTTTATGGTGACTATCACATAGTGTTGGATTGTAGTGGTAGCATGGACTTTGTCATGTACCCCGTCCTTCTTGGGGCGTTCTTCCGAATTAAATTAATTTTTAAATTTAAATATAGGTATTTGCAGATTCATTAAATGCAAGTAAAAAATTGAATGCTCTCAGCTATGACCATCTCGCTCATTTTATTTTTTTCCTACAAATTTCTGTTTTCCCACTGACTGCTTCTCCATGCTCACAGGAAAACTGGAGTCTTACCCTGGTCTCATCAGCTCCTGCAGAACAGGGTTGTGATTTACTGTCTCTGTGAAGCTGGGGACTTTCTGTGGCATGTCCCCGTGAAAACAAATGGAACTACGGTCACATTCCAGACAGCGGATTTTTGCCACTTCCTGTGCAATATGGGCCCTATTTCTAAATGAGGACAAAAGCCTTTGTTCTGCTGAGTCACGCTCCGGGCGGGCAGACAGCGACCGTGCACTTTGTTTCTAGTTCCAGTTTTGACTTTGAAGTTCTCCCCTGTTCTTGCTTCTTTCTTTTGTCCTTTTTTTTTTTTCCCCCCCCCCCCTTAAATGCTGGAGTTGCAGTGTGATGTAGCATGCCTGTTCCCGCACGTCTTTTCTCCAAGCTCTGTTGTTGCAGTCCTCCCTTTCCGTTGCAGCAATCCAACTGACTGTCGCCAGTCTGCAGGTTTTGTCCACTTCACATAAAGCTGCTTTAAGGGGGAAGTGGAAGACAGTGATCAGCTTTCATGAGTCCAAAGTGTATCATCTCCCAAGGTGATGAGTAATAATAAATTGTTATTTTTGAGGTGCCTAATTCACTGCGTGATTGCTTTGAAACGCAGCTGACAACTCGTTGAAACATATTTGAGGGGTGCAGGTTTACAGCCAGGAGGGTGTTACGGTAGTAAGAGGATACGATCCGTGAAAAAGGCTGTATAACACGGATGTTACAGCGTGCCGGGGGCTGTCGTGAGCAAATACCATTTGAATCTTCTGCAGTACTGCCAGAAATTAATTGGGGTATTGCCTAGCATGGAAGCCAGTGAAAATGATGGTAGATGAGGAAGGTGTGTAAATGCGGTGCTGTGAGAAGGGGTGGACGTGAAAGAAGGGGAAAGGGAAGGGCCCTGTGGGGGCCATCCCGCTTCCGCACAAACCGCGGATAGGAGGACCGGCCGTCTGCTAAAAGCTTTGGTTTCGTGAGCGTAGCGCTGACTGATGCTCGCGGCAGGGTCGCAGGCTTAGGTGACGCTTGGGGGATGCTGCGATCGGTTAAATTCTTTTCCCTTGCAGAGCTGCGGGGCCGCTGGTGGTGTGGAGGAGGCGTGCCTGCCGAATCGCTTGAAAGATGGGGAGGGAGGGGAAGGGAACCCACAGCGAAATAAAACCCTAGATTAAGTTTTATGCTTAATCTGATGTCTGCATGAAGTAGAGCAGATTGCAGATTGTTCCCAGGGGAGATTTTAATGTGGCCTTGAAGGCTTTATCAATTTCTTCCTGAAACTTCAGGCACCTCACCTTTTATTACAGTCACTGCCTGCAGCTTTATAATATTACATGTTTAGCTCTAGGAAAATCTATACCTTGAGACGGTTTTTCCCCCATTGACATTATTAGTGGGTTTTAATAGGAATTACTGCTAGCTTTCCCTGATGCTGATGGGCTAAGCTGATGGAAGCTCTTTGAATCAAAAGACAAGGGGTGTTTTGGACTGCAGTGAGGAATTGAGATGTGTGTTCCTGTGGGAAGGTATTTTGAGCCTCTTCCTTATCTTTCTGTCACTTCTTTACGTCACTTTATAGCATGTTCTTCACTGAAAAAGTGAAGGTACTGCAAGGTTTGTTACGTGTATTTGTTTTACTCAAAAATTAATTTTAAATTGAGTTGCCGTAATTGTACAGGAAATGTTTGAGATCAAGTTGGTAGGAGACAATGCTGACTGAGTAGCTACAAATTCCTGAATTTTGGTAATTATCTTGGCAGAACTTTGGCAAATAAAAAAAAAATACAAAACTCAGGAACTGTCCACACAAAAAGTCCCAACAGAAAGAAAAAGAGGAAATAAAATGTGGAATCCCTGAACTCAGGAATAGAAGGAAGAAGTGAGAAGCAGTCAGCAGAAGAAATGCAGCTTATTAAAACTGATGGAAAATTCGAGCATCTGAAACCCCCCCAAACTGGATTTAGCAGTAGGTGCTGGATATTTATGTGGCTCTGCAGTAACGTGTACCTTTGCAGGACCACAGTCAAGCAGCAGTAGGAGAATCCTGGAAAAGTATACAGCGAAACTAAATTTACTTTTAAAATATTACTGTCACAAATTAATCACCAGTAAAGAAAGGGGATACTGGATCCTTCAGTCTGCAACTACTCCTCCTCCAAGTTGATAGCAGAATTTGCATCGACTCTTTTATCATGACAGGATTTTGCCTTAGTTGCGTTCTTCAGCCACCTTGAGTATTGAAGGATGCAACTGCCTCTTTATCCAAGAAAGACAAAAAAATGAAGGAAATGAGTTTTGCAGAGCTACTGAGAACAGTAAGGGGACAAATAAATGCAGCTGAAGGTGGGGACTAAAAAAGATGTAGATTTTTCCTAGGAACAAGTGACTACGTTACAGCCCAGAGGCCGTGTCTTCCCATTCAGGTTCAGATGTGACTGGGGTGCTCTGTGCTGTTCACGGGATTCGTGCTCCTCTCACCACGGCAAGTACTTCTCAAGTCCCCAGGCTGCCTTGAAGAACTGGGCTGTGTTTCTTTACAGGCAGAACAGGAGCAAAATTAGAACCGAATCTGAACGTTGCCTGTCTAACACCCTGCCTACGGAGGCACAGCTGTGTTTCAGTCAAAAAATTTGAAAGAAAAGGTAGTGGATGCCAGCGTAGTGCAAGGACGTGAGCAAAGAGGAAGATGATGCATGCATTAGTCTAACAGAAGAGAAAGATAATTACTATCAACCAGCAGCTTTTTTTTTCCCAAACTGTTACTTGATTAACATAATCAAGTTACAGTCGGAGCAATTGCTCTCAATTAGTACTTAGTTTGCCAATTATGGCTTCTATTTCCGACCCGATAGAGGCAGGCAAGGTTTGTGAGCCTGAGAGCGTGGCTGGCTTTTCTGTGCTGAGCTAATGGAGGGCAGGACTTCTCTCAACAGCACCTGCCAAACTTCACCCTTCAGTGATCAAAGGCACAGCGACACAGTCATTTAGGATACCTTCATGTCTAAGAAGATCTAGCACTTTTATTTCTTGGCACAGTTTTAAATCCTCCCTAAAAAGACACTCCAGAGTAACTAAAAAAGCTAATTTAGTAGCCCTGACAAAGCTGGTACAAAGGATGACACAGCTGTGAACTGATTTTGAAAAATCACTTAGAAAAGGAAACAGACAAGCCGTAGCTCTGAATATTTACTGGAACGAGCAAGTCTCTCCTCTCTTTACCCGCATGGAAACTCTTAACGTGTTGGCTGCTGCTGAGGGGCTTTTTTGTTTTTCACGTGGGCGAGGGGAGAACTCCCCATCCACTTCATAACCTCAGCCACTGTCCCCAGTCCCTCGTAGGTTTCCAGTGCGGCCTTACGCTAAACCACCTCCAGTAGGATGTCCATCTTCTTGCCTTCGCAGAACATTGTGGTTGACTGAGACCTCCTGGGCGCATGGAGCTGCTCTGGGGACTCATCCAGACGTGGGTCTGGCTTCCTCAGGCGCCACTCTGGTTAGGTCTAAAGGAGAGCCCTGCAGAATTGAGCCATCTGCATTTCCTCCGGGGGCAGTCTACCTCTGTGGTCGTGGCTGTTAAAGCACCCTCCTTCCCAGGGTTGTTTTGATACTGTCAGTGCAGAGCAACCATGACTTGATGTTTGCTGAACAGTCTGGGATTTTCAGCTGCTCTTCTGTCTGCTCCTGGCGATGCTGGAAGCACAGAGTGTGGCCCTTGATGAGCCTGGCCACCTTGGCACGGCACTAGTTCTGCCAGTCTTCATCTCTGCCACCATCGCCTTGGCACCAAGAGACGGGGTTCCCGTGTACTCCGAGCTGTCTCTTGCAAAGCGGAGTAATGAGAAGATGCATCCTCTGCCCTTGGGTCTCCATCAGGGTACAGAGGGATGACACTGTTCTTCCTTAGGCCTGGCCTTGGCATTTTCAGGCACAGGACTTGTTTTCTCTCTCCAGAACCCTTGCTTTCAGTAAAGCTTCTTGTGTCCCCTGGTAGCTCTTACACCACCACCAGAGGAAGACAATAATTCCATGGCGAGAAAGTTCAATCAGCTTTTGCTACTAGCACTTTGTTGCTCGCTGTCACAATTACGGTTCATGTTTCTGTCTCTGCGCTGGATATGCTTCTCCTAAATGCTAGCTTGCAGCAAAACTACTTTCTATTTCCAGTTATCAAGCAAGCTCCAGCAGCAGTCTGTCAACTTGACGGTGGTGCTGTTGTCCCTTGCTAGGACTCCTTAGGTGCCTCGCTCAACCAGCCGTACCTCCGACTGTACGTACCCCGTGACTCCCAGAAGTGGTGTTCTTCGCCTCGGTTACTGTTTTACTTCATAGCATGTGATTGGCAGAAGCTCGTGGGGTTTAATCAGAGTTTTCAAATACCTTGTTTGGCTGGGTTGGCACTTTCTACAGAGGAGACGCTTGTTGTTGTTCTGTAAACGGTTGTTTTTCCAGCACAAACCTGGAACTGAGACCTTTCGGTCAAGTAGACCTGAAGTAAAATTCTGCAAAGTCTGAGGGACTAAGCTTTTTGCTATTCCCATACCTACTGTTTGGAGAAATGCCTGTGCCAAGATACAGCCAGTAGCACTTGCTGGTCCTCAGCAGCAAAAAATGGAGGCAGAAGAGTGAAATAAAAAAATATGTATTGTTCAGTCAAGGTAGATGAATAGCGTTACACATGAGCCACGCTTCCGTGTGAGTTATATCAGTTCTCTGTATTTTTGCATGATCTAAAAATGCCTTTCCTTGCTTTTTTTTTCCGTTTGGGGAAATCGGAGCGTGTGTTCCCTCTCTGTGGGAACAGTTAGTACCAAAAATGCCTCCTTTTGGTACGTAAAAGTGTTCATTTCAGGGTGGTGCAAACGGTGCTTTCTGTGGCTTGACTCAGTGTTAGGACTTTGTGGGAGGGTTTTCAAGGGTGGTGGTGTTTCATGCTGCAGAGAACAGTGATCTCTAAGGACGCGTTAAATCCAGTGGCTCACTGGGGTTTGGAGTGCCTGGGAAGCTTTGCTGGGTTTCGCACGGGGGCTGCTCTAACGGGTGCCTTTAGGGAACGAAGGGCTTTGCTCTTCCCTTACTGTGTCTGCTGCCTGCGTACAAGGCGAAGCTGTGCATTCAGGTGTCTGCAGGGTGAGTCCCGCGTGCTTTGCCAGATGTTTCTGCTCAAACAGGAGCTGTGGTTCTGAAGGGGGCAGTGCTCTCGAAGGCTGTCGTGCTGACTAACAGCTTTTACTGCTCTCGGCTTCATAATTTTCATGGTTTGTTGGGGAAATGAACTGCATAGCCTCCAGACCGCTTCCTTAAACTCTCAGTCGCTGTTGTACAAGGGACGTTCTGTTTCCATTGGCACGTGAAACAAAATCTAAGCATCACATGAGTCAGTGATGGGGTCGTGTATGGGCATCGACGTTACTGGAATTTAGGAGAGGAAAAGGCGGGTGGGTTGGTGAGCAGGGCACGCTGAGTATGCTTCGGCTTTGCTGCATCAGTTCCATCAACACTGCAGTGAAGTGAAGAGCTGTGGCTGTGGTACCGCCCTTCAGGAGAAGTCCGAGATCCTTTCACGTTGTCCAATGCGATTACGCTCATCTATCGCCTTTCACACGTGAACGTACATCAGGGGTTGCGGGGAGGGAGAACCACCAGTAAATGTCAACCGGTGTTGAGGTAAACGGCCTGACAGCTCCAGTAGCCTCGGTAGGAGATGTTTAATGGTTGGAAGCAACCCCATGTTTGTGAGAACGGAAGCCCCGCTCCTTTGTGGCTGTGCTGCTCGTGTGGAGAGACTCCTGTGGTGGGGTAGAGCATGACCATGAGGAGCTAAGGGTTCTTGGAGAAGGTCAGCAATGCAGTGCACAGTCTAACTGGAAGTGTGCTCCCTCTCCTTCGACTGACACCCAGGCTGGCTGCTGCCTCTCTTTTAAGGGTCTGTGGTGCATCACGGACCAACTCCAGAAACACGATGGGATCCTGTTGCGCAAAAGGGCTGTGTGTTTTGGGGCTCCGGGTTGCTGCTCTGTAGGTGGTTTGTTTTCTGGTGTGTCTGAGTGGCAGACAAAGAAGTCATGCCCACGTGAAGCATTGATTCTCCTCTGTGACCAGACTTTGTCCTGCATCCTGGGCACTTGCCACGCTTTCGTGCCTCTCTTATCCCCAGTGCTGTGCCTTGCTTTTGGGTGATGTCTGAAAGTCCTTTCACCGTATCCTACTTCTGCTTTGTAGGAAGTATGATGGGAGAATTGGCAGGAAGGTGAGATAAGTTTGGAGAAATAAGCATGATGGGAATATGGGATGTGGAGCATGGTGGCATCAGCAGCATGGGAACATGGACATAGAACGAGGAGACCACAAAGAGAGGGACCAAAGCTCTGAGTTTGGCTTTGTCCTTTGTCCTGCTTAGGCAGCAATGTCTCATCTAGAGCACAGAGTTGAAGCCAGTCTCCTTGATGATGCATCCCAGCCTGTGGCTTATCCTGGAGCATCCTAAGAGGCTACAAAAAGCGGTGAAGATCTGATATCCAGTCATTGTGAGCCAGTGTTAGTTATTGCTCAAGTCAGAAAGGCAATAGCAGAAGGGATGTGGACTTTTGGAAACAGGGGCCCTGGGGATGTAAGAAAATTGGGGAGATTAAATTCAGCATCTTTAATGCAGGAGGCTCCAAAGCACGGATGCAAGATGAGGTCCCTTGCTGAAGGAGTTAGTTTTGACTTGCATTGACCTCCCAGGTGCACCTAGGGATGGGCTCTGGTTTCACACACAATTCTGCACTTTCTCAGGACGCTTCCTAATAATGTAGGCAGTAAACCAGTACTGCACAGATGTGGTAAATGTGTTTTCTTAATAAATGGTTATGTGTAATCTGACCAGCCCTAAATTTTAAATGTTTTTACAAATGCACACTGATTAATTTTTCATTACCAGCTGAGGCTTGCACTGGATTGTACTCCAGAAATGCTTAGCGTAGTTCACAGCATGTATCTTCCCTTTACAGATGTTCGATGGCTGTGATCCTTTGAGATGTGCTTCAGTTGCAGCACACCTAAAACATCTTCTCATAAAAACTAAATAATTAGTTGTAAATCTTCCGCTCTGTATGAAGCACAAATCTGCCAGGTAGAAAGTCTGTCGCGGGGCAGTCATTACACTCGAGTTTTGCTACTCTGAATACTGTGGAGGGAATGTTGTACTAGAGTGCTGGATGTGGAATGGAAGCCTTCTGTTGAGTTCTTGTCAGTATCATTTTTTTTTTTTTTTTTTTAAATACAGGAACCCTGGTAATTCAGAGAGTTCTCATTAGACTTCATATCTCTGGTTCTATTTTTGGGAGGCGGTTGGCTAGCTGACAATAAGTGGGCATAATTGTCATGCCAGCTCACCGTTGGCAATGATTTTGATGTCAGCAGTTTCACTTACTGAGGCTCCAAATCGTGAGTCACCAATTGTATTTGGATTAGAGATCGTGTGCAAGATTTGAAGATGTTGGCTAGGTGATTTGTAGCTTCCTCAAAGTGTTTTTAGAATGATGGAGAGGATGTTGTACGTTCTTCATGCGCAGAAGTATAGTGGGGGGTTATGCATTCTGGGAGATAGAGAAAGAACAAATTTCCGTTTTGGTTTTTTTTCTGGCTTATTCTTGTTTCGGGGGTCATTTGCATGTGCTTGTGTCCAGGCAGTGCTATGCTGGGGTTCAGTGTCCGGACCAGGTGGCGGGTGTGACGCTTCACACGCAGCACAGGGACGGAGACATGCCCTGGCCTCTGTACCTGTGAGCACGGGAGCAGGCCCCTCCGGTGTGTCTCAGGCTTTTCAGGCGTTCCCTGGGCCTCGGCAAGCGCGGTGCAGTTCCCCAGCCTAGGTGGAAAGCTGCCCACTAAGGTTTGCCGTTTCGGCTGTGAGAAGCCACAGCAGCGGAGCATTAGGAATGATGCCTGCAAACGGGAGCGTACTGTCCGTTCCGGAGAGAGCCCCGGTTTCGCTCATGAACCCGCTTTTGTGCAAAGCGATCTGGTCAGCTTGGCGAACTCTCGTGAACAGCTCCTCCGACGGCGCCCTGGTGCCCGTATGTGCCAAGACGTGCAGAAAGCAGTTGAGCCCAGTTGCTCTGCTCTAGCTGCAGGGATGCTTTAGGTTTGCACAGTTTTAAAAGGGTATATTGAGCGCATGTAGGTGTGCGTGGACGTGTTGTAGGTGTGTAAGGGCATTGTGTGTGTACGTGTACACAAATGTACACAAATGAGCCCTGAGCCAGTGACCAGCTGAGTTTCCCCTGGGAGGCTGTTGACACTTCAGTGTAGCCTGATGGTGGAATCCCCCTCCCAGGCCTTGCCTAAATCCTACAACCTGACAACAAAAAAATTCCCTTTCCAGTCAGGCTTCCAGGACGCAGGGCCGGGCCCCCCGGCTGAGCCGAGTCCCGGGTTACGGAGGTGCCGATAACCACGTTTCTCTGCGGGCTGACGGCGCTGCATGGTTTTTGTGTTGACATGCTCCCCACATACAGCGCTCCGGAGGAAATGTGGCAGGGTGATGCTGACATTTTTACTTCCTTTCCCTGCTTAACGCAATGGATTTGTTTTAAACAGTGTTTTAGGGTGGTTGAACGGCTACGTTTGCACTTCTCTGTTTTGAGGATTTACTAACTTTTTCAAAACTGTGGCATTTCTAATGTAACGTGACGAGAGCCCGTGAGCCTTAAATCTGCTGCGGGGACTGTGGAAATTTGCTAAATGCACGGCTACGTAGCCACAAAGCAGTCGGACTGTTTCTGTTTCTCTTGTGCTCACTGAAGCGAGAGAAAATAATTATGCAGAATTTAAACTACAGTAGAGTGATTATTTTCATTTTCCATTTCTGAGGCACAGATATGTGTTTTGGGGAATGATTTGTGTGAATTTTTTTTTTAGTTTCTCTTAGTTACGGCGGAGGAAGTTTGTTGTTTATGGGAATCCCAGGCTGAGTGAGTAAAGGGCAGGAATTGTCTGGTTACAGAGCTGCACGGGGCCCAAGTCTGTCGTGCAGAAAAGGACATGGGACATCATGAGCTTCGACTGGGGTTATTATTCCAGTTCACCAAGCTGTTGCTGGGAAGATGCGACGGTAATAAACTCAGAATGTGTGTTTTGGGTTTGTCAAAAATGTATGTGACTTTTTGAACTTCTAAATAACATGCGCACACGCTGGACAAGGCTTTGCTGCAGTATCACAGTCTGGCCTCATGGAGCCATTTATTGTTTGTCTGGCTGTGAATGAGCTCTTTATGGGTGTAGAGTTCTTTCATGTTGATTTTAAAGGAGCTCCTACTTGTAAGCTCATGAAGTACAGACACTGACGGATTAGAAGAATCACTGTCTGTCCAGATCACGGCAGTGCTGCCTTCCAGGAAAACATACGGTAATTATACATACAGCTCTTGTGGAATGAAAATCGGTCGCTTGATCTTTAATAAACAGGGATCTGCCCATCCTGTAAAAAGTAGAAGACTGCTGATTTCAGAGCAGGACTGAGGGTTTTCATTTAGACTCAAAAGATCAGTTGCCCAGCATGTGGAACTAGATTCTTTTTTTTTTTTTTTTTTTAATGCAGTCTTTTTCTCGGCTGTGAAATGTACTATTAAAATGTTCTTTACTATTTCTTTTCTGGAGCCCCATTGGGTAAACATGAACAAATGTTTAGTTTTGTCTGTTTTTACAAATGACTGACTGTTTCACTGCTCCTGCAGTTTTCCACTGAGCTCATTCTGTATCAGTTAAATTTCTTTCTGATTGCAGACATTCTTTTCAAAGGAACATGCAAGATAAGAGCATCTTTTGTCTGTTGATTGCGTGGAGAGACTGGGGTGCTCCTGAAAAAGTGCATTCCTGGGCCAGGTACATTTATTATTATTTATTATAAAAGTCTTCCCAAGCCTTTGGCAGACCTGGCCCCTGCTCTGCCAGCGTGAAGGACGTTGGCACCAAGAGCAGTGCAGCAGTGTCAGGCAGGTAGAAGAGCCGCTTGGCCACCTCCGCTCTGGCAAATCCACGAAGAATTGGAAGTGATCAAGAGGAAGCCGGAGCCAGGTAAATGCTGAGTGTAGAGACCAAGCTCGGACTTGTTTATTTTTCAGTTCTGTCCCCGTTTTACACACCAGAATTTGTCAGCGGTGCAGAGAGACCTGGTATGTTCTTAAATACGAATAAATTATGTATTTCACTCCCAGGCTTTGGGGGAAACTGATGAATGGAGAATGGGAATCTAGTGGCTGATTGAGGAGCAGGCCGTCTTTACTCATTCCAGACAAGTAGAGTTACTGCATTTTCTCAGTAAATCTTAATTGTTTGATCCTTGTTATGTGCCTCTTGCTGTGTCATCTGATGAATGCAGCGAATTAAATATAGTACATTCATTTAAACCACCCACAAGTAGTCTTTCCTCCCTATCTTGTCCCAGCCAGCTTTAAAAATAAGTGCTATGTGCTTTTATTTACCACATCCTGCACCGCGTGACACTTCCAAGGATGGAACCAAGGAGAGTACAGAGCAGTGCCATTCCGTGACTGAAAATTAGATTACAGATTGGAAAGCCCAGAGGGACCACTATGACCAGATAAAACAGTCCCCTGCAGGCCATAAGACTGTTTTAATTGGGGCCAATCTAGAAAGAAACATCCAGTCTTGGCATAAGCACTTCCAGTGATGGATGGTCCGAAGGATGCTTGGTATGTTTTAGTGGGGCTTGCGCTGGCTTGCGATGTTTCAGCTTTTGGGAAGAGCAAGAGGTCTTCCATTCCTCTCCTCCGATTGATCTATTTCTCCCTTTATGTCATGCCTTGAAATGAGTCTAGGTTTAGCTAGCCACTAGGTCTTACTAGGCTTGTGTTTGCCAAAGTGGAAAGTCCTCTGCTGAATGTTTGTTTCCCATACTTATGCAATCCCAGTGGGATTAAGTTATTCCTTGGCCTTCTCTTTGTAGGCTGAAGAGAGGACAGTCTGCGAGCTTTTTTGTTAGCAGACACGGCTTTCAGTCCTGTGTCTTCATATATTCCCAAACAGGGCTCCCTGCGTGTGCTAGCACTGCGTTGCTGCCACTGAAGAAACCCCAGTGTCAAGGCATGCTTTGTGTGACTGCTTTTCTTGTCCCAAAACACCCGGTGTCCTGCGCACTCCTAGCATCTTTCGGGGGGAAGACCAGATACAAGAGGAAGTTGGCAATGGGGACGTTTGCCGATGCCCAGGTGGCATTTGCAAAAATTAAGGGGAGACTGTGCCTGCATTCTGCCCTGGAAAACCCACTAAACCACTGAAAAGCTGTCTGTGCCCAGGGACACCATCTCTTCAGGAGCCTTCAGCATCTTCTGCAGCCTGCTCTGCTTGCACAGCGGACGGCATTGGTTAAATGAAACCTGGAGGCAAAAGCCCCTTCTCTTGGTCCTGCCCGGCAGTTGCGCAGCGGCACTGAGGATGTGGCCAGAACCACTGGCGTGGCGATGCAGCGATCTTCCCACAGCTTCCCTAGGGACAGGCGAGTTCTTTTGCAATTAACGTAATTGGCTGGGAAAGAATCCTGTTTGCCTCAGGATAAGGAACTGTGGGATTAAACCTAGACACATGGTGCACATGCCGAAATGAAGGCTGTAGTAAGGCGAGAGGCGCTGTGCTCTGGGAACAGCCCTGCTTGGGACAGACGGACTGAATGCGTTACACACACGGACTCTGAACTTCTTTGATAGGGGGATGCATTTATCAGACTCTGTCCGTCTTGATCCGTTTCATCAGCGTGCCATGGATTCCTGTCACAGAGCATCGTTTTTCCACAAGCCTTGTTTTTTCTGATGAGCAGGTGATTCTCTGATTCGCTTTGGGCAGAACTTGGGCTCTGAAGCTGCTGGCAAAGTTTCTTGTGGCTTCAGCGAGGCCAGGATTTCACCCTTTATGAAAATTTAATAAGACAGGAATATTGTTGACATGGGAGCGTAACTCTTGGTGACCTGCACAGCAGATGTGAGCCAAAGTTGAGTTAAATCTCAGACCTGTAAGTCTGGTTTAAAGGTCCCTTCGCATTTCCCAGGCAGCAGCCGTTCCTTGGCCTGCTGCTGGAGTGACCTCATTCCGATGGCTCTATCGACAGCGCCGGCCGAAACGGCGGGCTGACATAAAAGCTCTTAGAGCAGGGGTCAACGAGCGCCTGATGCTCTCTGCGGAATCCATGTGTTGTGTAAGCAGCTCTACTGTTGTGGCGCCTACTTTAATTAAGGCTCTGACAGTATTTCCATAATAAACCATATTTTAAAAGGGTTTATTACTCAACTGCAAAATCTGTTGCAGGCTGAGACTTGGACTAGGAAAGCTTCGACCTTAAAGTGTTTTCTTAACTGAAAAAGCTATTTTTCTTAAATTACGTCTGCAAAGAAATCTTTCTTCAATCATATAGGTACAATCTTTATACAAAGAAGAGTTTCCAGTCTCACAAACGGCGCGTGTTTAAGGGGCTGGTGTTGACTCTGCTGCTTAGGATGTTTTTAACCATGAAATGCCCATTAAGGTCGTTCTGTAATTTGATGTCATTTGCATACCGAGGCATCTTCTGTTGTGTGTGCGATGGTGTAAGAAGGCTCCCTGAGGACTGGGACCGTGCGCGCTAGACCGATTTCAAAGGCCGGAGGAGAGAGTTCCTGCGCTTTAATGCCCTTCCTGTACGTCGCAGCAGAGCGGGGGTCGGAAGGGGCACGTGCTCGTGATAAGCGTGTGAGCATGGAGGTAATTGCAGCTCCAATGCCACGTGTTCAGGGTACGCTTGCTCTGCTTCGCTTTTGCCAAAGGCATAGGTAGGAAGCTTAGAGAAGGTGTTTTAATGAGGCGGGTGTGTGATGTATGAGCTAACAGGGCAGGCTAGCTGCTAAGGTCCGGGGCGTGATTTTTGGAAAGAATTGCTTCCAGATAACCAGACAGGTTTTCTTTGGTTTGTTGTGTTGGGTTTGGGGTTTTTTTGTTGTGTGTTTGGTTTTGATTTTTTTTTTTTTTTTCCCCCCTGACTTCTGGTTAGTCAGGTGAGCAAATAGGGGATTGGTTTCCTGCAGAAGGGGCTGAGCTGCAGCTGATTCTCCCTTCGGGAAGCGGTTGTTCAGAGTTTCTTGTAGGACAAGAGCTTGCTTTCAGCAGAATCCTCTGAAATAGAACCAGGCTTTCCGGGGTTCTTTGTTCCTCCAGAAGAAGCTTCCTATTTTGGGTTGTCTGTTTCAAGTTGAGAAGTGTTGCTGTTATTTACTATCAATGTGATAACACTTAGCTGCTTACTCTGGATTATATTTAAGCAAGAGTTGATCCAGGGAAGAGAAAGAGCACTCAGCGAAGCCTGGGCCCTCACCCAGTGGGTTTCTGTGGCCTTTGTGACAAGTCCAAGTTCTGCAGAATGAAGGGATTTGTTGAAAATAAGCCATTTCCGACCCTCGTGACCGAGAGCTTACCTTCCGCAGGTGTCGTGGCAGTTTATTCAGCTGTCAGTGTGTTAATATAAGAATCTTGTGAATCTTTGCTCCCTGCTAGATGCGGATTAACAGCGTTGCAGTACGTAACAAAAGGGTAGACGTCGCCCGGGAAGCGATCCGTATCATCTTTCCCAGCGAGGCGGTGCCTTTATTGCCACTGATACTTTGCAGCCTGGATGTTTTTCTGGTAAACAGTTTGGCCCGGATAGACTTCCCGTGGGCATCAATGGGATTTTTGCTGCGAGTCAAGATACTTGGTCCCAAATTTGTAGTGCTTGATCAAGAACTTGGTCTTTTTTTAAGTGTAATTCTAATCTACAGAAGATTTTTTCAAATCTTGCCAGTGTAATTCTACTATTATTCTTTACACCTTTTTTTTTTTTCCCCCCTGTCAAGAGTTTGTTGGGGGGGGGGCGCTGCAAGAGCCTTTTCAATGGCAGTTTTTGGCAGAGTGATTTGATTATATCATACAGCTATTCAGAAATAGAAATACTGTTTTTGCAACTATCATGACAGTATTTTTCATGTGGTTACAGCGGTATCAGTTTTATTCTGCAACATATGGTGGGTTTGGTTTTGGTTTGTTTTTTAAATCCAGAGTTAGTCGCCTGAAAATTCTAAGCTGCTTTGACCGCATCTGGGAAATTAATTTTATACTTTGTATAAGTAGCAAGAGAAGTTTTAAATATGAAAAAATAAATCGATAAATCGTTAACTGGGAAGGCAAATGGAGAGTGCCCTACCCTTGCTCTCAAAGCCTGACGCGGAGCTGGAGGTGCCACGGTTGGGTGACGCTTACGTAGCGACACAACGCCTCAGGCAGCAAAGCCGGTGGCCTTTAATGCCGTGCTGCGCGACCGTCCGTGCCGAAGAACGGAAGGGGGTTTGTACGGCTTCGCGCTGCAGCGGTGCCCGTGGCTGGCGTGCGGCGCTCCTGCAGCAGATGGCAGTGCGACCAGCGCTTTGTGCGCAGGGCTGCGCGCTGGCGGGGGGGCAGGCCCGGCATCCTGCACCGAGCTCAAATCATAGCATCATCGTAGAGTCCCAGGCTGGAAGGGACCTCAGGGGTCACCTGGTCCAACCTTTCTGGGCCAGAGCCCAGCCTAGAGAAGATGGCCCAACACCCTGCCCAGCTGAGGCTGGAAGGTGCCCAACGTGGCGGAGTCACCCCCTCCCCTGGGGAGTTCATGCCAGTGCGTGGCTGTTCTCATGGGGTAAGATCTCCCTCTCTGTCCAGTCGGAATCTCACCAGGAGCAATTTGTGTCCATTCCCCCTGGTCCTCTCCTTGTGACAAGGGAGTTTCCATCTTCCCTGTAGCCACCCCGTAGGTACTGGTACGTGGTGTTCCTGGGCTCCCGTCTGCCCCTTGGCCGCTCGTCCCGGTTGCAAGTGGTAAGGCAGGGGGGCTGCGTGAATTGGTAACGGGCTGTTGGGGGTACAGGGATACAGGGATGCCAGAGGGCCGTGGCCACCACAGGTTGAGGCCCATTGCTCTTTGCCTCGTTCCTGAGACGTTTTCTCACCAGGCAGGCAGCCTGGGGTACACTTGAGTGTTCTGATTTTTTTTAAACTAAAGGTATTTTCTCCTGTCTTCCTCACACCCCTCCTGCCCCCCGCCTTCTTAAGAAGTTTGTGTAAAACTTAAGATTTCTTTTTAACTAAGGCTCTGCTGCCCAAATGGGAAGTTTTCTGGCCTGCCCATTCCTTAAGAATTGTTCACTGATGGCAGGCAGTTACTCTCATGGATGGAGAGGCTGTTCGATAGCTGTTGTTCACAGCTGGTTTGGTAAATAATAGCAGCTATTTTATCTGTAGGGCCTTGTGCCTAGGCAGGGATTGAGTGCCGCACGTCCTCTGTCAGACTGCGTGTGGTAAGAGGGACCAGAATCCCGTATAACAGAGTTCTCTGTCTTGGATACGAGGCCACTTGTACGTGGGGACGCCAGGCTTTGGCCTCGGCTGCCGTGAGTCGCGGGGGGGCGCGTCACCCGTCCCTTCAGAGCTCCCCTCCGAGGGCGCGGGTGAGAAGGCTGGTGCAGCAAACCCCGCCGTGCTCCTCTGCCGAGTGCCCTTTCCTTACGGGACCGCAGTCCGTCCGCTCCCAGCACGCAAACCAACCAAGCCTGTGGGAGAAGAGCCAAACCTTGAATGCTTGCCCTCCCCTAATTCACTCCCCGCTTTGATGAGAAGCGGGCTGTGCCCAGGCGAGTGAGCATGACATTACTTCAGACTCGCTGCAGTCTGTGGACTGGAGCTTGCATGGGTCTCAGGAACTGCTTAACATTTGAGGGGATCGGGCAGGTCGTTTGATCGGTGTCTGTGTGTCTCAGGCCGTCGGCTTTCGCCCACGTACCTTCTGTACCTAGATGACAATAAAGCATACTGGGGTTTCACTCTGGCGCTTCCACAGAGGAATTCATTCTGGCTTTGCAGAAGCCATCAAAGATGAAGCACCAACTGTGCTCTTGCAAACTTCTCTTCCTAGCTGCTGGCTCTTGAAGCGTTTCTCCGGGGCTGGCTGTGGATCCTCCTGGTGACGGGAATTTGCTGTCTAGAAAAGTGCTGAGTTCTTCAATTATCCCACCTCTTGGGCATCCTTTTCTTCCAGATCCTTTTTAAGGTCAAATTTGGACACAGCATTTCAGCATGCATCTGATAAACGCTGTACCCAAATCTGGGCCCCCCTCCTGCTTGCTACGCTACGCTTCCCGCACGGTGATGCAGATCACGCGTGACTGCCCGCTCAGACTCTGTGCCATTAGCAAATCCATTGCCATTAATTTTTCAGCAATTAAATTGTTTGTATACTATTTAAGCTTCTTACCAGTCTCTGCAGAGACCCGCTGGGGGTTCCCAGTGGCAGCTGCTCCTCGAGACCTGTCAGCCCACCCATTCCCAACCCGTGCCACGCGTGCCTTGTCGCTACGGGACGGTGCTCGCTGTAAGCGTTACGCCACACGGGGCTCAACTGTGCACCTCACAAAGCTCTGTGTGTACTCACTCCAGTCAGCCAAATGGGCAGGCCCTCCGAAGGGAGATCAGATTTGCTCGGGAAGTCACGTTGCCGCCAACTCTGTCCTTTTTATTAAGCGAGCTCCCCCTCAGGTTTCACTCACTGTGCTTGGGGACTGAGGTCAGCTTTCTCCCCCTCCCCGAGTCATTTCTGTTTGTCCTTTTGGCACGATATTCAGGCCCTTCCACATCTCTGTGATTTCCCTAGAATTCCAGGATATGTTAAAAATGGACATCAAAGAGGGCACAGGGAGATCAGCCAGCTGCTTCAGTGCTGTTGGGTGGGACCTGTCCGTCACTTGTTGCTAGTGAAGGCCTTATAAATAGCGACCGCTTTCTCGGTGCTGTATTTCTGTGTTTGAAGATGCTTTGTCATCCATCCTTACGCGATACAAGTCCTCTTCCTTTTGTTCTACATTTGGGCAATGATACCAGCGAACATTTCTGCATTCATTGTGTTTTTAGTGCGTTTCACCATTGCACCTACTGGCGGGCCTGCATGCCTATTGGGGTTTTTTTGTTTTTTGTCTTAGCCTTTCGGGCAGAATGAACTCAAAACTTGTTTGGGACTGGTAGTGGTGCTGCGTGTTCAGCTGTAGAATACAATCATTTTTAAGGTATTTTATAAGGGAGGGGTCTGTTTTGGCATGGTTCCGCAGTTCAGAAGAGTTCTGTGGCTCACAGCTCGCGTGGCGTATCTGGGTGAAGAGCAGCTCCCTAGATGATTCCTTTCAGCAGTCACAGTGGAAATCTTTAAAGAGCTTTGTGAGTTCTGCCAGTGTCTCCCAGAGCCCAAGGTATTCCCTGCTGCGGGGCGGGTGGAAATCTTAGTTTATGTTTGGTAACCAAATGCTAAGTTATAGAGAGTAATCTTTAAAAAAACTTCAAAAACTTTTAAAAAGCTTGAACTGGTTACTGTCTTGGCTTCAGTAAAGTCTTGGTAACTGCAGGTTTCCTATGGAGTTTACATCAGTAAGCAGAGACGTTTAATTTGTGAAGGCAGTCATCAGCTTTAGCCCTGAGCTGTAAGGGCGGCAAGGAGAGCTGCTCTGCTAACCTCTGGTTGGCAGGAGGCATCCAGTACAAAGCCCCGTGAACTTCTTTCCCATCTGAGCTCTAAAAGGTGAGCGGCGCGTGCAGAGGCTGCCCGCAGAGCGCCCGGGGGAGCGGAGCGTCCTCGGCAGACGCCGGCGTTGGCAGCGGTGCCTCCAGAGAGCACCGTGCCCGGTTTCTGCAGTTGCAGGCCGCCCCGTGTTAAGTGGCGAGTCCCCTGCGTTCAGCTGAGCTTGCCTGAGTTACGTGAGACGTTCTAAAAGCAAAGATTATGGGTTTTGGACTAAGCTAACCGCAGAAGCAAACCGAATTCCAAGCATCTTTTTTTCTTAAGGAACCAGTGCCACCTGTGAACCTCACTGAAGTGTCTCCCTTTGGATGGACCCCTGTCAGTGATGACCTCAGCAGTGTCCAGCAAACTGCATTTACTCTACCCGCACATCTTCTGTGTCCCTTATTTCAACATTAAGTGTTTGTTTAAATTTCCCTAGGAAAGCATCAGGAACTAAAGAGCCCGCCTATTGTTGTGGTGGAGGCCTGGGCGTGAAGGAGGCACACGGACCCTCAAACTGGCATGTGCTGCCGGAGACCGGACAGTCAGGAGATGATGTTGGCATAAGCAGCGTCGCCAAGGCTCCCGTTGCCCATAGCGAAGGTACCAGACTATGGTCGTGGCTTTCAGGCATTTAGCACCAGCCAAGGCAACGTTAATTCTGAAGCCTCGTAATCGAGAATGAAGGACCCTGCCAGCCCAGTAACAGGATTCATCCCGTTGTCCCCCCTAAATTCAGGGAGGCAGCACATCTGCCATGGAAATGCTCAAAAGCGCCTGTTAATCTCGGTTGTGAGCCTTCACTCCCGCCTGCCTCTCTCTTAACTTCAGGTTCTGTTTTCCTCGTTCAGTTCACGTTTCTCCTGATCATCCTTTGCTTTCTTTCTGAAGAGTGATCTTCCTTAAACTTTTTTGTTTGTAAATCTGTTAACTCTGCTGTGTTTTCCATGGTCTTTTCCTCCTGCCCTACTGCCTTGTATTTCATGGTGTCTGTCTTCTGTACATACTGCCTGGTACCTCGATTCTCGTCTGCCCTGCTGCTCATCTCCTTTATTCTTCATTTATTTTAGGACCAGGACTTTATTCCAGTCCTGCTTTCTTCCCTTTTCTCTCCTTTCTGTCCACTGCATCAGATTCTTCCGTCTGCAGTGCTGGAATACATCGGAAATGATGTTTTCCCCTCTCCCCTGCCCTTTTAGTTACTGAAATATGCACATAAGAATTCAAATGCACTTCTAAAAATAGTACAAGGATAAAACTGTTTCAGCTTTTCAGTTTTTGCTTTATTAGAACTTCTGGGAGGAGAGCCCCATAGCGTCTGTAACTAATTCAGCTGCAGGGAAAAAAATAAAAACAAAATGAAAAACCAGGAAGAAATAGAACCACAACCTATGTGATTTTAAAAAAAAAAAAAAAAAAAAAAAGAGAGCAAATCTCATGTGTGCACCTGTAGTTCTAAGTGGCATTTTATACCCTGGGTCTGTTTGCTTGTGTGAGGGAGATTAGTGTGTATCTCACACTTCTGGGGGTTGATATTAAAGCTGATGTGTCTTGGTGTGATATTAAAAGAGAATGGTTTATCTCGGGCGTTTTCAGAGGAGATGAGAGCCGTGTAAATTCTGAGATGTGGTGGGTGAGAATTTCTTCCCGCAGGAGCGGTCTGTCCCGGCAGGCGTGGGGAAGCCCCGGCATCGCCCCTTGGGCAATAGACTCCTCTTCTCCAGCACCTGGATTTGATTTCTCTTTCAGGACTGCTTAGATGTTTCTCAAATGAAAAGAAATGGATTTTTATTTTTACATTTTGTATACAATATTGTGAATATTTAGCTTTGAATTCTATCCAAATTTGGATCTGTAGATGTTCGTGACATGATTATAAGGATCATCAGCCCCGCGATGCTCCAGTATCATGGAGCTTTGTCTCAGGATACGGATTCCTGAAACTGCGTGTCCCAAATTCTGTTGAACTAATTATTACAGTGCAGACAGAGTCTAAAAATAAACTTTTTCTATTAGATATTATGTTTTATTTCCTCTTGAAAGAATACAGTTTATGGTTTTATTTCCTTCTCCACAACCCCTTAAAGTACTGATAAGGCAGGCATGTGCATTTACTGGCTGCTTTTAAAAAGTAGTTGGGGTGAATTAAAGGCTTCATCAAATCCTCTGAGCCAGGGAGCAATTAGGTGTGATGAGGCAAAAGGCTGACAATCTGAAAGCTGCTGGTGCTGGGTGGCTGTGCCCTGTGGTGGGCACTGTGTTTATGCGTGCCCCCTTGGGGTGGGTTGCATTCAGCAAGTGTTTGTCTTCCCTGGTAAATGAGGTGAGGAACAAGTGGCTTTGTCTTAGAATCGAAGAATCTTTGGGGTTGGCAAAGCCCTTTCAGCTCCCCCAGCCCAACTGTTCCCCTACCCCTGCCATCCCACCCCCAAACCCTGGCCCTCAGCACCGCCTCTGCCCGGCTCTCCTCTCAGGCAGTTGTAGGCAGCGATGAGGGCTCCCCTCAGCCTCCTCTGCTCCAGGCTGAACAATAATTTGTATGCCTTTGAGAACAGTGACTTGAAAGCCTCATTGGGAGTTTAAATTACATTTAAATGTATTCAGTGTTTAAGCTCGTGATGAGAAGATTTCTCCCAACAGTAGAAAATCATAGACTTCCTCTAAATATAATTTAGTCCTTTTTTCTGCAAATATTTGTGTGTGATTTGTCATGAATTTTCTAGCACCTCCATACTGCCATGTCTCTGTGCCAGTGCCATTCCTCCACCTCTTCACCGGTAGCTTTCTGATCATGGTCCTTTTGCACTTTAATTAGTGGACGCTTCCCTCAGCCTGTGGTGACATGAGCAGGAGGGTTCAGTATTTCTTGGGTTTTCAGCTCGTCAATACGAGGGAGAGGACAGAACTTCGTCAAATGGGGAAAACCATCTCCTTGCAGCAGCTCTTCCTCTCCTGGGCGGTCTCAGGACTTGTCACACTAAGGCTTGACTTCAGCATCCCCGTTCACTTTGGGATTTGTTCCACACTGCTTTTTGTTTGCTGCTTTGCTTTAATACTTGTCCCAGCTTTGCTGTGATGGGAGCAGGAGCGATTAGGCAGCTGATTCCTGTCCCCTCCACTACGGAATCATTCTTTGCAGATGTTAAGAAAAAAAAACCTACTAAATGATACTTGTATCCATGTAGGTGTTTGACTGTACCATCACGGCTTACATCTCTTGGACAAGTCAGGTGCCCAACCTACTTCAGGCTGTTGCAAAACCAGTGAATGCAGCGGAGTTCCCATTTCTCCGGTGAAGCGATGGCATGCGGTCTGCGTGATGGGGATGTGCCTGGCCGTGCATCGGGAGAGCAGTGCTGGGAGAACGCCGTTCTCGCTGGGTCCAGCTCCTCTCCAAGGGGTGTACTGGTGTTCGGCGAGGTGCTCGTCAGTAGGTCTGGGTGTGCTGCGGTAGAGGGAGTGGAAATCAGCAGAGCTGTTCGGTTACCCGTCTGAGGGTGATAAAACACATAGGCCACTGCAGGCCGAGCTAATGGACTGAAGAGAAGGGGCTTGGAAGCATTTAAGCTAACTTATGTGGCAGATAGAAATTAGTTGCCTTTAATGATGGTAAAACAGGCAGACTTCATGATGAATTGAGAAAATAAAACTTAATGTTGAGAGTTAGCGGTAGAATAGATGTCCAAAACTTCCCTACAGATGTGTAGGCCATTTAGTTCCCTGGTAACCCTTTTTTCTTACGTAGTTAAAGCTGCAGACAGATCCTCCCGTGTTTAACACAATCTTTCCTTACCAGTGAAAAGCGTATGGAAACGATAGCTGCTCTAGCACAGGAGGAGGGGGTGGCAGCAAACCACTTCTTGGCTGCATCTTCTGCTTCAGTTCTTCGACATCTACATCCTTTTAGGAAGGAATTTGATTGATTAATTCCCACACCGTTATGAGAAAGATCGTTACAACTATCTTTGTTCTGGCTCCAGCAAGCCTGTGCATAGGAAGGTTACGTGACTTGCCCAGGGCCCTGCTGCGGGTCAGTGTCAGGGGCCACTTGGCGCTTTGGTCTGGTAGAGCAGAGCTGGCCTCTTGGGCTGTTCTGCAGGTTTCCTTGGGCTGAGCTCCTCCTGTCCATGCCTTCCTTACCTGGAAAGTGCGTGGGAATACGAGGTGTTACTAAACGTGCAGCACCAGAGTAGCAGCCGGCAAAGTGCTGTCGGCGGGCTGGGGCGCGCTCGGAGCCGGCGCTGGGTCTTCCCCGTGGCAGGAGGCATTAGCGGAAGGGACGGGGGGGAGGCGCTGCTTTCTCTCGCGTTTGCCTCTTGGCCGTGTGGGTTTGTAGTGGCCTGCTCAGGCAAGATGCACGTGCATTGGAGCGTCCTCTGTACGTATTCTTCCACTCGTTTTCAAAATCCGTGTCAGGACGGCGCTTCCAGCCCCGCTGCCGCCTCCCAGCGTGACCCGCAGCTCCATTCGGGTACTGCTGTCAGTGAGGGCAGGCGCCAGTCCCTGTAACGTGCTCTGTTTCTCTTCGCAAAGGGTGGCAGTTTCTTCTGTCCCCCTTTCATTTTGCGGGTGGAAGCGTAAATACGTAAAGTGATTGAAAAAAACAATCCTAACTTCATACCTCTAATGCAGAGACCCGATCCGACCAGCTCCAGTGAGAGCTCGAGATCGATGGTGGCATGCGCTCATCCCTCCCTAGGACTGTGAAAGAAAACCGAGTGTTAAACACGAACTAAATAAATAGAGGACAGAAGAGGGGGATATCACGACACTGCTGGGTACATCCTCGGTGTGCCTGCAGCTTCAGTATTGCGTGCAGTTGGGTTCCCAGCATCCAGAAAGCCTCAGCGATGCCCGCAGGGGCGGATGGCCAGGGGCACGGAGCGGTGTCTCGGCAAGGGATGATGAACAGCCTGGGATTCTTCAGCCTGGACGAGGCAGCTGCGTTGCATTAGCACTCTCTGGAAGTACAAACCTCTCTTCCCCATGAAGCTGTTTGCAATGATTCAGAAAACAAGGAGAGGGGAGATCTGAGTAGAGGTAATGCTGAAGCTTACTAACGGGTCGGGTCTGGATGGGGGGAAAAAAACCCCACTAAAAATCACCCTGAGGGGGTTCTGGTAAAATTTGAACAGAATTCTTGCGCCTTTCTGGTGTGCATGGCTCTAACCTGTGTTTTTTCCTTTTGTGTCTTCCTGGTAATGAACTGGGCATGCCCATCTACCGTAAAAGGACAGGAAAACACGTTATTTCTTGTGTCTTAAGTGGAGATTTCCAGTGGCCAGCTGCATCCTTCCTCAACAATCGATGCCTGAAAGCATTTTCCCTAGTACTTACTTAAGCTGAGGTAACTCTCTGTTATTGTGGGCCTGCATTTTGGGTCTGTGAGCCCAGTGTCGCAGGACAGGTATTGACTCGAGCTTCGTAACAGGGAAGCTCTGCAAGGAGAGGGTCTGCCCCGAGACCTTGGGGATGAGCCTGCGGCTGCCACGCTCCGGCGCAGCTCTGCGTGCCGTTGGGGTCCTCCATCGCAGCCAGCGGGGAGCTGCGGCCCGGGAGCCAGAAACGTCAGCCAGATCTAACTCAGCCTATTTGCGCGTTTATTCTGTCCGAGTCCGAACACGGAGCAGTAAAGCAATGTTGTCTTTGTTGCCTTGAGAAGCTTTCCGTGCTATTTTGGCAACTGGTGTCATACGTGAAGAAAAGAAACCCCCTCAGCTTTATTACTCCGCTCGCTGCGGCGTACAGGAGGTGCGTAAGTTATTTGCTAAGTGTTTTATGCAAGTAATGAGCTTGTGCATCGTGGCCCCAGAGCGCTAACGGGACTGTGTACAGCGCTTTGTAATGTGGTGTAGGAATGCGGCACGTCTGCATCCTCTGTCACGACATGGCACAGCGGGAGGATGAGTCTGGGTTAATTTGCAAGTTAGTCCAGAGGAAATGTGGCAATGAGCGCTCTCTATTTTTTAGCTAAACTCTTCCCAGTCTCTTAGCCCAAAGATGAGATCTTAAATCTCTACAGGGGTGTCTGAAAAAACCCGGATGTTCTCAAAGATGTCTTCAGCTTTTGTCGAGTTCAGTGCCAGTCCTGGAAACCAGCGGGCTCCGCGGGAGCCACAGGTAGCGAATGTCGCTCTGCCTGTGGTATGGAAGCCGGATTTGCAGTCGTGCTGAGGAGGGACGTACGATGGCATCGTGCGTGTGTCCTGTGGCCTTACCTAGAAATGATGGCGCAGTACAAACTGGAGCGTACGTGTGTATCACGTTTTTTATTTGGCCGTTATTGACTAATTCCTTGGGGTTCTTTGTGAGTGACTCCAATTTCCAAGCATGTCCAAAGTCTTCTGGAAGATCCTGAGTGTCTTTGTTGCTTGCTGGAAGGAGTCTGTCTGTCTGTCCTGGTGGGTCCACAGAGGTATTTATCTCTGCTTCCTCCCAGGGAAAACTGGAAGACATTTCCCAGCTAAAAGATGGGTATTTTGAACCGTTACAGGATGGCTTTCTTTCCCCGGGAGGGCGGTGATTTGAAATGACTCCGTAAGTTGTTACGGTGGTTGCGTGCACACGGGAGCGAGTGTGGCGTGGGATCCAAACGGGGCTGTTCGAGCAAAAGCCGAGCACCGTAAGGCAATGAAAAGCGTATTGCAGCGCGTAACTGTGCTTAGCCAGGATGGCGGCGCAGAGGCAGGCATGGCTGCCTTTAACTGTTACGCTGCCTGTGTAAAAGCACCTCGAGCTGCTTGATCAGGAAGCAGAACTTAAAACTGGAGCCTTTCTCATAACCTCTGCTCCCTCCCACGCAAGGGCCAAGGCGGGAGCAGCCTGCGCGGCGGCAGAGGGCCAGCCTCATGGCGCGGTGTCGGCGTCGGGGGCTGACGGAAAAGTCTGTCCTTTGTCCCCCCTCGGCTGGAGCGCGCGGGGCGGCTTCTTGCTGGGGGGAGCTGCAGGAAAGGCCTCCGCAAGGCTGCCGAGGAAGAGGAGGTTGCCATCCCAGGAGGCTTCGCTGTGCGAGGGCCACGGTGACGTGCCGTCCTGAATAACTCATCGTCCTGCGCCGAGCGGTGGCAGCGCTCCGCGGCTGGGGCAGCGAGCTCCGTGTGCAGGTTCTTGGCCGAGCCGCCTGCTCTGCTGGGGGAGCGCCTTGTTGAAATCTCTTAACTTGATACCTGGGCTAAAAATATCTTTGTTGCCGTTTAACCACAGAGCTTCCTTTTTAACTTTTAAAATAGTGATGATCGCTAGCTACTCGCAAATACCGCGCCCCCAGCGCCGTCTGACTGGCGCGCTCGTCTCTGCTGCCAGCGCAGCGCTACGGCGGGAGCTGCAGACCAAGCCTTGAGTGGCGCAGCCTGCGGTGGTAGCCAGACCTTTTGGGGACAGCACCAGAGGCAGGGTGATCGAGGGCGTAGCGGTGAGGGGTGCGTACGGTCTCAGAAATAAAGTGTGGAAAAAATGAAGAAGGTGGAGAGAACCGTTCCTAGCCGAAGGCTGAGCTGAGCACTGGGGGATTACAGGGGCGCTTGGGCACCAGCTTATCCCTCTGCTGGAAAACAAGCAACACCTTGATACCAAGATCCTGATAAATCTGTCAGGTTCTCTTGAATCCATGCCTCTGACAGAACTCTCTGGGAGGTGGGAGAGAGAACAAGAGGGAAGGAGCAGGACGCTTTGCTTCTCTTCTTGCCACCCCCTGGCAGGTGGGGACTGGGAGTTGGGCGAGGACGGGATTCCTTTCCTGAAGAGGAAGCTCTGGTCCTGAGAACCGGGAGCAGCTGAGCAGTGCCAGAGGATAGCTGGCTGCACCCGGGGCACAGGAGCATCTCGCTGTCCCGCGGGATGCTGAGCCTTTTGGGAAGTGAAACGGGTCTTGCCTTTGCAAATAGGTCAGAGCAGGCGCTGGTGCTGAGGCGCTGCCTGAGCCCCGGTGGCTGGCAGAGCTTCAGCCAAAGTTCCTGCTGCTGGAACCCAAGCAGGGAGGAACAGAGGGTACGTGGAGAAGCAGCTTTTCCCTCCTGTAGTCCTCGTGGATGGCTGCAGGGGGCTGTTTCACCCCTTCATACACATCACAGTATCCCTCGGGGTGCTCCCATTTTTCCTGGTTTCTCACAGCCCCCGCAGCACACAGCAGGACCAGTCCCATCAGGCACACCCGTGTCAGCCCCGCTCGCTAGGAATGGCTTCAGGCAGGGCGGAAGGCAGGCCCCCGAGGAGCAGGGGTTACACCGAAGTGGGAGGGGACGCTGGAAAGTCACAAAGCTCCAGCCAGGCTCTGACACCATTCCCACCAAAGTTAAAGCTGTTGGGTTATTAGAATAAGGAGTTTTCAGTAAAAGAAGTGGAGACTTCCAAGAGTGATCTTTTCCTAAAAGAAAAAGCTAAAAGTCCTGCATCCTCATATTTTGCTGCTTTAATAGCACAGTCATTCCCCAAAAGCACCGCAATAGGTTTCTTTTTCTTAGTGCGTTGGTGGCAGCGATGCCTGGATGTCTCTAGGTTTACAGTTCCCTTGGCCATACCTATAGGTGGTTCTGAACGTGCCCGGCCGTAGCTGTGTGCAGGAGCACAGGCTCTGGCTGCTCGCTGTCTCCGGAGCTGCCGTTGTCAGGGTGCAGCGTGCTCTGTGCCACCCGGTGGGACGGGGCGGTGCAGGAAGGAAAGAGCGCTTTCCCTCTCGCCCTGGAAGTCTTCCAAACCAGGACCTCGGTTTGTTCACCCGAGCTTGCCCACGCGTCCTTACATGCGTGTGAGAGCTGGATACAAGCATCCCAGCCGAGCGCCGGGATCGTGTGGTGACCCGATAGCGAGATAAGTACCCACAAGCTTTTCAAAGTGCTGACTTAGGAATAGCAGAACTTTCCAAAACAAGTGTTATTGTAAATGCATCTCATGTTGTAGCATCTGCTTTTCCCTGCAGTTCTGAATGTGGCTTCTCGCTGTCCCCAGCAGCTGTGACCTCCAGTGACAGGTCTGTGGGACGTCGTGCGAGCTTGTGGGTATCCTGTCTGTCTCGGTTACCAGACTGACCTTAATCCTTCACCGACCCATCGTGTCCTGTCCCCATCTCTGCTTGCTCAGACTTGTAGTTTGAGGTCTGGCCCTTGCCGTCAACTGCCACAAGCTGGTGGTGAACGATCCAGGTGCTACCTCGCTCCCGCGGTGCCTTTCTGCAGGTAACGATGCCTGTTGCCATCCCCTCCCTTCCTTGCTGGCAAATGACTAAACGCCTGGATTAGACCTCGATCGTCCCCGTCGGTTCTTGGCTGTCAGAGCACCTGGGTTTATTTTTGCTTCCCTGGCCTCTGCGATGGTAGACTGGGCTCAGCCCTCGGGCTCGGCCCTGGGCTCCCGGGTGGCGCGGAGCCCGTGCTCCCCGCTCTCGGGCTGGGCTCGGTCCTGGGCTCCCGGGTGGCGCGGAGCCCGTGCTCCCCGCCTGCCAGCCGGAGCCTTGGCTCTGCACTCTTGGGCTGGCCCTAATGGGATCTCTGGGTCCTCTCCTTCCCACAACATGAGCGAGGCAGCGAGGTGACGTTAAAGGACTGGAACAGCAGATAAAAGGCCCTTACTGTATTTATTGAGTGTTGCAGATAAGTAATCCGCTCAGCTGTCAGTGCCTAGGGAAACAGCAAATACGGCGTGCGTGCCCCTTGCTTTGATGTGACGAAGTCTCCAGAGGACGTTTGCTTCAGCGGCATTTGCAGTGCAGCTGTAGCTGGGTTCTTCAGTGGAAAATACAAGATTTTCATGTCTTCATGCATTGCTTTAAAAATATCTCTCTGGCTGATTCCTGTGCGCTGGACAATTCTGTGGTCTGAAAGCTGTTTTTTTTTTTCCAAAATGTTATTAAAATCATCCTAACCGTTTTTGTTGGAAGGGGAAAAATTAATAGTTTTTTTGTGGTTTCATACACAACGTTAAAACAGCAGTCTGGTTTTCATTTAAGCCAATAAAAAGTATGGAAATTCAAAATGAGGGCTCTCTTCATGTCCTTAGATCAACTTGTTGGCCTTGCTAAAATGCATCATGGATGGAGCAGGGGAGAAACCTCAGTCTTACAACTCCAAGCGTTGTTTTTGTGTGCAGTTCAGCTTTTTTTTTTTTTTTTGCTGGATTTCAAACTTGACATCACTTTATTGCCCGTCTTCCCAAGCTATAAAAACTTCCTCGGTTTTGTAAATTTGCAGCAGTTTAGACACAGACGTTGTTTTTTAAGAAACCTAAGCAATATTTAAGCAAAGTGTTTAGCACATGTGCATCAGCAATTGAATTAATACACTTCTAAATGCTGCAGTATGAACCTGGCTGTTAGGGACAAGGGGTATTGCTCATTTCTGGTTTATGGTTGGGTCAGAAAGAGACCAGGGGCACCGGTGCTGCCGCGGCACGGGAACCCCCGCTGGTCCCAGGGCAAGAGCCCCTTCCCGTGCGAGCGGGGCATCCCTGGGACGGGGCCCTGAGCGGTGGGGGGTTCCCGTCCCCGGGGAT
>NW_009259528.1:255265-259502 GCF_000687185.1 Egretta garzetta
GCCCCCAGCCCAGCTCCGCGGGTACCTGCACACCCAGAGCCGGTGACACCTTTGGCTACTGCGCTGCTGTTCGACACCCACCCCCGATGGCCCCCAGCGCCTTCTGGAAGGCCACGTTAAGCCTCCAGGGAGGTGCTTTGGAGCCGGCTGGGCTTGGGCAGCCCCTGGCAGGGAGGGGGGGCTGTACCTGCTGAAGTGCCTGTGGGATAAACCCTCTGCCCGGGCACGTCTAAGCCCCCTGGTCCCTCCCCTGCAGCAGCCCCCATGTGCTGCGGAGCAGAGGCTGGGGAAGCTCAGTCCCTGCAGCCCCCGCAGCTTGTCTCCATCTCGGATGCCTTCCCGCAGCACGGGGGCTTCTGCGTGCTGGGCTTCGCCTCGCGGGCCGGGGGGGTCCTGCTGGTTTCTGTTTCCCCAAGGGGAAGCGAGTTGCCAAAGTGACCTGGGCAAAGAGCGGTGTTTCAGGTGGGATGTTACAGCCTCACGTTCATTCGCTTGTTCATAGGAGTTTTGTATTCTCTCGAGGCACAGCAAGAATGCGTAAGACGTGGTGGTTATTCATTACAGCTGTAAGAAGGGGGGCTGGTGGTGATGGACGCCTCAAATCCCAGCCGAGCAGAGCCCTCACCTGAAAGGGGACGGGGGTTTCTGAAGGAGACCTGTCCCCTCCACTGTGCGTTTAGCAGCAGCTCTGCTCCCTGGCCAGGCTCCTGTGGTCTGCCAGGAGGAACTGGGGCAGGCAGTGCTGAACTCGCTACCCTTGCTGTGCCGAGTTGGCAGCAGAGCCCCCAGACGGTTCCCGGGCGCTGGCACCTTGTGCCTGTGCTGTCAGACGCGCGGCTCGAGCGGGAAGTCAGCACGGGCCAGGGGCGTTCCCAGCAGGGTGGGATGTGCATCAGCCTCATTTCTCCTCTTCTCCTCTCCCCGGCTTTCACGGGTCGATCAGCGTTTCCTTCTCCACATTCCTCTGTTCCCCAGCACATTCGTGTTAAAATTTGTGAGGGTTTTTCTTGGGGGCATTTCAAGGTTTATTGCTGATGGGACTTGAGATGGAATCTGACTTGTGATCCTCTGGTGGGCTGAGAAGGCTGGCGTGGGTGCGGAGGTCGTGGTGGGGTGGGGGAGACCAGCCAGGAACCTCAGCTGGGAGAGCACTCTGTGCTTGTTTCAGGGGAGGAGGCAGAGAGCAGCCTCTGAAATCAGCCTTCTCCATGACGTGCAGAGGAACGGAGTGAAGACACATTATGGGAAAAACAGGCAACTAGAGAAACAGCAGGATGGGGCAGATACCTACAAGTAGCCTGGTGGGTTTTTGGGTGAAAGATGGTGACTGCAGACCATGCATCCTCCCGTAGAAGGCACCTGCCTGTGACGACTGGACTCGATATCCTTGGTGAACCTTCTCTGGTGGTTCACCAAGGCTTCTGAGACATGGTAGGCTTCATGGCTGGCTTATTGAGCCTCTCGGAGGACACTGAATGGGGACACGAATTGTGTCGCTGCAAGTTTTGGGAGGCCGCATGGAGATGTTGCCAGAATGGACCAGCCATGACAAGGAGTTTGGACTCAGCACCTATAGGCTTGCACAGCTGACGTGGTCACCTGTAGGTTGGTAAGAGCTGGAGTGTCGCTAGCTCCCCTCTCCACCAGGGTTGGCTCAGGAATGGCACTCTCCTTGCTCGTTGTCCTCTGTGTGTAAATAGGCTCTGAGCACGAGGCAGCCTTGATGCAGTTTGGGGATTCGTATTTGCTCTGAAATCTTCTAAACTGCTTTAAAACACCTTCAGGCGAAGGGGCCGAGCGTCAGCACGGGCCCTTTGTGTGCTGAAGCGCAGTTTCCTTCACCCATTTGGATTGCAGCAGAGGTTGCAGGGCTGCGTTCCCTGGACATTCGAGAGTCCCTGGGTTCATTTTGCCGATACGTGAACTAAGCCGGGTCTTTGCAGAGTCATGCAGTCATTTACCTGATGTGCTAGAGGCAGCCCAAACCCCTTACTCCCGTTTATTCGCCCTTTGAGAAAATGCTTGGAAAAACGTCACTGGTCATCGACGTCCCAAGTTGGAGGCCGCTCGTGGAGAACTGGGAGGTGAAGCACCCCGGGGAGGGCTGCGCGTCCAGGGCGTGCTCTGCATAACGCGCCGTTAAAATGGAGAACTGGGAGGTGAAGCACCGGCAGACGGGGGAGAGCTGCGTGTCCAGGGCGTGCTCTGCATAACGCGCCGTTAAAATGTGCCGTTAAAACTCCATGGAGAGGTGTCCCAGAAAAACACCACAAAGCGCTGGGCTTAACATTAAGTTCTTGGCTTGAGCAGCCCGGTCACCTTCAGGAAGGAGCGATCAGCTTGACCGCAGCATTCACGCGCTCAGTGCTCTGGGAGAAGAGGGATTCTCCGAGTTTTATTTTTCTTCTTTCTTTTTATTTTTCCACAGTAATTAATGAAAGTCAAAAGCAGCAACTGGAATCCGCGAGCTACTCCTCCCGCTACGCTCTGGGGCTGTTTTATGAAGCTGGTGCCCGGATTGATGTCCCCTGGGCTGCAGCGTACATCGCCGATAATCCCTGCATACGCTTCGTCTCCGTCGATAACAAGAAGCGCAATATAGGTCAGTGCTCCCATTATTTCCCTTGAACACAGTGACAATAGAGGGTGCAGATCATGAAAAATGCTGCTTAATTGAGTGTTGCTATTCTGAACAGAGCAAGCATTTAACTCCGAGCCGCAGCGGATAGCATTTAATGTCACATTTGGCCTGTAACAAAATACACAACGAAAGCAGGGAGGCCCTCAGAAAATCACCACCCTGCACATGGTTTGCGTTACTGCGTTTACGAAACCAGTGTCCGGGGATTTGAGACATCGAAATGTCGCTATTCCAAGAAAGAGCTGGCGCTCCTCTGTTTAGTGCTGATTCATACACATGCCATCTCCCGCGTCCACTACGCCACAGCTCCCGGTATTTCCACTAAGCGTGCCCGGAGGTGGTAGCGAGCTAGATAACGGGGGCTGCTCGGCCGGAGGCAGGGCGAGACGGTGCGCTTCTGCAATCCCGGAAAATCCTTGAAATGGTGCGCACAGAGGGCTGCTCGGCAGGGCTTGGAGAACGTCCTACATGGCAGACACTTCTCATGCGTTTCTGGAGGACGGCAGCCGAGTAAGTGTATGTTTTATTTATTAAATGTATTTCATACATCGGGAGTGTGTTGGCATAGTATAGCTCAAGAAGAACCGCTGGCATTTGAGTTTAATCGAGTTCGTTAGGAGCTGAAAGCGCTTCCCGATTCCGTTACTTGCTCACGTTGCGACAGTGACCGCGTTTACCCACATCCGTGAAACGGGGGTGAAAGCCTTCCCACCTTTGTGGTGACCTGTGCAGCACCGTGGCGCGCTGCCAGAGAATAAGGAAGGATTTTCCTAATCAGCCGCTGCCTAGTATGTAATTATTAAGTATCACCAAACTCACTGCGCCAACGCATGCTCAGGTTTAGGCCTGGGAGACTTCTAGTCTCCCTTGTTCCGTCGGGATCCGTTGTTTCCCGCAGCCTGCAGGCATCGGTGACGTTGCGCCTGCTGGGCAGGGCGCTGGAGACCTTGCCCATCGCCCTTACGTCGGCGTGCCGTCACCGTGCTAGGAAACAGCCGTACGACTGGGCACGCTTCTCCCGCGCCGTAACCGCGCGGTGTGATGTGATAAGCTGTGGTGAGGGAGTGTCGCTGTATAGCGGCGGTGCTGGCAGCCAGGACCTCTGAAGATCCCTGCTCCAGCTCTGACTGGGAGCAGGCTGTGCTAACGCGATGTTGGGGCAGCCATGCCCTCTCTAGCTGAGGATTTAAAAAAGCCGGGATGGAGATCCCCCCCCATGGCTGGTGACCTGTCCCAGGGCTGCACCTGCATTTCTTCATCCACACTCTGATCTTGCCGAGGCTCAGCCTGTGGAGGTTCCCCCTGTTCCACTGTCTGCCCCTACCTCTTGGAGTCACGGTCATTTGGGGTGGAAGGGACCCTGGAGGTCGCCTGGTCCTCGCAAGAGTCCGGTCCGGTCTCCCATGCGAGGTTTGCAGTTAGACCCAGCTGCCGAGTTCGGTCGTGATGCTCAAGGCCCTGGTGTGACGTCATTTCCCACCTTTGCACTGCTGCCCGATGTTCCACGGCCTCTGCGCTGCCGGTGCTCTGCCCCCACTGCTGCAGCCGCCCCCACAGGGCATTCCCCCCCATCCAGGAGTCAGTACAGAGACAGCG
>NW_009259528.1:259599-261031 GCF_000687185.1 Egretta garzetta
GTAGGACTCCATGCAGCAGCCTTCCTCCTCCGGTGCTTTCCCATGGGATGGCAGGACCCATCAGTGAACGGGGCACATTGCTTCTCTTTTTCTGACTGTTTATTATACAGCGGGGCCTCTTCAGCACGCGCCACCTCCTCCTCTGACGATACTCTGAAATCTTTGCCTTCTGGCCAGTCCAGGATCACTTCCAAGGTTCCTGGGCGACTGGGGTTCCTGTTCGAGCCCATTGTGTGATCAGTGCAACCCACTTGCTCTGTGTAGCACCGGTTGCATGGTGTGTGCAGGGGACCCCCTCCCGAACATCCAGCCCGCCCCGCAGTCGGGATGCCAGGAGGAGCCGTGACGATACTCTGAAATCTTTGCCTTCTGGCCAGTCCAGGATCACTTCCAAGGTTCCTGGGCGACTGGGGTTCCTGTTCGAGCCCATTGTGTGATCAGTGCAACCCACTTGCTCTGTGTAGCACCGGTTGCATGGTGTGTGCAGGGGACCCCCTCCCGAACATCCAGCCCGCCCCGCAGTCGGGATGCCAGGAGGAGCCGTGCTCCGGTGCCAGCCACTGCCGAAGCAGCTCCAACCCCTTCGCATGCTGCCAATATCTATTTCTCCGTTGGAGCATAGCGGGCCTCGGATCTTCTGTATCCCCGACTCCAAAGCCCTCAGGGTCGGCCTCGAGCCTCCCCTGGTGCCTGGTGCCACGCTCCCCGGTGCGGAGCGGCGTACATTTCTTGCACCGTGCCCTGCCTGGGCTGGCCCGAGGGCGACGGCGTGAACTCTCTCCCGTGTAACTGTGCAAAGGCTTCTCGTTGCTCAGGGCCCCATTTGCAATCGTTCTTCTGCCAGCTGCTGTTCATAAAGTCACGTCTCCCTCCGCAGAGGTAACGCGCTCCAGCGCTGCGTAAGGCAGAGCCAAAAGAAGTGTATGCTGAAAAAAAAAATATGTGTGCCTATTAAATATTTGTGTGATTGGCTGCCTTAAACATGCCGCCAAGATTTATAACGGGTCAGGGGGACATTGGGAATTCTTCAGTATAAATTATTTCAAGCCTTATTTCTGTAATGCCGCAGTCTTTGCATCTCTCCGCGTTCCGGAGGACTAAGGATAGACGGCACACAGAAATGGAAGCGGTTCCCTTCCACGTCAGGGTTGCAAGGTTATTTAAAGGGAAGATTCGCCTTACAGGTCTGCAGGATCAGTGTAAGTCTTGAGTCCTTTTTAATTTTAAAACACAGGTTCCTTCTCTTCTCAGTACCGAAATAAGAATTTTTGGGAAGATGGAAGAGGTAAAGAGTTATTTAGGTTTTTGCCTCATGCCATGGCCAATTGCTTTGCAATCCCCTGCCTGCCCTGCCTGCCCTTTAGAGGACTGGCCAGCAGCTGTCTGCAAGGCTAATGAAGGGCTGGGCTTCTGAGTATGGAAAAGCTAGCGC
>NW_009259528.1:261043-262871 GCF_000687185.1 Egretta garzetta
GAAATGTGCCTTGTGAGATAGAGCCCGTTTTATTCCAGGGAGAGTACGGGACCTTACAAACCACGGGAACTCCTGAGGATAACTCGGGAAGCTCACTAACCCTTTTGCTGAATGGCAGCGCGGCATTTGGAAAGCCAGGGTCCATCTCTCGCTTGCTTCAGGTGTGGCACAGCGGGTCCCTGTTCTTTTCATTTTAGATACGGCTTCACGAGGCCGGCGCTGGCTCCTCTGTCGGCAGCCTGCTGACCCCTCCCCGGGAGCAGGGGCGCAGCTCCAGCCTGTCCCGCCTCCGCTGCCCCCCGTGCCGAAGCCGCGGCTTTTCCTGGCGCCCAGCGTTGCCTTGGCATGGTGGCGATAAAGCCCTGTCCCCTCCCTCACACTGTCCAGGACCAGAAGGGGTTTGGGGGAGCAAAACATATCTCCCTAGTGAGACTAAAAAATCCTGAGGGGCAGGAAGCGACCGCATCTCGCCTGTTGTCGGTATCTGTTCTGACGCCGGGTTTTGGGCAGGAGCACCGCAAAAACGCTTGGCATGCTCCCTCCAGGGAGGAAGGCGGCGTTCCTGCAGGAGATGCGTGCTGTCACATCTGTACCCAGGTCTCTTCTGCAGACTGAGGTGGCGGCCCCGGGACTGAAATCCTGGGCAGGAGAGGCACGGCGCCCGTGCCCGTGCGGGGGCGTTCCCAGCCGAGCGCGCAGGCAGCCCGCCTAGGAGCTGACCTTGAAGCTGGCCCTGCTCCGGGCAGGAGACTGGACCAGAGACCCCCAGAGGTGCCTCCCCCCCAGGTCCTGTGGCTCTGAGGTAGACAGCGATCTGGTGAGCATTTACTGAACTCACTAAGAAATTAACGGGGAGGTGAGTCCAGCCAAGCCCCCTTGGCAGAAACGGGCCGTCCTTCAAGCTTTGTCCACGTTTGCGGTCCAGCGAGCTTCCATGTGCTCCAGTCCCCGACCGGCGCAGCTGCTTCTGAGCTGAATGCCCCGTCCTCGGCGCCTCGGTGGATGCTCTCTGATGGGGGTTTCTTGCTTCAAAGCCTTTCAGCTGCAAGGCATGCTCCGTGACGGCCCTCAGACGTGATTTTCAATCCTAGAATGTTGTTGTTTGCACAAACTCTGTTGGCTCCTGCTTTCTCGGGGATAGCAGGAGAAGCTGGAGCTGCTTCTCCCCGCCCATGCCAAGTCTCCGCTGCTAGCCGCACAGGTCCTCCTTAGGGTACCTTCTGCTGTTTGGTCCCAAGGGCACAGTGCTGTCCCCTTCCTGGCACCGTGGAATCCATATTACCCACCAGTTCCTCCCCTCCCACAGTTACTTTTCAACCTGTTTTATTCCCAAAATGTGATGGATACGATCCTGACCATTTGCCAAATGAATCCTGTGACTTTCAGGCTCTGATGGTGCTCCTCCTGCTAAGGAAAGATCCCAGGGAGCTAATATCTAAAATGTCTTTTGAATGTAGGGACTCTGACCCCTGACCTTGGCACAGCCTCACCAGAAGAAAGTAGCTCTTGCATTTTGCAAGGGAGAAGGTTTTGGTGGGCAGATAATCCCCCATGGGCTTTCTCTGAGAAATCGTGTTCTGGTTTATTGAGGCATTTATGCATTAGTGATCTCTCTGTCCCCTTCCTTCCCTGAGGCTGATGGCAAGGAGGACGTGGCCACCACAGCGGCTGACTTCCCACCCTTAATGCCACCTGGGAGCTTCCCAGGGCAGAAGGAGGTCCCCGTGGGAGGGCTCGGTGCCGTGGGCTGTTCGCAGTGTCACTGAGCGCGCGGAGGAACTGCCTGCAAGCCCTTTTATCCCACCGTAACAGCAGCGGCTGCGCTTCC
>NW_009259528.1:262947-276258 GCF_000687185.1 Egretta garzetta
CCTGGGCTCTGTTCTCCGCCCTCTCCTCCAGGGCGTCTTTTATGAGCCCCATCCTCTTTCTGGAAGATAATCCTCCTGACAGGCTTAATCCTGCCCAAACTCTCCCTGTCAGCAGCCCGTCCTTCGCTTTCTTTACGCAGCCAGCGTGATTCCTCCAGCTGGGCACTAATGACGAGCGCCGGCGCCGCTGCAGCACGGGTGGGATGGAGCAGGGGGAGCCAGGCGAGGCGCACGCTCGCTCCACGCGGGTTTTCAGCGGGGTCCCTTGCAACTGCGGGTGCCGAGGATGCTGCCAACGCTGGCAGAGCAGCTCCTTGCTCGTTAAGCAGGTCTAAGCTACAGCCAACTCTGCCGTCTCATTCGCGCTCTGATCTGCCCGGCATCTTGCGCCTGCCACTGCATCCGCTGATCGGATTAATTGCCGTGCAGCTGGGATGAGAGGGGGGAGAACTGGGAGCCGATGAAAGCTTTTATGCTGCTTCCATTCACCCTCAGATCATCACCCCTCGCGTTGCCGAGCATTCCCGGGCTTGCCACATCTCCCGTGCTACTTCGTCATCTGCTAGCATGGCCATGGGTGGCTTGCGTCCTTGCCACAAATAAAGGAAATGGAAATCTTGAGGAGCCCTGCCAGGAGCCCTGGTTTTTAAGCTAGCCGTCGCAGCCTGATCTAAACGTGTTGGGAGGAAAATGACGGCTTTGCTCCCGCGGCAGCTCAGCAGTCGCTCATACCCGGTGCATCAAGGCTGAGGTCCCCCCATTGCTGTCAGGGAAAAGTCTATTTTAAACTCCTCTCTTAGCCAGTATTTTTGCAGAAGAAGGAAAAGGGCTTGAGGCTAAACTCGATCCTTGCAGGCTGCATATTTCAGTACTGGAAGGCTGTGACTCAGTGGCCTCTGGAAGCTCTCCAAGCTATCAGTAGCTCAAAGGGGGAATTAAAAGCTCAACGAACTGCCTGTTCTCCTGAAACTTGTTTTGTACGCGCTATGGAAGAGATGGGAGATCTGGAAGAAGGCGGCCCTGTCCAAGAATCATTGGCTATAACAAGTCACAGCAAGCAATGAGTATTTGTTTTATTAAAATGCTTAGATGTTGTTTAGTGAGCCTTTTGGCCAAGTTTATGTGGAAGAAGTTGCCAAAATACCACATACACTATAATAAATCCCAAGGTACCTAATAGGCATCCCCACGTGGTCTTCTGTCCCCAGCAGGCTCCACGTAGAGATGTCAGAATACCTGTTTTCTCCCCCAAAATGGGAAAGAGAAACCGAGTAGTGTTTCTGATGTTTTTCCAGACAGTTGGAAAAGCTGATGCGAAGAGAGATCGCCAGCCCATGGAACCAGGCTTGGGGTGGCAGGAGGATCTCAGGAAGGCAAGCCTGAGGCTGGGTGTTAGGCAATCGGTTCGCTAGAGCTCAGGGAAGAAGATGGCCCCTTAGGCTGAGCCTCTGCTTCTAGGCAAGAGCAGTCCTTGCTTCACTCCGCAGTCTTCATCCCCAGATCCGCCTGGCCCTCATCCCAAATCCGTGTTGGGTGGGTATCTTGGACCTGCCCATCCCCAATGGTTAAGGCTTACTTCCAAGGCCAAGACACCAGAGAGCAAAGTCAGGACCTCAGATTGAACTAGGAAACAAGCTCAGAGTTTCTGGGCACTTCAGGAAATCGCCCAGGAAAAGGGCACTAGGACTTGCCGAGAACAGGGCTTGGGAGCTCGGCCCCGGGCATGAAGTGCGTGATCTTGCTGGGAAAAGGAGAACTTTAAGAAAAAGCAGCACCATGGCTCGGTGCCTTCAGATGTGGCCTGTCAGGGTACGTTCCTGACACAACCAGGAAACGTCTTCCCACCCCTTTTAGCCACATTTTCCCAGTTCTCGAGGGCAAGGGTTGACGGAGCTGGCCCACCCAAGAAAGACTCGGTGAAGGGATGCTTCCAGCTGAAGTTAGAGCCATTGCGTTCTTGTTTGCTGTGGGCTCTAGGACTGGGAACTGCTGTGCCTCAGTAGTGTGTTCTGTTTGGCCCAGGACAGAAAGCTGATCAGAGAAAGACATTCTGGTTGCCTTTGGAAAGCTGGAATTTGTCATCTTCTCAAAGGGGATCTCCAGGTGGAGGAGCTGGAGCTGGAGATGTCTCCACTGACAGAGCAGAGAGAAAGATTTCTATCAAGCTTGGTACCTAACAGCCAGCGCTGCTCAGAAAGTGTTCAACCGCCTCTTCCTTTGTGGATTCCTTGGTCATAAAATGCCCAATTGCTGAAACTAAAATATTTTTCTAGGAATGTGCTAATTTAAACAAAGGTTTAGCCAGAAAAGGCTTTCTGCTTCCAAAAGAGGGAATTTCTGGTTAATAGGGCGAGAGGGAATTGCTTGGTGAGTTTGAGCTCTCAGCTGAAATACAGCAGAACTCGGGTCATGTCCTTGCTCCAGCAAACGTATCCTCCTCGTTTGAAGCAGGACAGCCCCGGCATGAGTGACTTACCCAAGGATCTGCTTGGGTCCTCATCGTGCCTTGGCACAGGGAAATCACCGAGCCTGAAAATCCCCTATTCTGGGCAAATTCTCTGGCCACTGGTTGTTGGCTGTCCAGACCATGTCCGTAAGGTGACAAGCCAACATGCTGGTGGGGACAGAAGTCCCTTGCTGTAGACAACCTACAACAAGCCCCAGCCATAATGGAGCTTGGCTGTCTCCAGGTCTGCTGGGATGAACGCCAGCACTTGGGCTGCCTTCGGTTCCTCCCCTGGCACTGCAGCCTGGTTGATTTTCAAGGGCCAACCCCTTTTTTTTGGGTTTTGCTCACTTGCTCATATTTGCCCGAGGGCAGGAGTTGTACTGAAGGTTCACACTCCCCAAAACGTGCATGTGGACAGCCACACATCCAGTTCCTGGAAGTTGCTGGAGCAGCAAAATTTGAGTTGAGTTCACTTGTGCCGGCCAAAAGGAAGTGCTGATTTCTCAGGCTAACACACTCTGGCCTCTCTGCCCCTTCTCCCCTTCCATAAATAAAAAGTATTGGTTTATTCTAGGCTTTCAGCTACCTAAATACTGCTGCATGGTTCTTACTGACTCCTAGGCTGGAGGCCCAACTGTCAGCCTGCGGGGAAGGCAGGTGTTTGTGGGTCAACTTTCGAAGGCATCTGTCTCCTTTATTTCAGAGTCTCCTGCAATCGGACCCTCAGTTGTAGTTCACACGACTGTGACGTTTGGAAGCGAGCACCTGGATTCGGACCCTGCAGAGGTGCAGCAGCTGATTCTCAGTCACCTGGAGAGGATTGTGCCATCCCTACCCAAACCAGCCAGCGTCAAGTGTCAGAAATGGAGATACTCTCAGGTACTCTGTGGTGGGGGGGGGCTGTTGGGGCACCATCATAGTGCAGACCTGCAGTGCATCGCAAGAAACGGGACATCGTGTGACCCGGTGGTTTTCATCCTCAGGCAGCAAGAGAGAAGGGGACGGTTGCTCGATATCCCTCCACGCAGCCGTGAGCAGCAGCCAGGGCTGGCCGATGGCGGCCAGGTCATTTCTAGCCACCTTTTTAGTGGACCCGGCTCAGGGGTGCGTTACGCAGCTCCTTGTAAGCAGGGCAGGAGCAGTGTGCAGGGAGGAAGTAAATCCCACGTGCTTCCGTGGGATTTTTACTGGTGTTTCACAAGATGACTCAGTCTGTCTCCTCTGTATCCGAAAGCATGCGATATTATTAGCAACATCCCACCCTACCACAGAGTAGCAGAACTTGCCCTCAGACGTACTAATTGTTATTATTTGATTTGGCTCCGTTCAATTTAACAGTATGTTATGTGAAAAATATTTTAAAGTAAACTACCTAAGGGTAATAATAGCAAAATGTGTGTATTTTACAGGCTGCTTTTAAAAATCCGAGGAAATCGTTGGCAATTCCCTAAAGCACTGGAGTGTATCTGCATGTTTACCCAAAGCCTCTTCAGTTAAATTACATTGGTGAAATTGAATGTGGAAGTCGATGCAAAATATTTACTTAAAGCAGTCCCCTAAAAATTCTTCTTTTTACGAAGTCTGGAAAAGTGACCGTAGGTGACAGCTGTGAAGTCTGCTCGTGCCCCTTGATCTGCGTCCAGTTTAGGGACCGGGTCTCGTTAGCACGCAGTTTATTTTCTGTGCGCTAGGTACTGGTAATTTGCAACCCGTTTCCCAGCGCCGGGTGTTTGTGCCCAGCTGCCGCATGGAAACGGCCTTAACGCAGGTGCCAGCGTTCCAGATGACCCACGCAGAAGTCGTGGTGTGTTGTACACGCTCCCCTGTCAGCGCAGGGGGTTGTGCTGTTAACAGTAGCGCGGTACGGCTGTCGCTGTGCAGGCGTCCTTTTCTGGTTGTGGCTGCTGGTCTTTTCTTCTGCATTCTCTGCTGCTTTTCTGCTTCGACCTGCTGGCGAGCGCACGAGCTGCAGGTGGTGGGGAGGAGGAGAGCTGGACCTGCCTCCAGCAGGCAGGCACTTGGGTGACCCGCTCTGGAGAGGGCTCCCAAAACAAAGGAAGAGGGATTTTTCAGCAGAACAGACACACCCCAGATACTGCGGCCCCATGCATGGCCCATTCTGATTTACTGCCCCACGCAAACACGGATAAAGGAGAAGACAAGAACAGCAGTTAATTTCTTACTGCTGAATTAAAAAACAGAAAAGTCTCAATTGCATTCTACCAAACCACTATGCTTTTTGGATCCTGGCGAAGTTATGGCCATACAGGATTTGTTCTAACCTCATGCCGATTGCCTCATCCTTTAGCGGCAGCTGGTACAGTGACGGCAGGAATGAGCTCCTATTTTCCACAACTGCTTCAAAATTGTTGTCTTCCTAAAGCACTCGGTGTGCGTCCTGTTGCCCCTGTTTAAAAATTACACTCGGACATCGCACCGCTGGATGATGCTCTGTTATTTTTTCAAGCCGCTGTACGATTTACAGCTCTTTGGGCTCTCCTCTCCCGCCTCTGTTGCCTGCTGTCGACCACGCCGCTCCTAAGCAAACCCACCGGCTTCGGCAGCTGCATGCGCTTTGTGGCGCTGTCGCAGGAGGAATTATCACCAATCTGTAATTCGGTGGATGAATGTCAATGTGCCTTAGATTGCAGATAAGTCCGTGTAGGTCAGATCTGGTGTCTCAGTAAAGAGATCTCTATTGCCACCCTATAAAATAATCCCTACCTAAATTAAATATCTGGGACAGAGCTCCCTCTCTCTCCTAAGCTATCTTTACTTTCAACTGTAATGAGCTGTTGCCACAGAAGCGAAGGGAACTGATAGGATGGGCGCATCTTTCCCCTGACTCTCTTAGACGGGGTTTATCCTACTTGTTAATTAAATCCAGCTGTAACATCCTTCACATGGCCAAACACAATCCTGGGATTAAAATGCAGACATTACAATTACCCCTGGCGGATGAGGGATTAGGGCTTCCAAACTTCTACTGGCACTACTCAGCGGCACAGCTGCAATTCTGGATCCCCTGCTTTAATTACGGTAAGACATTAGCATTCAGAGCCAACATCTTCCCAATCTACCGTGTCCCTTTGACAGAGTCACTTTAGAAGGGACACTGGGAAAACACAGAACTGTAGGAATGGGACCTCTTCAGAGGGTACCTGAGAAGGGACCTCTTTGGGTCTCTAGTCCAGCCTGTTGCTCAAAGCAGAATTACCGCCAGCACTGGGTGACCTCGGCCATGGCTTAGTCTGGCTGAGTCTTGAAGTCTTCGAGGATGGAGATGACCTCTAAAGGTCCCTTCCAACCCAAAACACTCTACGATTCTATGGTTCGTGGAGGTCCAACAGGCTGTGCCATAGAGCCGAGGGTAGTTTGGAATTTATGTTGGACACCGCCTTCAGAAGAACCTGGAGAAGGGGTGGGATCACTCCTTTCCCCGGTCACTACGTCTCGAGTGAGTGCCTTTACTACACTGAGCATGTGATCTTGCCAGACGGACAGAAGGATGCGGGCTGAGATGTGAAAAATCGATCCTGTGGTCAGCATGACAAATCAGACGCTGTTTGGTATGGCCAGCGTCAAATAAGCACTGGGTGGTCGAGAAGGAAGGACACTCAAAAGGCCTTTTTCTGCTAAACCTTCCTTCACTGTTGATGCTCAGTGACCTCGGTCTGTAAGAAAAATTTAGGAATAAATTAAGTCTGAGAAAGATGATCTTTGTCTGGATTTGCCAGACATGGCTGGACTCTTCTGGAAAGTTGAATAATGGTGAATGGGTTGCATCTACAAATTAGTTCCAGATAATTGCCTCCTTTAGAGAGACGCTGACGTTCCAGTAACACAGAATGCAGCCAGTGACATAAATGTGGGTGTTTGCAACTGCTCCGTACTTGGAGACGGCAGGTAACGGCACGGCAGTGGCAAGCAGAGCGGACCTTTGAATCGGTGGAAGAATCCCCTGTGCTGAACAAGACTTGGGGTCTCACTGGCCGAAGCTGGCAGTTGCATGGTGGGGTACGGTAACTGCTTACTGTGCAGGAACCCGAAATGTGTCTTTGGACCAGAGGCAGAAAGTCAAGACACGATCAGAACAAAATCGTGCTCTCTGTATCATGCTTCGTAATCTCTATGGCCGGATTTCTGCTGCTGCTCTCCTGCTGTGCTTCTCCTCCTCTCTCTCTCTCTCTCTGGCTTTCTAGGTATTTTTTCCTGGTTTTCAACATTTCATCCTTACGGGTCTTTTGTTACTCCTTTTCCCGGACTGTTTCTTCCCTCCTTCCTCCTCCAGTCACCCCATCATCAAGCTGTCCTGCCTCTTCTTATCTTTTATCCCTCCTGCACGAGCCTGCCTTGCCCTCGCGTTTATGCCAGTGCTGCTGTGGCTGCTGCCTTGTCTCCATCCTGAGATTCGCTGGTGCAGCTCTGGGCGCGCTGGTTCAGTACAACACGGACCCTCAGCCTTCGTACGCAGGTTTGGAACAGGCTGCCGCAGCGCTGGCGCAGCCCGGCGTGGTACAGACACCCGTGCTGCCTGCTTTTACGCTGCCATGTGACACGCGTTGTCATGAAGTTCAGTGCCGAAAAGAGGTCTTGTTCTTCCCATGGGTTCCCGATAGCTGCAGGTTAACAGGTACCGGCCAAAGCAAAGTCCGTTCACTCTTAGAAATGTTACACAGACCTGCTCCAGAGCTGCCACTCCACAGACACAAGTTTAATTGAGGGCACGGTGCCAGGAAATTTATATTTAAAATGAATACACATTGAGAACGACATTAAATATTTATCAAAGCAAGCTTATCCAGAACTTGTCCCATGCCATTTTCAGGGACAGTGTTGGCTGTGTCTCTATCAGCATCTCAGAACTGTTGTACTGCTGAGATGAGAAGGGAGAGCGGCGTGGCAGGGCTGGAGGCAGGGCGGGCCGTCCCAAGGCTGCACGTGTGATCGCACAGCAGCCTGAAGCGTGGGCAGATCATCGTGACAGCCGTGACTCTGATGTCCGCCTGCCTTCCCACCCAGGAAGGTCACCCGCTCACCCAGTGGTACTGCGGGCTCTCCTGGACACGCAGGCTCCCTCTGCTTCCTGGAACAGTTTTGTACCTGGAGGGGTTTGCAAGCCCACCTCTGCTGGTGTCAGACCATGTGTCTCCACACCTTTGGGCTGAGGGACCTCGCCTGTCCAGGGTCGGGCAGCTCATTTCTGCTGAGGCAGATGCTGAGAATAAGACGGGATGGGGCTGTAAAGTTTCTCAATTTCCACACACAGGAAAGCTTTAACTCCAGAAGAAAAGTATTTGACTATGGTACATTGACCGCTAATGCTTGGACCTGTGATCTGGGATGGGAGGGGTGCTCTGTGGGAAGGCGTGTTTCTCAGGAATACAGACCTTCCTGGCGTGAAATTCAGGTAAATCAAATACTTTCATTTCCATCTCCCTGTATGCTTTTCTTTTTCAGGTTACAAAAGCTGTGCCCAATTGTCTGGGACAAATGATCCTTCATACTGAACCTCTCCTGATTTGTGGGGGCGATGGATTTACTCATTCCAACTTCGATGGCTGCATAGATTCTGCTATGAGCCTTGCAGAGGCTGTGAAGTCTCATTTATAGCAATTTCAAAGTCAGCTGCTAATCTTAGTCTGGATTTATGATGAGTTTTACTACGGCGGATTGAATTCTAACTTAGCATTAACATCACTGGCCTCTATCTTGCAAAAATAAATAAAGGAAGATCTATTGGTGTGCTGTAATAACTATTGGGATGGAATTGAATTGTATTTTACAGGATCTGTGCTATGAGTGGTTACCTTGCTTGAAGTAAAGCTTTTTCTGGCTCTGGTCACAGGCACTGGGTTCCAGCAGTCTTGCCAGGTCTCGTGATACTTCTGCAGCCCATGAAAAGTATGTCAAGGAGAGGAGCCTGACTTGAAGCAGCACAAAAAGCCACAGAGCTGCAGAGTTTGCTCCTTCTCTGAGCATTTAGAGCCCTGGACGTGACAGAAGGAACATGCACAGTGGATCCCAGAGCTTCCATACACACATGTGGTCATTTCTTCTGGTGCAGATCCACCCTGGTCATGGTTATTGTGTTGGCTGTGGGAAATCAGTGATGGGTCATACCTTGCTATGCTTCTCAAGTTGGGTGGCCTGTGCGAGGTCTAACCATATCGGCTCAAGGTCTAGCCATGTCTCCAGGCAAGGACAACTTCCAAGTGAGGGATGGTGGTTGTCTGCTGACCAGCTTGCTTAGCTCACGGTTTTCTGGAGCCCTGGCTGCCGATTGCGGGAAGAGCTCATTTAAGAGCTTGGTGACGTTGCTGGCAGTGGTGCACCACCGGAGCACGGTACCTGTCCTGGGCACGGTCTAAGCAGCATCAGCCCAGCAGTGCTCATAAAAGAAAGAATGGGGAGAAGGTGGGAGAGAAGGCGTGTGTGGTTCTAGCGCTCTCATAGCAACAGGGCTACTGTCCCAAAGCCATCCTGGGACAGGCATCGACATCGGCGCTCTAAGGCGAGTTTACCGCGGTAAAGCGGACTGGCGCGCGGTGTGGATGCACTCACCGTAGCTCAGTGTGGGCCAGGTTAGAGTCACCAACCCCTCACGGCGCGCTGCTCGGGCCCGCGTCCCCTGAGCGAGGAGCAGCCCGAGCCTCCTGCCCGGTGCTGGAGGAGTTGGGGTAGGAGCAGCCAGTACGGGAGCTGGTTTAGCTGCTTCGCCTGGCGAATGCCAGGAGGAAGGAGGGAAAAGAATTCATCTCAGCATGGCCCGGGGCTGCGGGTTAATAAGAAAACTGTGCTGACATCGCAGGCTCTCTTGTTACGAGATTATCTCTTGAAGAAGACCGAGCCACTTGGCTTTATAAAGAGTTAAATCAGAAAGGAATTACGTGTGGAATATCTGACCATAACGACGAGGCCAGCAAAAGTCACGAAACTGTGTGTGGTACACAGAATAGTTTTCCAAATTGAATGTTTCTCTGTTTTCCATGGAAAAATACGGTACTCCTCAATGTGACAATGCAAAATACATACATACATCACCACCACCATAAGAGCTCATTTAAAGTAGACAGACAGCCGAAAGGGAGGCGAGTCCCGGACAGCTCTGCACTTCTGTTGGCAGGACGCGTGTAGAAGGAGAGGGCTGGGTCCGGGGAAGGATATAAATACACACGTGAGCGAATGAATGACGAATTTGATTTGAAATACTGGAAAAATAAATGGCGAGTGCGATTGTGTTGAAAATATGGCCTGCCACGGCTTCGGGTATTGCTAAGCTACCAAGTGTGTCTCTGTGAAGTCAGTCTTGAAATGACTCAGGAATTAACCAAGAAATAATTTGTTTATTCTAAATTTCATTTTAGCTTGCCCTTCCTCTTCAACCACGTATCACAAGTGTAGTGCCCCTCTCTGCCATGGCACTACCATGACCAAATGCTGTTGTCAGCAGAGTTGAGCCATCGGAGCTGAGCCTTTCGGCCTCTCTTATGCCCCTGCATCTCACAAGAACCTGGCGTCCTCTATCCACGGCCGCTAATGCAGTGCTTTACGCGACAGTAAGGACTCTGAAACTTAAGTTGATTTTAAAAATCTCTTTGAAGGATATTTCATGTTACAATGTGGTTTTACTGATTTTTTTTCTTCTTCCCATAAAGTCCACAAGTTTAAAACCAGGTGTTGTTGCCATGCCTGAAACAACGAGCTCCAAACCCTCGGGTTTCAATCGCCGCGTGTCGCGCGGAAATGGGGAAGATCGGTGGTCATGCATATGCACAAATCTACAACGGCACGTGGTCTCCTATCTTCTGTGGATTGAGGCAGCCACAGAGAGCCACACGGCTGAGGAATAATCTAATCTGGTGAGGCATTCAGTGTTGGCTTGATTTAGCACGAGCTCAAACGTAACCGAAGGCCCAGCTGAAAGAAGGTTTTACGTTGCAGTGTTGGGAAAACGTACCCACAGAGCCGCACCCCTCGGAGTTCGGCATACGCAAGCAGCCAAGCCCTGCTTTCCCTGTGTGCTCCTCAGCTTCCATCCAGGCCTGCCCATCCCGGGGGAGCCCGTCCCCAAGGGAGCAGCGTGCTGGACCATACGAGAGGGTGTTCTGCTGGGCTGTCAGCTCCCCTGGAAGACGTCACCATGGCAGGCGGGTCAGCCGCTGCTGGGCCCGTGAGGATGGTTTCTGGGGACCCATCCCACCGGTCTGCCTTGGAGGACAGGGAAGGATGTGGGTCCTTCTCCTGGGGGGCGAAGGAGTAGGCTGTAACTTCAGGGGATCTTCCCAGACTCTTCACTTGCCCTGTTTTCCTCATCTTCACTCTGTGTTTTCTGGAAGCATGTGACACGCAGAAGACTGAAAATGCCGTGCCTTTGTCTCAACGTCATGTCATTCCTCTCACAAACAGTCGTGATGCTCCCACGGGGGCCTTACACCAGCGGCAGCCTTCAGTACCACAAGTGACAGATAAGTGGAGATGCCTCTGACCCCATCCTTTCCGCAACCATAGAGCTTTGGTCATTATGAGACCTCAAAATACCTGATAATAAGCAAATCACAGATTCAGAGATTTCAAATCAGATTTTCGATTCAGAGGTTTTTGAATGTGAATCACCAAGAGTCCCAAATTGCTCCCATCTTTCCCCATATCATGACAGTCTATCAAAACGCCTCTTTCCTATAGCTTCCTCCCACATTAAGGTGATTTAAACAAAAATGACTTGTTTTTTTAAGGTGGAGTTGAAAAGTTGATGGATGTGTTCCTCTGGACGTGCTCCAGGCAGCGGGCATGGAAGGGTCTCTAACACAATCCTTTCCTGCTGCTTGTTGTCCCACCAACAGCCGCCTCAGCTGCCTGCTTCACCAGGGAAGATTTTATGTTACCAGGCGAAGAGCCGACGAGGCGTTGGCAGGAAGGCTTGGTAGGCACAGCCGTACCTCGGCATCGCCTGCTCGCAGACGCGCTGTGAGACCTGTGGCTCGGCCAGGCATGATCCACCCAACGTTGGCCTCGTTAGCACCATGCAAGGCAATTCTTGCCTTGCAACTGTTGCATGGTCCTCAACCAAACGCATTTGAGAAAGCCAAGCGTGCCGTACCAAGCCATCAGCCCCCGTACGCTGCCACCCCTTCCCCTCACAGACCGCCCTCGGAGATCTTCCCAGCCCTTCCTTCCTTCTAGGAGGAGCCTGAACCGAGCACCGCCTGCACCCGTGCTGGGTTTGGAGGCGGTACCAACTGAACTCTTGGGCATGGACAAGATGTTCGGTGCTTTTCTGCCCAGCGGGCAGGACGTGTGTCGCAGTGTCTGTGCTGTTGTCACCATGTCACGGGTACTAAGGCAGACCTGCCGTACCGCATGCCATGACGAATTTTGGAGAAGGCCCTGGCAGAGATGGGCTTGAAGTCATGGCAGACCCTCTCCTCCTGAGGGGCATCCCCCTGGCATGGGGTTAGGGCTCTGGGGGCGACGATCCAGCTGGCTCTCTACCCGCTCGCGGCATCTGACCCTGCTTGCACATCCCTGAGGTAAGTGGTGAGTAAAAGTGCCGCAAAGTGGATGAAAGCCTCTCAGAAACCACGTGTCACAGGAAGCCACAGGACGCTGCTGGGAGCCCATCACAGCCACAAAGCCTGACTCCAAAAAGTGCTATTAATGACACGCTCGAAGAGCTCTTGTTACCCCCAGTTCTACACCTGCAGCCCCAACAAGGGCAGGTCTGCTTGTCTTCTGTCCCAGGGGCTTCAGAGACTTCTCCCTTCCCAGGGTGGGGGGGATGTTGGGAGCAGATGTCCATCACACGAGGTTTGTGCCTTGGGGGGAATGTTCAGCTCCAGGGTGAGAAGCTGCAGCTGTGTACAGCAGCCCGAGTCCACGTGCCCCTTCCCCGACGAAGGCCAGGGCTCTGCCGTGGCTGGTGGCCGTGGCCCCTTGTCACGCTTGCTGCGGGGGGCAACCCCCTCCCAATGCCTCCATCCGCGCCGTGCCAGGCTGCAGAGAGGACGCCTCGTTGGGGCCCTGCCCGCGTGGAGCATGTTGTGGCTGTTCGCTGGAGTCACGCTCCCAGATCTACAACGCCCCCCGCGCACCCCTCGGGGCGTCCAGCGCAGTGCGCGGGGGTTCAGCCCCTCTCTAAAAGCGGCGAGGAAGGGGAGGCTGGTGCCCAGCTCCTCGTCTCACGTCGAGTCACAAACTGCATGCCTCCAAGGATCTGAGCTGTATTTTCATGCAAGCATATGAAAATAAGAGGTTATTTTAGTTTGGGGTTGATTTGGTTTTTTTAAATTTTTAAAAGGCAGCTGCAGATGGGAGGTGCTGCCCGGCTGGAAACACTCGGCGGGGCTCCATGGCCCTGAGCTGTGAAGCATCCCTGCAGCCCGAGCCACTGGAGCGAGACGCGGTCTCCCAGAGGCCGGGGTTCCCCAGCGATCTCGCTGCCCTCGGGGTGTGCCGGCATCCCCGTAGCTGGCTCTCTGAGAAGGCGTGTGTGACTGGGAAGGAAGGTGGGGAGGTCTCTGGCCCGACCCCGCTCCCAGCAGGACCAATGCCACGGGCACGGCCGGTTGCTCGGGGCTGCGCCTGGGCAAGCTGGGGCATCCCCGTCCTCCGCCGTGACCGCACTTCTTGGTGGAGGGACAGCATCGGGCCAGTGCAGCGCCAGTTTGGAGGCTGACCTGGCTGAGCAGCGGCACCGGCGTGGCGTGCAACCCTGGCAGGTGAGTTCCTCTTTGAAATAATGCAAAGAAGAGGAACCTGACCCCGCGCCGCCCACACTCTGCCATCGTGTCTGGGTCACCGCTCCCACCTCAGCTGCAGGCGGACCCCGAGCACCGGCGGGCGCCCTGAGTGCCGGGGCAAGC
>NW_009259528.1:276566-279524 GCF_000687185.1 Egretta garzetta
ACCCCCCGCGCCCCCCCCCAGCCGCTGCAGAAGCAGCAGCCCCGGGCGGCCATGGGCCAGCCCTTGCCAAAGAGGAGCGAGAGTGACTGGCTTTCTCTTCGGGAAGAGCCGAGCATGGTTCCTCCTCTGGGGGTAAATGAATGGAAAGAGGTGAGCAACAGCCCCGGGAGAGCCATTGCCCCACTGCAAGGGGAGAGCTGGAGCGTTGAGCAAAGAGCGTGCAGGGCAGAGGGCTGTTGTCTTGGAGGTCGTGGTGGTGAGACCCGCGGAGATCCTCGGAGAGCCTGGTGACTCGTGACATGTTCATCCCCTAACAGCTGAGCATTGCTATCACCAGGTGCTTCGGCATCCTCCTGGGGGGGAAAATCCCCCTGCCTCCTTCTGCACCAAGCTGTGCCTGGCTGCCACCCTTCTCCCCGACGGCGCCAAAAATCTGAGGAGGGGGTTTAATGCAAGGGGGCTTAACGCAAGGGGGTTTAAGGCAAAGGGGGTTTAATGGAAGGGGGCTTGATGTAAGGGGGTTTAAGGCAAAGGGGGTTTAATGGAAGGGGGCTTGATGTAAGGGGGTTTAAGGCAAAGGGGGTTTAATGGAAGGGGGCTTGATGTAAGGGGGTTTAAGGCAAAGGGGGTTTAATGGAAGGGGGCTTGATGTAAGGGGGTTTAAGGCAAAGGGGGTTTAATGGAAGGGGGCTTGATGTAAGGGGGTTTAAGGCAAAGGGGGTTTAATGGAAGGGGGCTTGATGTAAGGGGGTTTAAGGCAAAGGGGGTTTAATGGAAGGGGGCTTGATGTAAGGGGGTTTAAGGCAAAGGGGGTTTAATGGAAGGGGGCTTGATGTAAGGGGGTTTAAGGCAAAGGGGGTTTAATGCAAGGGGGCTTAACGCAAGGGGGTTTAAGGCAAGCTGGGGCCACACGGGTGAGCAGAAAGCCGCTGTTTCGCTCCAGCCAAGCCCTGACACGCCTGCGCAGGCCCCGGCTGTGGGAAAACGAGCCCGTTCCCCGTCGCCCCTGCCACCCAACCACTCAGCCGGTCACGAGGACACTGCGGTAAACCACAGCTCAGCTTGAAATTATCTTTTCGGCACAGGGTTCCTGTCGAGCCGAATGGCACCTCCTCCCTCACCTGTGCCGGTGCCGAAACATCCTTCCTTTCTCAGCGCTATCATCCGCTCAGATCTCTCCTCCAGGATGATCACACACGTCAAGGTCTTTAAAGCAAAGCACGCCCTGCTGCAAGGACCCAGATCTCATTTCCCCCAGCTTGTTTCAGGGCATGGAAGCGGTGCTCGCACTGTGCACAGATTTGGCCATCCTTTGTCTTTTTCACCCCAGAGCGGGGGGGCGGGGGGGAAGTGGTGGCCAGTAAGGCACCGCTCAGTGCTGGGATATAGGTCAGCTTCTGTCCTGGCAGCTGCTTGCCTTGCCCAGAGCAGAGGGAAAGGGGACGAGCTGGGGACAAGGAGGGGCTCAGCCACCCTCCTTCGCCACCTTTTCAGTGCATGGAAAATCCTGGCTCAGCTCCTCAAAGCTTAGTGGAAATGCAGCCAGCATTTCGTTTGCAGCCACCGAGTGCTGAGCGTGCACGTGGCCATTCCCCATGGCGGGACAAATGGAGCCTCAGGAACCCTCTGGTACAAAGGAATTTTTCTTCTCAAGCTGCTGACGAAAGTGCTGCAGCAGAAGCTGTTGGCTGTGCAGGGTTACTGCTCTTCACAGGGGGATGCTGGAGCAATCCTGGTCCGAAACCTGGACTGTCGGCACCTGCACCCTGGTCATTCTGGATTTGCTGCCTCCCTCAGCCCGCCGGTGCAGTGCAATTCCCACCCTCTGTTTATTTAAAGCAGTTTTGGAGACCTGCTAGGGAATGTGAACTGCACGCGCAGTGGGACTGGAGCAGGCGTAAATAAACCCCGTAAGAGTCCAGCGTTTCAGCTGGTCCCCAGCCCTTGCCAAAGGACATCTGAGCAGGACACAACAGCTCTGGGTTAGGGAGAAAACTATGTTTTCCACCCCGAACGCGACGGGAGGTGGTTTCTGGCTGTTTTGCCATATAAAGGAGCTCGTCACATTTGCACCCCCAGGGCCATGTGCTGGAAACGGGAAGTGAAACAGCAAATGAAAGGGACCCATCTGCCCCTTGGCTCTCTGCGAGGGGGAGCTGACCCCCTTTGCGTGGCAGATGGAGGCCACAGGGGAGGGTTTCAGGTCAGCTCCCACCCCTGAGGACCACGTGCTCTGCTTCCCCTCTGTCCCCACCACGGCGATGGACACGGGTGCCGTCTGCTGGATCCCTCCTTGAGTATCCACCGTCCCAGTTTGAGGGAGGCCGACCTGACACCATCCTGGCAGAGCCACGCCAGCGCAGCCAGCATCCCAGGTCTTTTCTGGCATCTTTTTGGGAAGAGCTGAGCAGTTCCTCCTCTGGAGGCAAACGAATGGGAAGAGGCGAGAAGCAACTCCGGGAGAGCCATTGCCCAACGCCAAGGGGAGCGATGCAGCGTCCTCCGCACCACCCAGAGCCACACCAGGACCAGGGATGCTCCCTCCTGGGAGGAGCAAGGCAGCCCCCCACGGGAAGGAAATAAGTGACCAGTTCTGCATTTGCAGAGCTGTGGGATCATTCTCCCACCGCCGGTCACAGCCGACACATCCAGTGCGCCTGGGGGGCTCTGGCGGGCTGGGCAGGCTCGGAGCCCACGGGCTGATCTCCCCGCGGAGAGGCCACGCAGCTCTCGCTGCAGCAAGGGCTTTTCCCCTGCTGCCCTGGAGGAATTGATCCACGGACTTTTCATGCCCTGCTGGTGAAAGAAAAAGGAGCAGGCCAGCTTCCCAGACACTGTGACAGGCAGCAAGTTCCAGCATGTGCAGGACATTCCGTGAGTGCAACCATCCCGAAGACGCCGCTGCAGGCCGCAGCGGTGCAAAAGAGGAAACGGCAGAGGTGGCCCCGACACTTCAGC
>NW_009259528.1:279574-290158 GCF_000687185.1 Egretta garzetta
GGTGCTGTTGGAACACCGCCGCAGGGGCCAAGCGCCCGCGGCACGAGCGCCCAGGGCTCTCCGGTGAGGAGGCGAACGGTCGGTCTGTGCCGGGACCGGTGCTGCCGGGCAGGCGAAGGCTGCTAACCGCTAGCGAGGTGGAAGCAAGGCTGCACTGGCTTCCACCTGGGCAGAATCCAGTCTGCTGAATCAGAGAGGACCACACCAGGCTAAAACCAATGTTGCGGTGAGGGATTGCATTCATCTCTTCCTCTGAACAAATAAATACCCTGGGCAAAGATCCGCCAGCTAAAGCGGTTTTGCTGGCCATTGCAGGAATCTACTTTCCTTGGCTCAAATCTACCTAAAAATACCTAGGGGGAGTTTTCTTGTGGGACTTGTCCTCTCCTTTTTGCCCTTCTTGCCTGCAAGTATTGTTTTTTCATTTGGTCAGTAAGAAAAAGATCTATTTCTGTATGGATAATTTAAAAAAAACCCAAACCAATGTGATTTGTTGCTTTTGATTTTCCCTGGCAGTCATAACTGCAGCTGGAGACCCCGAGCCGTATGCAGTGGGGCAATGCACACGCCGAGGGCGTCGTGTGGGGGTGCCCCACCTGGCCTGGGTCCAACCGGTCGTTTCCAAAGGGATACAATACTCAGCTCCCAAACTAGTGAGAAGAACAGAAAGCGGACACAGTGTGGTGGGTTTTCTGTGTGAATCTGTGAGCACAGGTGTTTAGCTCGAGGGCATTAGAGAAATCCCTGCTCCCAGGGAGCCACCAGAGGGTTAAGTCCGGGTCTCTCTCGCTCGCTTGCTTTACCCTTTGAATAACGAAATTGGTTGTTCTGCAGTCCGAAGGGCTGAGCTTGGCCGCCTTGCAGCACGATACGCGCTGTGCGCTCGACATGAGTGCACTTACGCTGAACTTTGAGCTACACATCTGCTGTGAAGAAGCAACCCTTATTGCCAGCTGGCCGTGGCTAGCAAAGGCTCAGGCTCCCTACGCGCCCCAGCCCAGTTCTGTTTGCTGTGCACAAGCCCGCCACGCAGAGCAGATGGGGGGAGACTTTGCAAGCCCTGTTGAAAGGCTCGGGCTGCGTAGCGCTGCCACTGGGTGAGCGGGAGGTGGGTGCGAGCCCTGGGGAAGGCGAGCGTGCGGCTGATCTGCAGCCCGTTACCAGCCAAGCCCCTTAAATCCGTGCATTCACTTCCCCGCTGCGCTGGGAGGCTGCAGGAGGGATTTCCTCGGGATGCTCTCGGTTGGTGTTTCCGAACGGGAACGCGCGCTCTGGGCTGACTGCAGGTGATTTATGGTGCAGCCCGTCCTGCGGGCTTCCCCCGGGGCCCCAGACCTGCGCGCTTCCCTAACATCCCACACCACGGCGGATGAAGGATGCCCAGGACAGGGCGTGGGGCAGGGTATTTTCAGCTCCCCACAGTAACACCTCCATACGCCGACGGGAGGGCGAGCGCATGGAGGGCCAGGGAAGCCTGCAGGCATTTCGCTGTGCTGCAAAGAGGTGCAGAGGGGAAATTCGGGCTCTACTCCTGCTGTGGGGGAGTTGTTCCTAATCTCACTCTTAGACTCAGGCTTGCAGGATGAAACCCTTCACAAGGAGCAGTGCAATGAACACAACCTCCCCAACACTCCCCGTAAGGAGGTGACCATTGTAAAAAAATCACAGCCCCCCACTACTGCTGCGGTGCCGCTAACTGTGTCCGTCGCTTTGACTCCCCTGAACTGAAGCTGGGGTTTGGGGAGATGCTCAGAGCACCCTGGCCCACCCATGGCACGGGAGAGATGCTCAGAGCACCCTGGCCCACGGCGCGGGTCCTGGCCCAGCCGGTGCGAGCGGGGTGGGGGGCAGACCCCCTGCGGCCCCCCACCCCCCCCAGCCACTTGTGGGGTGCCCAGCCCAGAGCCCCGGGTGAAGGAGGAGGGGGGCTCGCCCCTGTAATTTCCTTTACTACCACAGTTCATCTAATTCCTCCCCGTCAGCCGTCACATCGGCAGAAAGCTGCACGGGCTGCACGGGCTCCCACACCACAGGGGCGGTGTCAGCTCTCGGGCACAGCTGAGGCTCCAGATGCTGCGTTTCTTCCCTTTGTTGGTGGTTAAAAGGAAAAAAAAAGGAGCAGATGTTGACACGAGGGAAAGGCAGAGCATGGCATCCGGATGCATCGGCCGCTGCGTAAGGCAGGCAGGGTGGCTGCAGGGGCAGCAGCTCGGTCAGTACGGGCATCCCACGGGATGGGGCCAGTCCCCAAGAAAGGACCTGTGTTTGGGGGGGGGGGAAGTTGTATTTTATATTTCCAGCAGTTTCCCTGCGCCCAAAGCCCATTATCTTTATAAACCAGAAAAGGACAAAGGCGTAGGAAGGAGACTGAAACGGCAAAGGCAGGTGGTGGTTTGTGCAGCGGCATCTCGCTGGAGCGCCAAGCGGACATGTCCCTGGTTCATTACCGTAGGCAGCGCTGATGGCCTCATTTAAAGCCACCACCGCTCTTGTGCAGCTGGTGGCAAAGCCAGGGAGGCGGCACATGGTGGGTGTCACGGTGCCGTAGGAGGGTGGGCACGGCACAGCCGGGGCAACTCGTCCTCACACCACTTGGTGTGGTTTTTTTTGGCTTGTACATACATTCAGCGGCTCCCTTCTCCTCCTTCTGGAGGAATAAAATGCCACCCAGTCTGGCAGTCTGGGGTAAGACCATCCGAAAACACCCCGGGAAGGTAGTTGTCATCAAGCAAGCAGGTCCCGCTCGCAGGCTTCTGCAGGGTGATTCCCGTAGCACCGTGGCCAGCGGGTCGGCGTGGCTGATTTCAGCAGGCAGATGGGCCACAGCCAACGGAGAGCTGGCATTGCTGCATCTTCACCACGGGCTCTCAGCGAGGACCTCACACGCACACCTTTAGCACTAGCAGGCAGATGTGTTGGTCTGGGTTGACTGATCTCACCTGGAGTAGCCCAGCTCATGGCCCAGTAGGCTTCTACCACGTGAGGCTTCACAAGACGATGTCCCTGGTGCTGCCCCGCAGCCCAGCCCATGGTCTGGGCAGGCACTGGAAGGGCCCTGGAGTGATGGTGGAGCCAGGTCCTGGGCAGTGCGAGAGGGTGGTGGGGACCTTGCCAAGGCCCCACAGAGGCTGCCTACAGCACCCAACCCAGGAGGAGACAGGAGGGACGTGAGGGGAGGTGAGTCCTTTCCTGAAGACTTTGCTAATCGAAGCCCACCACAGAGACGGGTTGAAACCTTCCCTGCTCTGCTGAACGAGGCTTCTGCTGGCCCACACGCCCGTCAGGTTCCTTGTGTGGCTGAGGTCCTTCCTTCGGAGCAGCAGGCTTAACCAAAAGCTTTTCCACCGTAGCTGCCCTGCTAGATTAAATGTTTACAGCCCAAAGGAAGGGAGCATCTTCAATAGCTGGGGGAACAAGAAGCCCTCTGGTAACCTCAGTAGTTTGGGGGTAATTCTCAAAAAGAGCCAGTGACTCCTCCAGTGCCACCCACATCCTTCAGCCACTAGAAGATCTATGGCTTTTGCTTTGCTGCTAGACAAGGTCAGATGTTTATTTCAGTAAATTCCTTGGAAGAAAATGTGATTTGCTGTCTTCTCCCTCTTGACTTGCAGCTCCCAGTCCTATGTGCTGCTCTGAGCTGGTGACCAAACACTGCTCTGCCTATTAAACATGTCACCGTGACCTCAAATCCTCCAGCTGAAGAGCATGCAGAGGGCATGCAGCCACACCGACTTGGCCACCCGGAATGGTCCAGCTCTCGGACTTTACCCAAATGTGAATTTTCCCTGGAGCAGCACTTCCCTGAGCCAAGCCAGGTACTGTCAGCACGTCCAGTGCCGTATAACTTGGCTCTTTGGGGAGGGTGCTGAAATTGCGGAGTGAGCTGTGCTAAGCCACAGCCGTGCTAATTAGCTAACGGGGACGTTCCAAGTCAAGCAGAACTATTAGATCATGTGGTTTCTCACACCATCTCATGAAGTTTAACATGCAAAGAGCCAAACTCTGTTTCTTTTTCCTCCTCCTTTGCTTTTGGGGTTGCTGTTGATGTGGCTCAGGCAGGCACTTTGCCCAATATGGAGACTGTCTCATCAGAAACAATTTTCTCCTCACAAGCCCCATTTTTGACCCTTGTCCTCTCAGTTGCTCTTCTTGATGCTGGTGGCACCTCCATCTGTATCAACACCCATCAACACCTGCGGTGGGAGTTGTTGTACACAAAATGAGGTCTTCTTTCCAAAACCAGTCCGTGACTATTTACTTCTTATCCAAGGACCTAAATTTGACTTTGTTGAATGGAAGCCACAGTGAAGAGAGCAGAAGCATAGGGTTTGCGGCACAGCGCCAGAAGGAACCATCAGTTCAGTCCTTCAAAATCACAGGCCATTATATTTCTCCCAGATATTGCAAGGTGAGCAGCTTGCGTTCATCCCAGGGATGCTGCCAGGCTTGACCTGAGGATGTCAGGGAATGGTAAATCTTGGACTTCATTCCGTTGTCTGCTTCAGTGCCTGAGTCACTGCTGGGTCTTTTTCTAAGGTGACTGTCTGCAGCTTGGACCACCAGGACTTGACAGACCTTTTCTCCTTGCCCCGAAGAGCCCATTGGTATACAATCATTCCGTCTCTAATGCATGGCAAGGAAAACTGCTCCATTATCTTCTTTTGAGAAGCACAATAGGCCAACCACCTGGATCATTGCGGAAATGCTGGACATGGCAGCAGGCTCCTGTAATCCCCTGGGCATTCAGGAGCTCCTGCACCCTCCGCTCTGTGGGACTTGGCTCCATGCACAAGGTCAAGAGCTGCAGCACATGCCCCCAAGGGGAGAGACCTGAGTGTGAAAATCAAGATCTGAAGGGGGTCCAGGATCCGAGCTGCTCCAGCTTAAGCAAAGTGACCAAGCGGGTCTTTTTCTCTAGTGGAAAAACCACTGGAGATCGCTGCCATGGAAAAGCAGAGCTATCGCCAAACACGGAAATGTTTCCTGATCTGTTTACTAATATTTGGTGCTCCTTTCTGGATAGTGTTCCAGCTGAAATCCAACCACACGCGTCAGCAGCTTCCTGCCCTCCTCCCCGCCCTCTGCTCCTGCACCTGGGGGACAGCCAGGGGTGGGAAGAGCTGGCGAGCAGCAGGGAGGGACCGGGGCGGCTATGGTCATCTCGCAGGAGGGGTCCCAGAGGTGCCGGGGCCAGGCTCTGCCCGGAGGGGCACGGCGCGAGCACCAGAGGCGTTTCTCCCCATGCAACGGTCCCTGGTGCTCTCAGGGGTGCAAGGGCGAGCAGTGGCCGGGTCGTGGCAGGAGGGCATGGACAGGCTTTGCTTGCTTGGCCCCTTGGGCCACATAAGCCTGTGCCAGGCTGGTTCTTAATGGGAAATAAATAGGATATTACAATTGCCTCATTATTAAGGGGATGTTTACAGCTGTCCCAGCCTGTGGGGGAGGGACGGGAGAGCCAGCCAGTTCACAGCTTCCAAAAGGTCAGCGCGGTGCATGCGGCTACTGAAACCCTTCGACTATATCAGGCATAGAATTGTCTGCTCTGTCAGCCCCAGTTCAGATTTAAGAACGTTAAACTGGGACGTGTGTATTATTCTTTTCCAATAGCAGTCTTGATGCTAAAACCAGGGCTTTTTGCACAGTCTTTGAAGACGTTCACTTTTGTTGCAAGTTGTTTGGTGTTTGAGGTTTCTTTAGACTGGTTGTGAATTACTAACATTACCTCATCTGGCTGTAAAGCGACGAGACCCAGCCTTCTACTTCCCTGCTCTGCACGAAATCACAGAGCTGCATTTTAAGGAGAGATGGGCTTGGTGGGCATGGGAGCAGAAAGGTTCCTGACACGGAGAGGGAGAAAGCCCAAAGGAAGAGGTAACACTCTCCAAACAGCCTAAAAGCCGATTAAAACCCACCCAAGCCCTTTCCTGAAACGCCAGGCAAAGCTGGCCATGGATGGCTGAGTTTTGCCGCTGCCCTTCCCAGCTTTGAGTCAAGGCTGCTCCTCTTGGTGCAGGCAGCTCTCCTCCTTGGAGATGCCCATGGCAGAAGCATCACATGTCATACCTTCTCTGTGATGAAAAGGAAAGATATTAATAACTACAAGCAGCCATGGTCTTCCACCATGACAAACCTTGGCCTTCCTCATTTATTCCTCTACAGAGGCATGACCGCCCTTTGTCTCCTGCTCTTCCTTCAAATGCCCCTCCACGAGCCTGGTGCAAATGCCCGGGACATGCCAGTCTCACCCCAACCAGAAGGCAGGTGGGTTTGGGGGAAGGTGGCTGCTCTCAGGAGGCTTTTATTTATCTATCAGCACCCTCAGACTCATGGATCACCCAACTCCCAAGCCATGGCTTGTTGCACAGATCTGCATTGCAATCATTGTCCAGCTACTATGACCAAAATGCTCTGAGCTGGGCTTGGTGGGAGGGTTTGGTGGGTTGCAGAAATGCACAGCAAACACGGCTGGTTCAGATGGGAGGCCAAGGACCTGCTCCCAGAGCCTAGCTGAGCCCCTCCATGAAACTGAAATGGCATAAGAGGCACCAAAACCCAACGGGGATCCTCCAGAATGAAGCTATTTGGAAAGCTCTCCTTGCCCCTTCTGTTTTTTCAGTGTTCTGCAAGCCCTCTGGTCATTAGCTAGGACATGTCCTCAGTGCACCTATCAGTGTTACCTTGCCCTGAGAGCTTGTGGGTGACAGCCTCAGAAACATGAGGAGCTGCTGGAGGCTGGCCAGGTTTTCAGATGAAGATGCCCAACTATGTAAGTACCTACAAGGAATCTCTACAGGCTTCCCAGAAACTTCACTGCCCATTTACACTCCTAAAAGGAGCTGCTGGCTCCAGGGCTCATCTGAAAACCTGACCTGAATGACGGCCAAGGGGGAAGATGCTCATCTCACGTTCACTTTAGCTCAAGCCTGTACCACAGAGCAGGTCCATGCTAATCAAACCCATCTCTGCCTGCAGGATGACCAAAGAGCAGCATTTTGCAAGGGAGGATCACTGCTCCACTGGCATCGATACTTTTGGTGCAGCTGCCAGTTTCGATGGCTTTAGGCCTCTGGTTCAATAACTTAGAGCTCACCATGAGCATTTCATGTTCTTGTTTACTCCTGACTGAAATCAGCACCGAGTGGCTACAGGAATTATTTACTTTGCTGTTGTCAATAGAAACCAAAGGTCAGATGATCAGAACTGAGCCTGTGGATATAACTCGGTATCTGTTCATGTTTTTGCTGATGAGTATTAATAAAAATATTTGTTTGTCCAAGGAGGCTCCATAGAGCAAACAAAGGTGGCCATGTAGTTGAAAAGGGGAGAAAAACAAGCCAAGCTTCCCCCCAGCAGAAAACACAGGGACTAGGGAGGTGGTCACCAGTGGTCCTGCATGGGACAAAGCCAGGGCTCTTGGAGAAACCCATGATTCCTCCCTCGCGCTGGCTCGGAGAGCTCTGCCTGGGCCTGACCAGGAGGCACCACCCATGAAGATGGCATGAAGGGCAGCTGTAACATCTGTGCTGTGCCCTGGAAGCTGTGCCCCACGGCAGCCCAGCAGAATTGCTCAACCCACCCATAAGCTTCCTGTTGGCTGCTGGTGAAGCACAAGTCAACTGGAGGAAGCCTGGATGTGCCTGCTTTGCTCTCACCGCACCTCCCCGCTTCAGGAGAGAAGCACCAGGCTGGTGCAGTCGTGCAATACACCTTGGGGCTCAGCCTGCACCCCTGGAAGCAGAATTTGGCTTGGCAGGGAAGACTTGGGTGGCTTCATAGTCATGGTCATCTCGTACATCCATCCACACTGCGCTAGATGCCACCGTGCATTTCCTACTGCAGCTCCCGACCCTGCCCGGCTGAGGCATCTACTGCAGCAGGGTTCCCGCTGCAGTCTCGCCTGTGGCCCCTCCAGCTTCTGCTGGAGCATTTGGTGGGCAAAGCTTTGCACCTTTAGAAAAATGGCTGTGCAGGGTGCGTTGCAGCTTTGTAATGCCAGACCCACGGAAGGAAAAGGAATCCACTGGGGGGCTTTAAAAATAACTGTGCCTGGCACAACCAGAAGTAATTTTGCCATGCTCCCAAGCTTTGCCTTTACAAGTGTTTTAGCCACAGGGCTTGAGCAAGGCTTTGGGGTTTTTCCTTTGTTTGCTCAATTCCAGTTTCAGCAAAGGCACCATGCTTATGCACATGTAAATGCAACTCCAGCAACAAGCGTGCACTGGGCTTGGGTTGGAAATGTTGATGATGACACAAAACTAGCACTACTGCGAATGGCTTCGGGTGTTTCGAGATTGTAGAAGTCAGAGCTAGATAGGTACACAGGGAAAATGCAAACTAAAAACAAACCGAGGCAAAAGAGCTGCGTGATTAGAGCAATTTAAACTCAGTGGTTTTCCACTGTTTTACCCAACTGGGACTGTACCTCACTGACAAGGTGGCAATGCTGAGCTTTGGCTGCCCAGGCACAGCGGAGCGCTGGATCCAGGCTCTCTGGCTCAAGGTTTCCTAGCCCTGCAGAGCTGGACAGACCCCCCGTGTATCCCCTCAGCTTTAAGATCTCTCAGAGAGGGGTTCCTAGCACTCAGCACTCTTGGGTTTGACCTCTGCAGTGAGAAAGCTCTAGCTGCAAGCGTTCACGCTGTCAGGGCAACAGCAGCCCAGTTCCTCCAGGACAGGACTATGGCATTGTCCCTTCTCCCACCAACAAATCCATACCTTTCTGATTCGCTAACCCTCTTCCTTGGGGAAGAAGTTAAGGTAGGGGAGGAAAAATCATCTACAGAGTCAAAAGAACATTGCACTTGTTAGAAGCCTGAGCCCTCTCACTCTACCTTGCCCTATCTCTGCCAGCCCATGCCCCGTGACCCAAACACTCTGCACCAAAGCTTCTTCCTTCCTTGTATGAGCTGGATTAGAAAAGAGAGGCTCTGGGATCATGGAAAAGTCTCTGTGATGCTTGGGTAAGGACTAAGCACCGTATGATCAATAATTAAAGCCCACTTGTTTCTTTACAGAGAAGCGCTGAAATTGTTTTGTTGAGTCTTCACTAGTATCAGCCACGAACAAACCAGTACGTCTGAAACACGGACCTGTGCAAAACTGGAATGAAACTTGCATCAAGTTGGGAAAAAAAAGAGCAGCGAGGTCTCGTTTTTAAGTCATCTGCTCGGTACCTCCTGTGGGTTCAAAGGGGGCAAAGCTGCAAGACACTTCAATAGCGTCACACGACTTCTGATTCGTTAGCACGGGGCTGTGAGTAATTCCGAAACCCTCACCTCTGAAGTGGAGCCAAATGGCAGCAAGTGAATCACCCAGAAGACTGAGACCCTTTTCTACTGGCAAAATGAGCTGCGAACACACTGCAAATTGCACACAGTTCTTTGCTTATTCAGCACTTTTGTGCAAGCGGCTTTTATCTTGTCGATATTGCTTACCGATTCAGTTCACGAATGATTGGATTGTCAGATACCCCGTAGTTCTTTTACTCAGAAGCCCAATAACACAAGTTTTCTGAAGCAAAATGCATTTTTACACTTTCACACAAGTTTGGGAGGTTTATTTTCCCATCCTTCAATCCCCGAACTCTGGGCTTCATCATCAAATGTTCAGCTTGAATGAGGACGTACAGCAGAAATCACTCATGCACGATGCCTTGCTCATCACAACCGCCTTCACAAGGGAGCGTCTCTCTGATTTCCTGTGTCAGAAGAGCATGAAAATGTCTGTATTGGCGCAAATCCGCTAAGCCCAGGATCCCGTCCTGAACGCTAGCCAACAACGCGGGGATGGGTGTAAGAATAAGAAAAACTTGCAGGGAAATTGCACCTGGGTGCTCCCACTGCTTCTGGTACTCAGGGATTTTATGAAATTGGCCATTTTGGAAGCGATCAGCACCCTTGAACTCATGAACTTGTTCATCACCCTTTTAAACTGACAAAAGCTCGTCACATCCCCCAAACCATGTACCAGGGGACCCTGCAGGGGAAACGTGTCCTGAGAGCAACACCCTCCTCTTGTGCGACCCGAACCTGCCTCCAGCCCAAGTTAGCGCCATCCGACACGTCCCGTGCTCTGTCGCAGGAGAGGTCGTGCATGACCTGACAAGAGCGGGCTTGTACAGTCCCGCCTGCAGGAGCCATTCCAGATCTTTCATCCTCCCCGAGGCTTCTCCAGCTCTGTCGTATCCCTTCTGAGACGGGAGGACTAGAACTGCACCCAGCACCCAAGCCACAGGAGCGTGGTGGAGCCGTGTGGCAGCACCGTGATGCTCTCTTCTCCTTTCCTGGCAATTCCCTATGGTCTTTTGGCTTTTCCTGAGCAATGGACTGGTGCTTTCACAGGGAGATCCATCAAAATGTTGGGGCCTCAGAGTACTCATCATCAGCCAAAGCCCATCACCTCATGTGACATTTGGGGCGTTCTCCCTTTGTGCATCGATTTGCACCCAGTGAATCTGCCATCTTCACCATCGTCCCTCAGCTTCACCATTCTGCAAAACGGAACATCAGCAGCAAAATTCCCTTTTTCCAGGTTGCTAATGAATGTGCTGAATAGCCTGGATTTCAGTAAGGGGGGGGGGGGGGG
>NW_009259528.1:290334-312416 GCF_000687185.1 Egretta garzetta
GGGGGGGGGGGGGAGAAATTCCCGTGCTGCAGCTTGTGCCAGTGCCTCCGGGGCTCTTGCTGTGCCCCTCTGAGCAGAGCCTGGTCCCAAATACCAAATCTCTCTAGAAATGCCTACATCCTCACCGAGCTGCACCCTCACTGACACCAGGGGCTCCCAGGCACAGCACAGCCTTTCCACGCCTGGGGGAGGAAATGTCCTTTGAACATTGCCTGTGTCCTAAGGGATGAGCCTGGAGCTCCGGAAATCTGCAAGGAGAAGGAAACCTTTTGGGTTGCCTTTTCCCCAGAGGCAGCGAGCCAGGGTTTTGCCCTAGTTAATGAGCTATGATGCAAATGAGGTAAATATCCTCAGCTGTGTAGGATTCCTACATCAGGGGCAGGTTTGGTCTCTGCCCCTCAGGCGGCACGGAGCCTGCCAGGACCGCAGTAGTTGAGGCAGCACCAGCCTGGGGAGGTCAGCCCGGGAGTTCACAGCTCCTCTGATGAACCCGATGTGTCCCCGTATCCAGTGCTGGACAGCGAGACATTTGTGGCAGCATCTCTGGGTTGAACCACTGCATTTCTGCGCTTTTCTGGACGCGTGCCTGGGAAGATGCTGAAGTTCAGCAAATGGAAACTGAAACCCCAGTGCTTTTTTCATTTATTCACCGTGCTCAAGGAAAAGCACTTTTGCAGAGAGCCTCTTCTGAAAACCCAAGAAAAAGCAAATGCAACACAGGAAAAACCTGTTCAGCTTGAGCTCTGCTCAGAATTTTGGCAGTCTCAGGAGGTCCTGGCATCTCCAGGGGCTCCATCACGGGATTGCCTGCCCCCCGTGGCAGGACGGCTGCCGGCCCAGTGTGCCAGCCCGGGGAAGCCTCTTCCCCTTGGTGGGCACCCGTCCATCCTGTTACGGCTTCCTTCCCCAGCCATGAAGTCCCCATGAAGTCCTGCCCCGCCGCAGGGACCTGGACCGGGGAGGAAGAGAAGGGTTCGGCCCGGCTGCCCCTGCTTCAAAGGGCTGTTACAGGGATTTCCTAATTAACCTTACACCCCACTTAAGAGACATAAACCGAGGTGAAAGTGCCAAGGCTGTTCCCTGTCGGGGGGCAGCTGGTTCGCATAAGATATGGTTTCTTTTTCACTTATGGACATGTGGGTTTCGTTAGCATTTTGGCACATGGCAAAAAGTGGATGAACATTTCTTTCTCCTGCCTCCTCCTACTGGCGCCGGTATTGAGGATCATTTCCGTGGGCCTGCTGGCGTGGATGGGGACTAGCCACGGGTTTAATGGGGCAAGTCGGAGGCCCTGGGCCAGTGCGCGTCACAGATGTGAATTCTGCACTCCCTCACCGCCCAGGGACCTGGGCTTGCCTGGGAATTTGGCCATGGGGAGGTGCTGGGAGGCCAGCCCCAGGAGGGAGGGAGGAAGGAGGCTGGAAATGGGCACAAGGCTGCAGCAGGACCTGACTCTTCGTCAGCCTGCGGATTGCACCCCCTCGTCAGGACAGTTTGATTATTTTTTTCCAAATAATGTTGCTTACCCTGATGCTGATGTTTGTTATGTGAGCTCTAGTCAATGATAACCACAGATTCCTCCAGTGGACACCACTATGAAATGATGTAGAGAGAAGAGAGCATGCTCTGGAACAGCAGCCCAAATAAACCTACAAAGTTACCTATATATATATTTTCTTTTTTTTTCAAAGTTGCAGTTTTATCTGTCCAGAAATTCTGATCTTGTGGCAGATGTGGACTGAGTCCAAGATGAGAATTTACTATCACACATGCTTTCTTACCGGGCCTTTGCTGGAAGCCACCCATACCCTGCCCATCCTGCAGAGCAAGGCCATCTCCTACGTTGCGTAGCAAAACAATCCAAGCATGGCCATACTGCAGCTTCATGCAGGGACCAATATGAGGTAAAATAAATTTAGAACCTGCATACAAGAATACTTCTAAAATTTAAAATGGAATTAAACTCACACTTTAAAATTATAAAAAAGGGTCATCTTATTTGCCTCTGGACTTTTGAGGCTCTGTGGTTTGATCCAAAAGGCTTTTAGGTGTCATCAGTTTTGTCACCGCAGCAAACAGCAAAGGGGTTGTAGGTTGCAATTTACAAGGCAGATGTTTCCAAGATGTCTGAGGGTGGGAAGGATCAAGGATATCGTTCCCGTATCTCCCAACACTTGTTAATTCTCTCGTTTTCTGCTGTTTCAGATACTGTTATTAACCCATCCACAGGGAGCTCACCTTGCCTGCCTACCTGCCAAAAATCCCCAGACCCAGCACTGTGCCTAAGGGTAAGGGAAAAAAAGCCTAAGGGCCGGGAAACTCGTCCCCTGTGCTGGGGCAACTCCGTCCCACACTGTCGTTCACCTGGGCTGGTTTCCACCCAGGTCTCCATGGACGGGCGCTGCAGCAGAAGTCCTCACCGCAATGCACGTTCTGCGAGCAGCAAGAAGTCAGTCGGCAGCCCCAGTTCACGTGTCCTTACATCTGCCTCTTGACAAAAGTTTCTAGGAGAATTGCAAAGGAGCGTAAATAAAGTGAAGGCTGTCTTCGGAGAAGTGTGCAGAAGAGCAAACAGGCTTGTTCTTCAGCCGAAACATTTCATAGGGAGTGCAGCACAAGGTGTGAATCTCACAGTCAAAGAATAGAATAGAATTTGCTGGAAAACAAACTGATTGAGGAAGAGGAAGGACCGAGACTGATATTAACTTACCTAAGACTAAACCGAACCCTTCAAGACAAATGTACCAATGCTCCAAGCTACAGCCACTCCAGAAGGGCTCCAAGGTGATGTGGTCATAAAATGCTCCAGGGTAGGAGGACATCTCCACCACCTGCTTGAGCAAGAAAACCCAAAGCTCAGGTCTCACACTTCATCCAAAGTTTGGAGAAGAGGCAGCAGCAGGATCTCTCAAGCCCTCTGCCAAGACTGGGTCAGAAGTTGATATATCACGCACGAGAACAGCACAGATTCTTTGGGGAGGGCAGAAGAGTGAGTTCAGCAGAGAAAGGCACGACCCAGCATGGGAGACCATGCAGCAGAGCATCCTAACTCAACAGGAGAGGAGAGGACCTGCAACCATGGAGCTGGCTTTGTTGTCTTCGGTCCCCCCAGCAAGCAGGAGGAGGGGGCTGGCTGCAGCCGCTGCCTGGAGAAGACTTGGGAGCGCCCTGAGGCATCTCTTGGACAAGACTTCCTTGCTCTTCGAGCGTGATGGGCAGGGGCTGCTATGAACTTGAGGAGCACAAAGCCTGAACAGCATTTCAATCTTTGTGCTGCTTAGCACGGCCCTTCCTGCACAATAAACTGGACAGAGGCAGAATGCGTGACCAGCGTATGCCAGCGGGGCAGGGAAACGTCGAAAAGCTCCTGGCACAGATGCGCAGCTCCAGTGCTTTGACACAGGACTACGGACTGCCGCTGGGCCCTGAAGGCTCACCCAGAGCGGCACTACAGCCTCCTACACGCAGCCGCTTCGTTTTTATGCTTCCAACAAGATTTTATTTGCACAGAATGAAAACAGAATTGGACCCATAACACTTGAATATCAATGGCAGGAGTTCAGACGTGACCTTCATGCAAATGCACGCTTCTTTTAACGTCAAGGATCCCCGGCAGGTAGATGTTCCTTCCACTGCTGCTCAGAAGGTGGCACTCACTTGGAAATGAATAGTTTTGCTTCTGTTCTGCCATTATCCCACCATTATAGTCTTGCCTTTCTTTGGCTGAGGGCTCTGCATCACACCTCGAGTCACCTGTAGTGCTTTGCAGGTCGTCGTTTGTTCTGTCCCTGTGCGAATGGGGCTGAAAAGCGCAGAACCTCCCCTTAGCTGCCTCTTTCTCTCTGTGAAAACTATTTCCTTAATCAAACTGATTATCAAAATTGAGGTCATGACGCAGGGATGTTTGAGAAACTATTTTGTGTGATCCGGGGTGGGGAAATGAAAAATCAGGGCTTGCTAGATCAGCACGCTGTGACCTTGCCTCCAAGGTGAGCAGGCCACAGGAAGAAATCAGGTCTATCGCACAGTGTTAAGCAGAAGGCTGCTCCATTTAGGCAAGAAAAGTGACTGTGTGAAACTAAAACAATGAGTAATGGAAACTAAACCTAAGCTTTTTGGGTTCCCACGCCTCATAAAATGCATATGCGGGGGTAACAGTTGGCGAGAGTGGAGGAACGCTTTCCATCGCTGCTACCTGCCCTGGAGGGCTTTCAGTGCCGGTTGATAATGCGCATCAGGTCCAGCTCCCCCAGAAGCCTGCAGAGCCTCCCGGCTGCCCCGCTGGCGCTGCAGGAGCTGATGCCATCCTGCAGGCTGACACCATCAGCAGTGGTTTGGGCTTTTTTTTCTGATTTAGAGATGGATCTTGCAGATTGGACCTCTCGGCGGTTTACTCCGCAGTCTGGACAGCTGATGTCAGTACCTGTTTTCTTCCCCTGACCCTAAACAGGGCTCTGACTCCTTAAAACGAGAAGCCCCTTGGCTTATGGTCACGTAGTCTTCCTGACAGGGATTTTTGGTTCCCTACATTCCCTTTAGATGTGGCACCTGTGCTCTGAGACATTCAAAGGATCAGGACAGGCACCGCTGTGTTGGGAGGGACAGTGCCCACGCTCAGTTTCTATTAGGTCATTTTTAATGAAAAAAAAATTCCTTTTGGATGCTTCCAGAATAGAACCCAGACCTACCTCTACTAAAAGCAGGACAATGTTCAACACTTCACCAACTCAGATAAACAATGTGGAAAAAAACCGTAATGGACATTTTGAAATCGACCACTGAAGTGAGCAAACGGACCGCTTCCAAAGGGGAGGGCGTAGGGTGGCCTTGTCTCTGGACGAAACCAGACCATCCGCCCTTACACCAAGCAGCAGAAGAATTGCGCGTGGGCGAAAGCAGTGGCCTCTCGCGGTTGGTGCAGGCAGCAAGAAGAGGGCATAAAGGACAGAGAAGGTGGGAGCTGGCGGTGGCGCTGGCTGGCTGAGTGACACACCTTGCTCTGCAGAAATGGAGAAGCATAGAACAGGAGGTTGGTCGTTTCATGACAGAATTTATCTGTGTGCGCAGCCATCACACCAGCCAAAGTCACACAGATACCTTGGACCTGACCTGGTAGGCGATTTGCTGCGAGGTGGTGAAGGCTGGCAAGCCCCAGGTCACAGGGTTAAGACAACCCTGGTTTATGCCATAGATCTCCTTCCCTGGGTGCAACTGGGCCTTTCCTTTGGAAAAAAAAAAGAAAAGTGGTGCCCTCCCTTTTAGCTGATGGCAATGGCATCTCCAGTTGTAGCGTAAATCCAGCTTTGCAAGCAAAGTCTCAGTGCTCCCAGCAAGACAAACTACCTAGGCAAGGACCTCCAGAATCTCCTGCCTCCCTGAGCTGGAAGGGAGAGCTAATACAGATCCACCACCAAGACTGATCCTTTCATGCCTGTGCTTTTCCCTCTCTCCTGTCGCCAAAATGGCGTGATTCCCTGCGATTTCTAGAGCAGCTGAAACGCGAGAGGATGCGTCTGGACCTGGACACGTGTCCGTGTGCCCGATGCAGTGAGCTGCACTCCAGCCAGCAGAGCTGATGTTAACGTTGAGGACGTTTCCAGCTGTTGACCTGGTTTTGCTCTTCTATCCAACTGTCACTTCTAATGAAAAGCTGAGCCCATTTTCTCTCTTACAGAGCCTGTGAATGCCTCGTACGGCCAAAAAGCTGAGATCCTTCATAACCATGAACACTACGTTTAGTTTTTGCTGGTTATAACTCTGTCCAGATGCTGGTCCTCTGTGTGCCCATGGAAATGAGGCACTCTCCTCTTTCCAGCCTCCCCAGGTACCTCAGCACTCTGACTCACAGTGAGGAAAAAGAAGAATGGGAAGAACACGAAGCAACCGTATACAGCTCAGAGTATTTTGTTTGTCCCTGGTCTAGCGAAAGGGAAACAGAGCTCTGATACTGGAAACAACAGAGGCCTAATAACAATGCTGATGTTCCTTGCACAACACTGAGATGTTTCTGCTCCTCCTCCTCCTCCTTCCAGCAAGCAGGAGTCTCTGCGCTGGGTCCCAGCAGCAGTTGTCTCGCGTGGGAGGAGCCCCCGAAGCCAAACAAGTGATGGTAGAAATAAAGGCCAAAGATAAAGGCTTCTTCAGAAACAACACAAGTCTTTCTCTAGATTCCAGCTCTCAAATTTTGCAGGAGCTGAAGCCACAAGAGGCAGGTTGGTCTCAGCAAGGCTGTGTCCACAGCCCAGACACGTGCATCCCTGAAAGCACAGATATTCCCACTGGCACCTCTCCGCTGCCAGCAGGAAGCAGTGAGCCTGCCCAACTCACACAAAGAGGCTCTCAAAGCGTTGCCCTAGCAGACGGCTTGTGTTCTCTTGGCAAAATTCTGGCGTCCAGGTTTTCCACAAGCTCAGGCTGACTTCAAAACTGACAGCACACCCACAGTGGGGAAGAGCTCCAGATGCAAACCCTCATCCCCGAGTTTGCACGTGCAGTGGAACTCCTGGGGGATTGCCTGATCTATTGTGGTCACCCAACCCATACGGTAAGTACCGACTGGGCGAGGGACAGGAGAGTCTATCTGGTCCTCCCCGGTGTTCAGGGGTGATTGCTCATGGTGATAGAGATTCAAGCTTACAGCCATGCTCTGAGGAAGCTTTAGGAAGGTAGGCAGGGTCAGTTTTTGTACACTGAAGTAAAGCACACAAGGAGAGGAGGAGGAGGAATCCTTATTGGGGAAAGATGGTTGGAGGAAGGCAAGGAGATGTTCTCATTTTTCCCCCACCGAAAAAAATATTCTTGCGTCTCCACCGAGTTGAACGCCTTCTTCCCACTACCCATCCACCCCTGGCCACAAACTGGGTGTTCAGAAGGATAAACAAGCAGTAAATGCAGTTAGCGGGGAAGAAGACTCTGACTCTGATATTCAGAGACCCAAACGCCAGCTGGTACGCTTCCAACAGGGAAAGCAAGCAGGGGTTGCTGTGCCTGGGATGTGAATTTCGCAGTAGTCGCAGTCTTCAGCTTTTGCCTTTTTCAGAGCACCATGTAAAATGCTTCCACTGTGATTCAAGATCCAGTACTCATGATGGCACCGGCAATTTTTCCTCTCAGCCCAGAGTACTTAGTGTCAGGATCCCGCCCGTGCTCACTTTGACTCAAGGCCACCCCCAATCTTTTCTCCTGTACCTCAGCATCTCCTACCCAGAAAGCAGGAGGCACTAGTGTGAAGACCCTGGGAATGCGAGAGCACATGAAACTGTCTCAAGACATCCAAGTGGCCTGGACATCTGCTGGGAAGTGAAAAAGCAAGTTACAACAGCAGGGCCCAAACCCACAGCCTGTTCTTCTCTTTAACACCATCTCTTACTTACACAAATACTGAGCAAGGAACTCTCTGGACTAAATCTGTGGTCAAATGAAAGGAACTGGCCTGCCTGAACGGGTAATGTAGCACGCCAAGCTTCTAAAAAGAGAAGTCAATGGCCACTCGGCTGAAGCACAGGCCAGCATCTTCTCTGTTCTTCAAAACAGGGAAAACATTTTGAGACCTCAACATAAGCTACAAACCACACACTGGCCATGGCACGGGAACAAAGCCGTGGGCCTGAAAAATTATATCAGTCTCACTGCCTTGGATGCATCCGTGGATGTCGAGCTGTGGCTCCCCAGTTTGTTGAGGCTCTGGGAGAGCTCGTACTCAACTGTTGCTTGCACTTTTGGAGTGTTTTGGTTTTATTTTAAACCTCTTGGGCAGGAAAGAGGCAGTATCTGGAGTCCAGCCAAGTGCGTGTACATGAGTCCTTCAAACCAGCTTAGAGCTTGAGAAGGAAAAGAGATGAACACCAGTTCTCCATTCGGGGAGCCCCAAAGAAAGGAGAGGGACCAGGGGCTGGTCAGAGGTATGCGAAGCATCTGTAAGAATACGCTGAAGCAGGAGAGACTCAAGACAGAAAGAGAGAAAAGCAGATGAGTCCCGCAGAAACCATCAACAGCAACCCACGAAGCACGGCAGCTAACATTGTGCCTGTTAGGCGGAGCGAAGGGAGCGATCAAAAGGGATTTCCGAGAACCACAAATCAGAAGCCAAGCAAGACTCAGCCAGTTTCAAAACACAGTGTCTTTCTCCACAACATGATTGGCTAAAACACCATCTAGACAGGCAGAAACCACAATTATCTGGAAGTGCTTGAAATCTTACTTGTGATAAACGGTAAATTTGAGAGACAACGCTGCGTTTCTGTGCAGCTAACCACATTTAGCGTCGCTGGCACACAGCAAGGCTCAGGCACGCACAGATGAGATGCCAGCCTGCGTGCTCATCACAGCCAGTGCACTGGGCATGGCTGGGACAGCGCGGAGGCACGGCAGCTAACATTGTGCCTGTTAGGCGGAGCGAAGGGAGCGATCAAAAGGGATTTCCGAGAACCACAAATCAGAAGCCAAGCAAGACTCAGCCAGTTTCAAAACACAGTGTCTTTCTCCACAACATGATTGGCTAAAACACCATCTAGACAGGCAGAAACCACAATTATCTGGAAGTGCTTGAAATCTTACTTGTGATAAACGGTAAATTTGAGAGACAACGCTGCGTTTCTGTGCAGCTAACCACATTTAGCGTCGCTGGCACACAGCAAGGCTCAGGCACGCACAGATGAGATGCCAGCCTGCGTGCTCATCACAGCCAGTGCACTGGGCATGGCTGGAACAGCGCGGAGGGATTCGCATGACTGTAATCAGCCCTGCCACGGGGCGACAAAGGTTTCACCTCCTGAGTTGCAGGCTGCACTTGAGGGGCACAGGCTCCCTTGCAGGAAGGGGAAATTCTTCTTTGCTTCCAAGAAAAATCCAGCAGTCAAATGCACGGGCATCTCATGGGCGTCTTTTTGCTGGTAGGCCTGGAGCAAGGAAGTGGTGGCATAATGAAATGTGTGTCTTCATGCTGAGTCCCGTACTGACTCTGTGGAGCAGAAACAGAGGCGGCAGAAAAATTGCTGAAGACAATCTTCTACCAAACTGCTTAGGGCTTGGAGCACCCAACCCACAAGCTGCTGAGAGGGAGCTGGGATTGTTTGGTACAGCCATGGGCAGTCTGGGGAGGTCTGAGCATGGCCCCCGACCACGGCACGTGCAGGAATGGAGAAGAGGAGCTCAGAGAGGGAAGCAGATCCTCAGGAAGGTGGTGGTGGGGATCCTCATTCCCCTTGCATGAACTTTGCTGCATGCACTGACAAACTAAAAAGCTAAGCTGACTTTTGATTTTTGTTTTACAGCACAGTGCTTTGAAACAAAGCAGGAGTAATGCCCCTATGTTTCAGAGAAGCCGTACCGTTGACCTGGAAATCTCTTTGCTAAGCTTCTTCCCAGCTACTCAGAAGTTACACGCACGGGCATTCAGGCGACAGATGTGACATGATGTGCAAATGCCACCGCTGTCTCCTTCTACCAGGGAGGGACCCAGATGCTCTAATTACGGTGCCCTTTTGCTTCGTGCAAAGGTCATGATGGTGTTACCTCTGTTGCATCACTAGGCTGTCACCTGTGAGTCACCGCAAGTCTAGACTAGAACCAGTCCTAATGCCAGGCATAACCCCCATGGAAAAACTTGCACTAGAGAAGTGGGATGCTGGGTTGGGAAGCTGGAAGAGATATCACCACCAAAACCTGAAGCCCTTCCCAACAGGCGAGGGTGCTTTTCTCTACCAGTGCTGCCTGAGTTCAAGGCAAGGACAGGCTTTGCTTTCCTGTAGAGAGCGGCTCCCTTGGGAAAATCCAGATGCTGTGTGGTCTTCACTCCGGACATCCTGAACCATGAGCTGCTGATCCTTTGCTGCGGGTGTAACTTAGGTTGGTGCAGATCCCTAGTGCTGGCATGCTGCTAATTCATCAGCTCCAGCGAGCTTCCCAAGTACCAGCACGCTGCTGATAGGCAGTTTGGGATCAAGGCGCCCGAATCTAGACATTAAATGAAGGTTGAAAAGAAAAGAAAATCTGTGTAGGTACAGTACAGGCTGGCGCAAAGGGGAGCTTGGCGCTGCCCAGGATCACTCAGCTCTTAGCGTGGGCGTTCATTTGTTGAGCTGTGCCTGGTAATGGAAACTTGTGGCTCCGGCCCTTACTTTCAGGCCCCAAACTTCCAAATATTTGATAACACAGATATTTGAAAGGCAGTACTTGTGGTTTGCCTTTCCCTCCTGGTCCTTTTCTTTTTTTTTTAAACAAGAATTCTCTAAATAAACAAGCTGCATTTATCTTTGAGAACCACCGCCTGCCACCAAAAGGGAAAAAAAAAAAAAAAGGTTGATGGGTAGGGAAGCACCCAAGGCTTTTCCTCTGCGACCTCGGCCTGAGACCCACAGACAAGCCCCTCCTGCTCTTCGGTCCTCTCACCTCTGGTCACAAGATCAGCTTGCAGAGGCAAAAAACCCTCTATCCTGTTTTCCCTGCACACCATCCCAAGCTCTGCATCCAACAGCTCCTCTGAGTTTTCTCCAAACCTGGTCACATTCCTATCCGTCCGCCACCCTTCTCGCTGAAGAAGGGCTTCCCAGGAAGACGCAGAAGAACAGAGCGATCACTGCAGCTCAAACCTGTACCCTTATCCTGCCTCCAGCTGCAGTCACCACCAGGCATCTATTACTGAGGAACAGGGCAAGCACACAGGTATACATCCCCAGAAAGCTCTACCAGGCTCCAGCAGTTTGGAGCTCAGGTCCTTCACCAAATTAGAGGTGGTATCAACAGAATTAGTGGTTTTCCATGCAGAGTTTTCTTTCTTGAATGTGTTTCCAGCAGACCTGTCTTCTGTGGTTGCATCTTTCTTCTTTTTGAGCCCGTGGGAACTGTCGGCACCTTTGGCATCTTCTGGCAGAGAGCTCCGTGGATTTACTCCGAGCACCACCTCTGTGGGTGATGCCCAAGACCGGACACGTGTCCAGACGTGGCCTCCTCCCCTGCACAGACTAGTGGGGCTACAGCTTCCTTTGGTCTCCTACCCCTGCTGCACCTAAGGTAGCTCAAGATGGGCTTTGCCGCCTTTGCCGCCAGAGCGCACCTTGGGTCGTACTCGGCGCAGCATCCGCCGTAACCCCTGGGTCCTTTCCAGGAGAGCTGCTCAGCCGTTGGTTTCCAGCCTGCATCTGTGCTGTGGGGGTTTCCCACCCCCAGCGCAGGACTTTGCACGTCTCGCTGCTGAGCTTCAGGAAGTTTCTGTTGGCTGAATCCCCACGTCTCTCGAGGTCCCTCTCGACCGGCGCTCTGCTCTTCGGCACGTCAGCCACTCCCCGGAGTTCTGCACTGCCTGCAAAGCTGCTGAGGGTGTGCTCTGTCCAAGGGCACGCGTGGGAGGTGGGGACAAAGCAAGGAGGAAGGGCTGGGGAAGACTCAACAGCAAGATTTTACAGTAGAAAAATGAGAAGTCTGTGTAATGGTTCCCCAATGCGGCTGAAAGGGAAGGAAGCAGCATCAGGCACTGCAAACCGAGCAGAGTGGTGCGCGGGCAGGTCCGGAGCACCATGAAGGCTTGTGATGAGGGCTTGGGGGTCCCGTTGGGCACCTCCCGTCAGCAGCACATACATACAAGCAAAGCTACCAGCTCTGCGTAACCGGCAGCAGACAAGACACGCGCGCCAACACCCTCACCCCGCGGCGGGAGGCTGTGCATCTGAGTCGTCCCTCCTGCTGTTTCTTAAGGGTTTCAAGGAGAGAAACGCTCCCGCCAGCCTTTGAATCCCAGTCGTTTACACCCGCGGCCCTGCCAGGTGGCATGCGACGGCGCTATACCGGCGTGGTGTCTGCTGTACGCTGTGTACAAGGCTGTCAGCAGCCATAACCAGACACAGTGTACTCAAGAAAAGCGTCTGAACATCAGCCAAGCACGATTTATTCCAAGCTCGTCATGCACTGCTTGTAACCCTTCAATATACATTGCTGCTAGGAAAAGTAGCTCGCTCACTCTGAAGCAAAAATGGAAAGGTTTAACACATTTTTTTACACCCCAAAGGAAACACGAGACCGTTTTACCTTTGGAAAATGGGCTGTAGTCACTGGCTGCTCCCTAGGGGATTACATGGCATGCCTTGCCCAGTTTCAGGAAGTCCTGACAAGATTTTTTTGGTAGGGATCCCCATGCTAGCAGAGGCCTAAATGGGAATCCAAGCGCTCTACAAGTTTCCCAAACCCAGAGAGCCAGCGTACACTCCTACCCCAGCACTTCCAGGAGGTAACGCTTCCTCAGCAGGGGCAATGCCTGGGGTGCTGCTCCTCTGGCTTGGGTGCTCCAGGGCTCCTGGGGAGGGGCCACGCAGCAGCGCAAGGGCTGGAGGTCGCTGCCGAGACCCTGGGGATGCGGCTGGCACGGGGCATCGGGCTAGCGCAGCCCCTGCTCCCAAGGGGGGTCTCCAGGACTCGGTTCCTTGCTGCTCCTTCACCCACGCTTTTTAAGTCACCCCAGGATGGCAGCTCCCAAGATGAAGGGTGAGGTTGGGAGCCTGATCAATGCTTGATGGCACAAGTTACCTTTGCAACCAAAAGTGAGGTCGCAAGTCCAACAGCGAAACCTGGAACAGGGCAGGCAATGAACATTTTCCCTTTCCACAGCTTGCTCTCTGTCCCACAGCTTTTGTTGTTTTTTGGTGGTTTTTTTTTTAGATCAGCTGTTTCAAAGTACAACACAGAAGAACTTTCCCCTGCTTTAAAAGCCATCTATGCCCCACCTAGAGTGTGGAAAGTTGAAATTTGGCAGGGAAACGGAGCGAAGTTCCTTGGAGTAGCTTTCTGTGAAAGATTTGGGACTTCGGAGTTACAGACCAAGGTTTCGGAGCACATTTTGTACCTACTTTGTTTTAATACGCCCCTAAACAAACTGCTGAGGAAGACGTCTCAGCACACATCAGGCCAAATGAACCACGTGCTGAGAGACCAAATGCTGGTGAACGCGGGCAGTGCGCGGGCAGAGGGACCCGGGCTCGCCAAACCTCCCTGGGAAGCGCGGTGGTCGCACTCGCCTATCTGCACCACGGGAGCGCCCACCGGCGTTTATGCCTCACGCCCGCGGCCGTACCAACAGGAGCAGCTACAACCCGTAACGCCCACAAGCACAAAATACCCAAAAAGCGTCTGTAACCGATCGCCCTCCCAGATCCCAACGCGCGGGTGCGCTTTCAGCTACGAAGGAGAGAGGGTCTGGGGGTCCCCTCTGCTTTGGGTTAGGCTTGGGGGTGGGTGGGTTTGGTTTTTTGGGTTTCTTCCTGGTTTTATGCATGCCTGTAGATCTCGCATCATCAAAAATAGACGGTAAATTCATCAGCTGCTTTGTTCTGTGCAAGTCGTTCGCTCGGCTCTGTTCACAGCTCAGCCTCATCCTGCAGCGAAACTCACGTGCCCTGCTTCGTTACGCCAGCACAGTCTAATTCCAGAGATCACAAAAATAATATTCCAGGTTTAATCCCAAAGAAAGGATTACCAGGGATCAAATCCATTCTTTCACAATAAATCCCTTTTATGTCTTTTTTTTTCCCCATCAGCGATCAAAGCAAGTGGATTTCAGCTCCAAACCACTGCTGCTGTATAGCAGAAGGGATCCTTGCTCAAGGCACGGGGCTCAACATTTACTTTCATTTTTTCACAGTATCAAAGGAGATTTTTTTTTTTCCCCTCTTGCCAAAAATAAAGTCTGGTCTAGATTCTCAGCTGCAGCTGAGAGCACTGGGAGAGAAAGTAGCTGCAGCTCATTTTAGCAGCGTCGTAGGACAGCTCCTCGTGTCCTCGGGTGTCCATCGCGCGCCACCGCTGCTGCTTCGTTTGAGCCTGAACTGAAGAGCCGAGCTCCGGCTTCAGCGAGGGGAGATTCAGGGATCACCAAAGGGGGGTTTTATTCCTCTAAATACAAGGCCAGACTCAGCTCACCTATTCCAGCTTTTCCCTCATCGGCACTTACGCAGTTTGCTGCCTGGGGGCCAGGCAGGCGAGGCAAGAGCCCTCAGCACCCCCCTGCCCGGGAACGGGGCGCTGCAGCTCTCACCCCTTGCGTGTTTGCCAACGACACGGAGGGGGTCACCCACCCGAGGGAACATCAGTGCTAACAGGGACAGAGGCAGCCGCTCGCCTCCCCCGTACTGCATCTTATGGACGGCAGAAAGAGAAACAAAGCTGGCACCGGCCGTCACCGCACGCTACGCACGAACCGGACTGGGCAAGGCGCGTTGTGCGTCGTCACCACCGCGAAGCCAGGCTCTTCGCCGCTCCTCTGCTAACCAGACCATATTTGTGGTCCTAATCCCAATCTGTTCGAATTAGCTCTGCTAAAGAAACAGAACGGTACAGGTCAGATGAATTACTATGAAAAACTCAATTACGATCGTGCCATATGCGGCACTATAAAAAGAACGCAGCTGTACATATGGCTGGTGAAAGCAACAGCAGTTAACGGCACAAATGTCCGTGACACTGTCATGTCCTTTAGTCCTTCAGTGCTTCCTCCATGGGCCACGCTGGGAGAAGGAAGAGTGCCTACACTGGCCTTTGCAAAAACTGCACTAGCTTTCAAATGTCCCTCTCGCCACCCTCCAAAAAACCCAGAATCATCTCCTCGCGGGGACTGCATGGAGCGCCGAGAGTTTCTTTTAGGAGGTAGAGTTTATCTTGCTTGTGTCATGAAAATTTCCACCAAAAATAAATTTTTCTTAAATATTTCTTAAAAGAAAAGAGCCGCCTTGTTTCCTTCCCTACAGATGCTGGTGCCCGTGAGGCTCTAAATCCTCATGGCTGAGCAGTCCTTAGATGGTGAGCAGCAGAGCTCCTTGCGCGGGCTGACTCAAACGCGCGTCATCACGCGCAGGGCTGCGACTCGTACGCCTGAGCACACCACCTCAGGGCAGGATGCTGCATGCGCTGGAGATCCAGCCCTTTTCCCAGGAATGGGGGTACGTTTCTGGTTGTCTCAAAAGCAGCGTTGAAGCAAAGCCTGCTGAGTAACGCGTAAGGCCCGAAAATCCAACAAAATGGAAAACTTCCCACTCCATGCTTTGGTGTGACTGGAACCAGGCCTCTCAAAAAAACTGGGAAGGGGAGGAAGACCTTGCTGTGCCCTGGTAAAGCAGAGATCTGGCCAAGCTCGTGCCACCAGCCCCCTGGCTCCCCAGGGGAGAAATATTAGCATTTCAGTAGCACACGTATATAATTTGTAAATAACTCTAGACGCATAAGGGGAAGTGCATGCTCAACCTTTTTTTTGCAGATAGGGGCACAGGATCAACAAGGTTTGGAGACCACTGACGCAGAGGAAGCCCCACTCCCGGCGGCAGTTTCAGCCCAAAACGTGCCCCCCTGCATGGGAGAGGAAGCGCAACTGGCACTCGTCACAGCAGCGAAACCAGCTATGCAAAGCACTGTCCTCGCTGCAGAGGAAACCAGCCAAGGAAACAACACCAAAATAAACCCCCAAACCCCAGAGAAAGCGCATTTTCTTCACCTTCTGTTCTCCGTTGAGATGGCTTTGGCGCTGGTCATAGCAGGAGGAGATAAGCTGCTTCTGGGAGAAATACCGTGTCCTGGCGTTCCCTTTCCCCTGCAGGGAAATAGGAAGGAAGTGACCAGGATGAGAACACGAAGCAAAAGCCTCTGAGAAGTTGCCATCAGCTCAACACACACACACCCCACCACCACCACCACCCCCCAAGCCCTCGGTGGATCGACCACTGTTCAGAAATACGTCCAAAGGATGCTCTTCCACGTCAAACTGCTCCGGCACGCTCCTTCTGCGCAGGCTTCCAGATGGTCTCTTTTGAGCCCGTCCTTTATTTAAAGCCAACAGCCTGAGGCACAGCAGGACCATATCATCGCTTTATTTTAGGGCACAGAAAATAAAATTTATCCTAGCAAAAATAAATTATTTTTCTAAAAATACCACCCCCTCCCAAAAATTTCTCAGATTTCCTTTTATTCTTCTTATTCTCCCCCACACAAACACACGTTTTAGAGAGCTCAGCAGAGATTTAAAGGGGGCCCTGTCTAGTCACTGATTCACACATTAATTTTGTTTTCAAGTCTAAATCATGCACTCCGTGCTGGATGACTTCAAGTGCAACAGAGCAGAGCCTATACATTATAAATCTATTTCTTAAACAGTTTTCAAGGTTTTCAAAACGGAACATGTTAAAATGATTTCACACCCTCTTTCAATAAAAAAAATATTAATTTGTTGGCGTCTGCTATGGAACCAATTGACTTCAGGAGGCAAAGCTTAAACCCTGATAATTATGCACTGCTTCGGTGTGATACTAGAGCAGGTCTTGATACCAGGGGAAAAATCCAGCCTTGCACCTCCAGGGATTTCAGGGCTGTGAACTGAACAGGTTGCTTTGCCTGACACCCTGCTCTGGAAAAGGAGGAGAAAATAATCAAGAAGAGCATGCACATGCAGTAGGAATCAAAATGCTTTTTACAATTTCCCTTTTCCTCTTTCAAAGAGCTGCTTGTCATGACGTCTGCAGAAGGGAGGGCGGGATCTCCAGAAGATGCCACACTCCAGGTCCCGGCCGTGACCATGGTGTGGCTCTCTCATGTGCTAGGGCTCCAAGGCCCACCTCCCACCAAAAATATACAGTGTAAGCAGGCACCCAAGAAGTCCTTATGCTCGCACAACTAAAGGAGCTGTTGTTTTAGGAATGTGGCAGCAGGCCTGGTCACTTCTGGTCCTGCCTTGTGCTTGGCCCTTCACCGAGGGCTCACCCCTGGAAGGTGCTACGGGGAGCAATCTGAGTCAGCCGGAAACACAAAGCTGCTCAGTCTCAAAAAACCCGCCTGGATGCGAGTCAAACAATGCAAGTTCTGAAAATTATTTTAGACTAAATTCTTCCTCAGGACATGATCTCCAAGGGTGAAAGCTTGGCCCCACTGAGGCCAAGAGCAAAACTCCTGCAGACCTCAGCAGGACCTGGCTCCCACCCAAAGCAAACTTCTCGAGTCTCAGTCAAGCTCTTCAGCTGCAGACGTTCATTTCTATTATTTTTGCAGCCCTTTTGTCTCACCAAAGGGATCCTTCTGCAGTGGCCATCCAAGAGCTGTTGACAAGATGGAAGAAATTTAGTTTGCAATTGAAAAAGAAGTCTATAATTTATTTTTTTTTTCCCAATTAAAACCAGTATGTCTGTGAAACGGCCTCCAAGCATGTCAGTGTCAGTCTGGTCAGTGGAGGAATCCCACACAGCTCAAACCCTTTGGGGACTGGGATTATGCTCTGTTCTATTTCTGCATAGCACCTAACCCTACAAGACCCTGCATCTGCAAAGGGAGCCTTCCAGGGACCATGGTAAAAGCAATTATAAATGCAAGCATTTTGATTTGAGCCGTGTTGACTTGCCTTTTGCCAGCATTGTTTGTCATTCCCAGCAGACCGAAGGCATTTCTTCCTCATGGGGAAGAGCCCGGTGACAATGATGTCGAAGCGCTCTCCAGTTCTACATTTGGAACAGCAGTAACAAGTAAAACATGAACTCTCAGTTTTACAAGTTTTGTAACTTCTGATGATTTGTTTTAAAGCCTCTGCTCCTGAAAACTTGTAGTTACACCAGTCTCAATTCTTGCTGTCAGGAGGAAACATCTACACCACATGGCCACAGGGTATGGTTCAAAAACATGACCCTGAGCGCGCCAAAATGCTGGAAAACAAAGACCAGCTCATGCTGGCCTAGTTTTGTTCTTTGGGATCACCGTGGGCCAGCCAGGTCATCATGTGGCTGGCAGTGATGAACACCCCTTGTATACCAGCTCCATGGCACCCAACCACAAGAGCGGAATTGGCCACAGCATCTGCCAGGGGAAAGGTTGGGACAAATTCACCCAAGAAACCAGCGACACCGATAACCATAACCAACGCCTATTCCCTTTGATCCTTGTGTTAAAACGTCAAGAAATTTTGCCACAAGAAGCTTTCCGCCCCCAAATGCCATAGGTTCAGATCTCAGCCCTCTACCAATACCCAGAATTTTTCACCATATGCTTGCAATTATGAAATCATTCTCAGCAACAAGAAACACAATACACTTTGAAGGAAAGAAAATAAACTAGATCTTCCTTCTACCTTCATCTACTCCCCACACACTCTGACATTTTTATGCAACTGGAACAGGGACGCGCCCTTCTCCTTCCTATACGCCAAGTTGGTTAGCTGCCATGTTATTAGAGCCCACAGATCTCTGGCTTTGTCCAAGGGAAGAAGTCAGGCTCCAGCAAAGGCGAGCTGCATTGAACTTGCTCAAACGTGCATATTTCAAGCGCTGTCTTCTCCCACAGCCCAAAGGACATTGCAACACCATCCGGATAGAGCCTTAGTGCAACATGCCAAAGCGGTTGCTTACGTTAAGGTTAGGTCCAAGCCCCTAAAGGCAGACGTGAATTTTAGACCTCAAGAAACACAGGGCTACTTGAACCTCTAGCATCTCCAAAGCTTTTGCCCCAGGCCACAGGGCAATCTTGAGCTTTCATGTAATTTTCTTCATTCACGTTTTTCAGAAGAACACATGGATTGCCTGTCAGCAGCTCAGCACTGCTGTGATCAGGTTAAGGTAATTCCACCAATGTCATCTCAAGCCTTTGCCTTGTTTGTTGTAGCACCCAGGTGATTACAACCACCTTACATGTCTGGGCTGGCGACAAGCAGTAAGGGCTGAAAATGGTATTTGATACCAAATGTGCATAATTTTGGCATTTCTTGAATCCATCCACCCTTTCCAGTTGCACCAGGGCAGGAGAAACAAGATGGAAATAATACTAACAACTATGGGAAGCACAGCCAGCTCTTCTGAAGCTACTCTGGTCCTCCAGAAGAGACATGGGCAACAGAGGATGGGGCGAGCTTACAGGGAGGGCTCCCACAGACCTAAATAAATTCCCGTAGAAGCAGCTGTAGGATGGCCTGGATGCACAACTCAATTCTAGTTTTGGAGGAATTTTCACAGCAGTTTGGCACATTAAATAAAGCCTTTGGCTGCATTCAAATGCACATCAGGAAATGTCCAGTTTCCTGGATGTGGTGGTCACCTTGGCTTTCACGAGCTTAGAAGAACTACCGAGAATATTTTGCTGCAAGGCTAAGCTTTGCCAGAGGGAGAACTTCACCGGCAGATGACTTCTACATCGCCCTCGAAGAACCAGTCCAGAAAGCCACGCAAGATTTCTCCTTCCTCCCCCTCTTCACCTCAGACCAGCCCCTGGTAAGAAGCTTTAAGTACCGCAGTCACCTGTGAGTCATTCGGGGCACCTACACCACGCACGTAGCCACCTGGAGCCAAGCTTCTCGCGGCAGGAAGGACGCGGTGCTCCCTCGGCTGCGCCTCTCGCGCCCAGCAGCTGCGGTAAAGGCTGTCCTTTCTGTGACGGGCACCAAGGGAAGTTGGAAAAAACCCCAACTTCTAGCTAGCAACAACAACAAAAAAGGATAGGGAAAAAAAAAGTTAAAAATTAATAAAGGTACCAAATAAATGTGGAGGTTTTGTAGAGCTGATGAGCTGAAAGCAAATTTCCCCTGGGACCAAAGACCAGCTTCTAACACCACCCAGCCACACACACCCAAGAAACCAGCGACACCGATAACCATAACCAACGCCTATTCCCTTTGATCCTTGTGTTAAAACGTCAAGAAATTTTGCCACAAGAAGCTTTCCGCCCCCAAATGCCATAGGTTCAGATCTCAGCCCTCTACCAATACCCAGAATTTTTCACCATATGCTTGCAATTATGAAATCATTCTCAGCAACAAGAAACACAATACACTTTGAAGGAAAGAAAATAAACTAGATCTTCCTTCTACCTTCATCTACTCCCCACACACTCTGACATTTTTATGCAACTGGAACAGGGACGCGCCCTTCTCCTTCCTATACGCCAAGTTGGTTAGCTGCCATGTTATTAGAGCCCACAGATCTCTGGCTTTGTCCAAGGGAAGAAGTCAGGCTCCAGCAAAGGCGAGCTGCATTGAACTTGCTCAAACGTGCATATTTCAAGCGCTGTCTTCTCCCACAGCCCAAAGGACATTGCAACACCATCCGGATAGAGCCTTAGTGCAACATGCCAAAGCGGTTGCTTACGTTAAGGTTAGGTCCAAGCCCCTAAAGGCAGACGTGAATTTTAGACCTCAAGAAACACAGGGCTACTTGAACCTCTAGCATCTCCAAAGCTTTTGCCCCAGGCCACAGGGCAATCTTGAGCTTTCATGTAATTTTCTTCATTCACGTTTTTCAGAAGAACACATGGATTGCCTGTCAGCAGCTCAGCACTGCTGTGATCAGGTTAAGGTAATTCCACCAATGTCATCTCAAGCCTTTGCCTTGTTTGTTGTAGCACCCAGGTGATTACAACCACCTTACATGTCTGGGCTGGCGACAAGCAGTAAGGGCTGAAAATGGTATTTGATACCAAATGTGCATAATTTTGGCATTTCTTGAATCCATCCACCCTTTCCAGTTGCACCAGGGCAGGAGAAACAAGATGGAAATAATACTAACAACTATGGGAAGCACAGCCAGCTCTTCTGAAGCTACTCTGGTCCTCCAGAAGAGACATGGGCAACAGAGGATGGGGCGAGCTTACAGGGAGGGCTCCCACAGACCTAAATAAATTCCCGTAGAAGCAGCTGTAGGATGGCCTGGATGCACAACTCAATTCTAGTTTTGGAGGAATTTTCACAGCAGTTTGGCACATTAAATAAAGCCTTTGGCTGCATTCAAATGCACATCAGGAAATGTCCAGTTTCCTGGATGTGGTGGTCATCTTGGCTTTCACGAGCTTAGAAGAACTACTGAGAATATTTTGCTGCAAGGCTAAGCTTTGCCAGAGGGAGAACTTCACAGGCAGATGACTTCTACATCACCCTCGAAGAACCAGTCCAGAAAGCCACGCAAGATTTCTCCTTCCTCCCCCTCTTCACCTCAGACCAGCCCCTGGTAAGAAGCTTTAAGTACCGCAGTCACCTGTGAGTCATTCGGGGCACCTACACCACGCACGTAGCCACCTGGAGCCAAGCTTCTCGCGGCAGGAAGGACGCGGTGCTCCCTCGGCTGCGCCTCTCGCGCCCAGCAGCTGCGGTAAAGGCTGTCCTTTCTGTGACGGGCACCAAGGGAAGTTGGAAAAAACCCCAACTTCTAGCTAGCAACAACAACAAAAAAGGATAGGGAAAAAAAAAGTTAAAAATTAATAAAGGTACCAAATAAATGTGGAGGTTTTGTAGAGCTGATGAGCTGAAAGCAAATTTCCCCTGGGACCAAAGACCAGCTTCTAACACCACCCAGCCACACCCAGACCAAATTCTGAAAATCCCTGTTCTTCACCCAAGAGGGGAATGGGCAGCTCCCCATGATTTCTAAGCACATGCTTTCCTTTCTAGCAATTTAGGCCCTTTGCATTTTAAACACCTTCCTCAAGTTGGCGGCAGCTCAGAAGCAGGCGATGCCTGTGGCATACCGAAACCCAGATGCCCTGAAGCTCAGGACGCACAAAATGAGCTTGAGAAGTGACAACAACATGAAAATGCTCGAAAATGTCAGCAAGAGTTGGGTTTCTTTGGAGGGAGCAGTCATTTTCTCCATCCCCTCCCCAAAAAAGTTGAAAGCATGAGAACTGGGAGAACAGATGGGTTGTTTACAAAACCCTCATGGTGAGGAGGACCAGGCCAGTTCGTAAACCCCCACACTAGCCAGGGGACCAGCCTAGCTGCAGGAATAAGGGTCCAGAAGACGCGTGTGGTTAGAGCATGGCCACGGACTAACAAACTCTCACACCAAACACCTCACCGAATTCTTGTAAGATGTCCCACCACGCTGGAAATAACAAACGCCCTTTCTTAGCAAGCCTACAATTTCAGGTTCTTTTGAGGTTTTTTCATAACAAAATGTTGTTCCTGGAAAAATTTAGATTTATTAGAACTGAAACTTTCATAGAAGCCTGTAGAAATAAGCAGCAGCCTGGTGCTTAGAAGCCTTCTGGGAGGACACATGGAGTTAAATTCCCTCTATAATTCAGCTCATGGACTTGAGCCTAGATTTTCCACCTTCTGTTTACTCCCTGACCTGGGATACAACTCTCTCCTC
>NW_009259528.1:312657-316627 GCF_000687185.1 Egretta garzetta
CGGAGATACTATTTCCCGAGCCTTGTGTTTACATCCCGGTTATTGAGCATGGCAAGGTAACGTGACCTGGTGGTCGAAGCCATTCCCTTTGAGGGATGTGCATGTTGTGAGGGCCCTGACTGCCGTCACCGGCCGCAGAGCAGAAGTTCCCAAACCCTTTTTGCTGGCAATCCTACTTCCAGTTTCACTTCCAAGCTTGTGACCCCGCTTCCGCAATCCCTGAGGCTCCGCTATCATCTGCAAAGTGCCACCAGTCCCGCCAGGCTCTGAAGCTGCTGCCTGGGAAACCGCTAACGCTGAATTGCTTTCCCACTGGTCGTCTTGCTGTTTTGGGGCATGCTTTTCCCTGGTGATGGAGAAGCTTTGCCCACCACCAGTAATTTGTTCTCACCCAAGCTGGGCTGTAAGCTGTGTTTCCGACTCCACCGCCGAACCTTTGTATGAGAAACATCTCACTGTGGCACTTACTCCTCGTGCAGCGAACGCAGCGCTGCACCCTGAACGTCCCAAGTGAAGCTCTGATGAGCTCTTAGTTCCACATCTTTGGCCAGGGCACAAATCTTGTTTCAGAGCTGTTCTGCTCTGTGGTTTCTGCTGAGGTCTTCAGCACACTCCGTAGGCAGGCAGCGCTCGCACCGTTCTCCAAGCAAAGGACCACTACTGAACCGCCTATCACTATTACTGCAAACTTCGGACCATAGTTTGCCACAATTCGGTGTTTGGGGGTCATTCCAGAGCAGCACACGGGTTTCTAAAGACGAGGCAATGGCAGTGCGTGTGACCGTGGGGCAATACAAGCCTGCCTGTAGCACTGCAGGGTTTGTTGTGGCAGCTTTGCTTATGCAAAGGGAGGACTCTGGCAAGTCAGTGCTGCTCCTGGAAGAAAGCTGTATCTGTACAACCACTAAACACGGCAGGCAGTAAGGTCCGTGCCACTCTCTGATCACTGCACACATTTCAACACCTCACTGGATTGCAGTCTGAGCCCCTCACCTCCTATCTTCACATGCATCTATTCTTTTGAGATTGCAATCAACCGAACAGCAATGAATTGCATGCTCTAAATAACACCTCGGACATGCAAGTTTAATCTGGAAATAATTTTGCGCTTACAGTATGCAAGAACTGTAACTGTCTCGAAATGAGCTAGGTCCACAGTGGAGCATCTGCTCTGCTCCCTGGATTGGAGAGGATTCGGTAGGAAACCACACTGTCAGCCTTGCAGCAGATGGTGACAGCAGCGTTCAAACAGCCCCTCTCTCCATACGCTACCCAAGGTAAGGCAGCACCAGGTCTCCGTAAGAGGAACAATTCATGCTCCCCACGCTGCCCCTGGAGCAGAGCCTGTCCTGCCTGGTGGCTCTCTGTAGCTCCCGGTACGTGTCTGTACTGGCCTAGACAAGAGGGCATTTCTTCTTCCCCTGAATTCACAGGAAAGTGGTACCTTCCCCTACAACTTGCTCATTCACCTGGAGAGGCAACAGCAAATTTCAGCCTGGGAACCCCAAGATGGACTTGGGCAACCTCCCCATCAGCAGGAGCCTGCTCCTGCCAAAGGACCAGGGCAGCCACGGCATTTTCTAGCCAAGCAACAAAGGGGGACAAAGATCCCCTCGGTCTCTGGATGACCTGTGCCAGGACCCTGAGGTCTGTGCCCACCTTTTCCCCTTCTCCATGGACAGCTCAAAGTCTCCACCTGAACATCTGCTCGACCGCGTGCTGTGGCTCTGTGGCTGTTCTCCCTCTTCACCAAGAGGTGGAAGCAGAGCCCCCTTGCCCTCCAGTATGGGGCTTGCACTAAACCCCCACATTTGTTAGCTCAAAATTAGAGTCTCCCCGCTTACATGCAATTATGAGCAATGTTTGTCTCGACTCAAGATGCTCAGACAAGACTCTTCATGCCCTGACGTCTGCATGGGCTACGCTGAGGGCTTTGCGTTAGTGCTAGGGCACGTGATACTCCAACAAACCAAAAATTAAGCAGTCCAGCACCGTCGGTGCAGTCGTCATCTCCCAAGACCCAGTAGCTTGGCTGGTTGCATGGGGGAGATCCCTTGTGCAAATGCGTAACTCGGCCCTGTTGCAGAGGCCAGGCTGGAAATCTTGGAGCGTGAGGAGCTGGGAGAGCGCGGAGCAATGCTGGGAACAGGGGAACTGGATGCCTGCACAGGGAGTAGGTCCCTGGGGGCCATGCCCTGGAAATCGCTGGCTGCAAGTTAAAAAAATCAGAGCCGGCAGTGCTTTTACGGGACACAATGCATGTTCCTTCTTCGCTTGCACACCCTCCAGACAACGAAACCCTCGTACTGAGCTTAGGGGGTACATGGCAAGGTTATTCCCTGTGTATTAGGAAAAATATAGGGCTAACAATTTATTTTTCTCCCTAATGTGGTGTGCGACAAGCATTCTTGAGCACTTGGCTACCACAGGCATTTATCCGTGGTATTTAGACAACGCTGATTGCCCAGATGAAACAAGTGAATTCAAGAATCAAAACTAGGGCAGAGCTGGCTCTTATCTGTGCAGCCCGGCTTCTTCTTGTTGCTTCACATTTTCGCTTGAAGTGCTTTGCTTGCCCCCCCCGCCCAAACCCCCCCGCCAATTGCGCTGGTGCTACGGAGCTGCACGCAGGGCAGAGGTTGCAAAGGACGATTAAAACAAAAAAGCCCCAACCAGCAGCTGAAGTTACCACCGAACACTGAAGTTGCAAAAGTTTCAGTTATGCAAGCACGCGTTTCCGGGGTGTGAGCATCTGACACGCAGTGAATTAGGTGGAGAGGGAAGTTCATAAAGGAGCCCAACCAGCGCAGCTGGAAAGTAAGAGGATTTGACCCTTTCTATATAAAATCGGTCACTGAGCCCTCCGTGCTTCAGCCAGCCCACACGCAGCAGCTCGGCTCTACACAAATGCTGCAATCACCTCTAGAAGCCGTACTGAAAAAAAAAAAGAAAGCGGATACAGGTTCCCTGGATTTCGTGGAAGAGAAATAGATATTGCAGGGAGGATTTCCATATGCCCATTTCGAAATCCTGTGCCTCTTACCTTAAAAAGAAAAAAAATACCATTTACTCCTCCCTTGAAAGAAAACCCTGGGCTACTTTCCCTGCCCCGGTCTCCATGGGGCCCTACACTGGACTCGCTCCCATTTGCCAGTGCCTCTCTCCTACTGGGGGCACCCAACCGTTCCCAGTATCCAGATGTGGATCCCCAGAGCCAAGCAGAGAGGACGCTGCCTTCCCCGAACCTGCGGCATGCACGCCCCTGGGCAGGGCTGACCTCCACCGCTGCCTCCAGACCAGCTCCCCTCCCCGTGGTCCCCCAGCTCCCCTCCAGTGCCGCTCTCCTTCCACCAGCGCCCCATCCCTTTTTTCCACCCAGTACCTCCCATGTGGACCCCAAATCTGCCACATGAGCACATCCCGTCTTTGCCGTCCCTCCTTCGGGCTACCCAGATCATCACAGCATGGCTTTACGGAGTGGAATCAGCTTTTCCTCTAAAGACAAACTTTTTGGAAGCACCTCACTCGGGCTTAAACCTGCTTACGTGGAGAGCAAATCCAGCCAGCACCCTCAGTGCCGAGACCAAACAAGAGGGCTGAGCCACTCTAGGTTTCAGCAAGCAAGGAAATAATTCAGCAGCCAGCCCATGATTTAGTGCAAAGTTTCTGCATATTCTGGGTTTTTTTCTCAACATTTCCTGCTCTTCATTGCTTTTCATCCCCTACCGTGAATACATTTGAAAGGCAAACCCTTACTTTCCCCCCCCAATTCACTTTGAGAAGATTTCTCAGAAGTCTGTTGAGTGAGGTAGCAAACCACACTGATGTTTAGAGTGCCTCAATTTGGTCCCTGTTACCAAGTCCAGAAAAACCCCCACAGGTCTCCATGGCCAAACTCACTCATGAAAAACTGAAACCAAACCAAGTAATAGGAACTCCACACCCCAAAATAACCACAGGGCCACCGTTA
>NW_009259528.1:316666-317320 GCF_000687185.1 Egretta garzetta
TCATACTCTGTCACTCTGTCAGCAGCATTCGATTTTCCAAAGGGAGACCAGATTTAAACAAGACTTTTAGACCCTTTGTGGAACATAAACCACAAATTTAAGTGTTGGCAGTTGTGCTTCTTGGTTCGTTACCTGGGTGCGTTAAGTAGTGCATAGGAAAGAGCGATCGATCTTCCTGGTGTGAGTGGGGCATCCCTAGGACAGGGCCCCCCACAGTGGGGGATCTCCATCCTCAGGGATGCTGCGACTCACCCGGACGCGGCCCCCAGCGACCTGCTATAGCTGCAGTGTTGGCCCTAGGGACCTCCAAGAGCTCTTCCCTACCCAAGGGTTTCCACCATTAAACTTCACCGAGGCTGATGTCACAGAAGATCCTGCTTTTTTTCTCAGAACAGTCATCAAAGTCTTGGTCTACCCAAAAATGCAACCCCCCACCATTTGGAAGTTCAGCTGAGGTCACCCGTTCCACCATACGGGCTTTTTTCTCTTAATGGCCCATTGTCAGCGCTGATTCACAGTCCCCGAAGCAAGGACCCAGCACGCTCCTGGCACCTAGGACATCCCTCCCTCTGCAGACGCAGGGAGCGGCTGGGCACCAGGGTTTGCCACGCAAGAGGTTTCTCAGGAGGCTTTCAGCAGCCGAGCTGGTACCTG
>NW_009259528.1:317740-319021 GCF_000687185.1 Egretta garzetta
TTGTAAAAAAAATCCCCCCCCCCCCCCCCCCCGCCCCTTTTTTTTTCTTTATAAGAAATAGCACACGGCCAAGAATCAACCCGGCCAGGCTCTTGCTATGGGAATCGCCCCCTCCAATTATTTTCAACTAGAGGGGTGTCCAGACTCACCAGCCGGTCTTAATCCCGTTAGTGCATTCCACGCACAGGTTTAGATGTCTCCCTGTCAGTCTGTCTTGCCGGACAGATGCAATGCCTTTACGGGAGCCCAAGGTCTCTCATCGATGTGAGATGCAGTGTTTAGGACTTGCCAGCCCTGAGCAGGAAAGGCTGGACTAGGCCTTTCCCATGGCTGCCCACCGAGCAGTATCAATTACCTTCTGCCCCCGCTTGCCGCCGGCACTTAGGTCAACCTGCATCTTTGCGACGGCTCCAGTTGTCTTCCTGCAGCCTCTCTGGGAGCCGCCACCATCTCAAGAGTGGGTTGTGGTAGCTCCCAGCAGCTCCTCAGGCTTCTTCAAAGCTGTCAGGAGCTATTTATCCAAAACCCAAAGGAGCCACCATGGCCATTGTTCATTCAAATAGTGACCTGGGAGGGCAATTAGTGCTTGCCCACCATGCCTCTCCCCCACGAGCACGGGGCCCCAAGGGAGACTTTTTATGACCTGAAGAACCTCTAAAACCTTCCTGATCAATTTATCCCAATGTAATTTATCTCCTAAGGTCTAACCCCAACCTTTTAACCCCACCCACCGTGAAGCAACTCTACCTACCCAAAGGCTCAGGTCTCCTGCTGGGGACACTGGCAGCAGGAAGGGGAGAGGGTGGCATTTCTCTTCTCCTTTTAATCCTGCTGCCCCAAAATTTCTTCTTGTTTACTTTTACATCCTTGCCAGGTGTGAACACCTCCTAACATCTCATTGACATCCGCGGCGCTCTGTTTGCTGTTTCCATCTCCTGCAGACCGGTTCAAGGCTTGGTTTGGTTTCCACTTTGAATGGAAGTCAGGCTGTCTAGACTTCCCCTCTCTGCCAGCGCAGCCTTCCTCACCAGGCGACAGGCTTCGGAGCATCTGGTAAAACACCCTTGAGCAAGTCCCCATGAACCAGGACCAAACAGCAGCTAATTCCTACACCAATGCCCAGTTTTACTTTGTGTCGAGCCGATGTTTAATAGATTTCATTTGCATTGGGAGACTTTCCAAGGTGGAATTACCATCTATAACATTTAGCAATTCCAAGAATATTTTATAATTCTGACAGCCTGCATCACCCTCAAGCCTGCCATGGTAAACACGCTCTTC
>NW_009259528.1:319135-336584 GCF_000687185.1 Egretta garzetta
CCCCTTTTTTTTCCTGGAAGGACATTGACCTGCAGGCATTCAAGAGGATTTTCCCTCTCCTTCTCTGTATTTTCAGCGGCTTGGTGACATTTGCAAGAGGAAGGATCCAGGAGGCCAAGTGCCTTTCTAAGCAGGTCCTCAAAGTCAGCAGCCTGACATCCTGGGAGAGCGATCCCGCCTGATTTCAGCGATGCCATCTGCAAGCAGAAGTTTTGTACCAGCATTGGTACCAAGTAACTTCACAGCTGGCATGGCACTGGGTAAAGGTTGGACTGGAGACCCCCAGACAGCTCTCCTGACCTGAATTATTCTCTCCAATCCTACATCCCATCCTCTCTCCTCCACTAGTCCCTTCACCAGATTATTCCTTCATGTTCTCAGGTGCTTCAGTTTGCCTCCACATCATGATGCTGTGCTAGAGGGAGGCACGGCGTCCTCTTGGTGTCCTCTTCTGGAGACAGCCTAATGCAGCCATGTCCTGCATTAAACCAACCACCCGTGTCCATTCAACATGAGAGCAGCCGGCGTCCCGCAAACCCCGGGCTCTCCCAGGTGCACCACTTCCCATGGGAGCAGTTCCCTCCTTTGATGGGCTCTGCCGTCTCCATGAGACAGCACATCCTCATCTACGCGTTCATCTAGCAGTGGCAGACAACGTGCCAACATCACAGCCGCGATGGCACTCGAGGACAGCAAACACGCGACAGTGACGGAGCCGCTGCATCCCTCCCACCCCGTCGGTCTCGCACAGGGCTCAGATGCAACGGTGAGAGGAGCTGCAGCAACCGCAGCACCTCTGCTGGAGGGGGAGCCGGGAGCTGACGGCCCCAGGCAGGAGAGAGGGGCAGCCCTGGGACAGGGCAATGTCCGTGGACCCGACCCCTCCACCCTCAGGGGGGGCTTACTGATTTAAAAAGCATTTGAATACAACTGGTTTTCTAGAGATGTAAAGGGTCGCAGGTCTGGGACACCGGGCAAAAGGATGTTTTTAAAGGTGCAAGAGATAAATTATGTAAAAAAAAACCCAGTTGCACTTTAATAACTTCCTTTTCTTTCCAGAAAGACAGCGAAGCGTTTCACGAACCGTAACAGATGTTGGTTTTCCATGGCAGGAGAAACCAGTGAAGATCCCTGCAAAATACAAATAGCACAAGCAAACAGAATTAATAATTAATAGCAATAAATAGCAAGTTCAAAGACCGCAGGGGCAGTGCCGGTGGCTTTTACCGTACCAGATATTTCATCTTCTTGCTCTTTTCTTTTTCCAAGCCCCGCAGTGTGTTGGCTGGAGCCCATCCAGCCAGGTCACCCGCACCAGGCTCCGCGGGCTCCTGCAGTCAGAAATGCCGATTTTCACTCAAAAAGAAGCATCTGTTCCAAGAGGGGCCGTCTATCAGAAAGGTACCGTGCTCCTCCCCAAACCCTTGCCTGATCGCCCATTCGGTGACTGCGTCTGACCAAACAGACGGCTCACAAGCACTTCGTTTCTGAGATGTAATTAATTAACACCAGTCCCACCTGCCAGCTTCAGGAGGCTTTAAATTAGGTGCAAGTAGTCATGGCTTCAGGAGTAACCGCAGTCTGCACCAGCGACCCGGCAGCGAGCCCTCGGGGGCTTTGCACGGCAAGGGGACGGCTCCGGTGAGCCACGGCCACGCTGAGCAGCTTCCCGCGCCAGGGCTGCCGGAGCAGCGCGGGGGAAAGTACGGAGAGAGCTGGATTTGGGAGCCAGGGGTGGAGGGGCACCAAACGCCGTGTATTCAAAGGGGAAGCGGCTGAGGGCAACCCTAGGTTCAGAGTGAGCGGGAGAGCCCCCAAGGTGCCTAGGAGGGCAGCGGGGGCTGCCTGCACGCCGTGCCTGCCGGCGCTTGGAGGCTGCAACCTCCTTCAGCGTGCGCTTTCCGGCCGGGGGAGGAGATGGCTGCTAACCCGTGGCAGCAGGGGCGCGGGCTGGAGGCCAGGGGAGCAGTTGCTAATGGGCAAAGCAGATGTTGCTCGAGCATCGCAGGGGGCAGGCGGGCCCGGGGCCGAGGGCCAGCAGGAGCAATGCTGAGCCAAGCGGAGAAAGCAGAGACGCTCGGGAGGTGCAACAGGGCTTTGGAGGGACCCGTCCTCCAGCTCTGCCTTGGGATGCGCCTCCAGGAGACAGGCGCCAGGGTTCTCCCCAGGGATGAGCGCAGGCTCCGGTCCTGCGCATCGCTAGGTCTGCAACGCCAGATCCTCCTCCTGCTGCCGCTGACTGGGCTAACCTCAGCCGAGCCCCGCAGCCTCTGCTGACCGGCCCTGGTGTTTATGGCTCAGCCCTGGCCAGACGCTTTCCTAAAAGCTCCCACAAAGCCAAAAGAGGAGGAGCAAAGAGTAATGAGCAAGCCCGGATATCTCCCCCGCTCCCACGATTAAGAGTCATTGCTTTCAGGCCTATTTTGTGACCAATACACGTTTCCCCCATTTTCAGTACACATGCATTTAAGCTAAGAGGAAGGTTGCAGGTATGCAAGCTGGAAAAATCCCCTTTTTCTTAATTCTATTTACTTTACTCTCCACAGCCACCAAATCTTTGGGTTTTTTTCCAACTCTATACCCAGACGTTGACCTTGCGTAACAGTAACCCAACATGGGCAGAATACAAGCGAGGGCACCGTGGGTAACAGCAGCGCCGGAGCTTCGCTTGGGCTGGCGCCGCTCTGCAGGTCCAAGCTCCCGCACCGGGGTAAAACGCTGCCTCTGAGCAGCCGCTGCTCTAGGAAAAGGTGCAGCCCTTCCCATTACGGTTACGACAAAGACTGTCACGCTGCCCAGAGGACGCGGTCACAGCAAGAAGCCGCCTTGTGGGGCAGAAGGGCTGACCTGGGACTTTTCGCCGAAGGCTGCTCCCCCAGCCCTGACGCTCAATTCTCATTTCACCTTCAAGCCACGGGAGGGGAAGCAGCACGACAGAGAGGTGACGGGGGGATTTGCAGGTGCACATCAGATAGCATTCATGGTTTCTCCACTTCTTCCTCCTTGTGGGACATGGCGATGGGCTCCAAGGAATAAGCCTAAAAGCAGGACATGGTGTGCAGCGAGCAACTCCAAAGCATCGCTCATTCAGCCCAAATGACAACAAACGTCACAACAACCAAGTCGTAAGATTAAAGATCAGTCAAAAGACAGGAAAGAAGGAGAAAAGTTACGGCTGCAGTGAGGAAAACTTCAGAAGAGTCTATTTGCTTCCAGAGCACGTCACCCAAGTCCAACCATTAACCATCCCAGTACAAGATTTCAACTCACGCTTGCCGGCACGCACGAGGGTTTTCCTCCACAAGGGCGGACCAACAGGGTCAAACCTTCGCTCTCGGGCTGCATGGAGGTTCTTCACCCAGAAGAGACAGCTCAAACTTCTTCACTGCAATGATCTCATTTTAAAATATCCAGGGAAGTCATTGAAATGCAAACAAGCCATGGAAAATGTTAGCCTGCTGGAGACCTTGGGGGAAAGACAACTGAAAACAGAAGTGAGAAAGAGGGAAATTTTAGGCTGCGGCTGCAACACCACAGCATCAAGGGATTCTTTTTAATTATTATTACTTAAAAAAAAATTACAGAAAGCAGCAGTCCAGTGAGGTTTGGCTGTTTCATGTTCCCAAGTCCTCATGCGAGCAAGTTGGAGCTCTTCAGACAGAAAACAGCCAGCCACAGCCGCGACACGCAGAGGCGTTTTGGTAGGGGCCACGCGGCCCCTCGGGAGCACGCCCAGGCTGCGCTAGCCCTTACTGCCCGGGCTGCCTCTGAAGCAGCTGTTAAAACTCGCTGTAAGGTATCGGAGCAGCTCTAATTAACTCCCTGCTCCAGCGCTGCTTCAAAGTGTCTCGCAGAAGTCTCCAACCAGAATTTTTGCAGGGCAGTTTCTAAAGGGACGCAGTTTGGAGCTCATTCACCGCCGACTCCAAACACATTTGAGATTCTCCAGTTTCTGGTTTTGTTTAAAAAGGAGGTAGAAAACATCCACAGAACACTTCTAACATATGGCATCACCTATCACGGGAGAAGGAACCAGCGAAAAGTCAAGTCAATCAAATCCTTGGCTAAGTCGCCACCTGGAAGCAGATGAGCCAGCCACGTCCTTCCCCATAACATCACCTCTGGTCCCTAACTCCATCCTACCTGCACAGGTTAAAGCCATGCGAGCGCACACGCGATTCGTGTGGGGTTTGCCACGCGGGGTCCGACTGGGGGGACGCTGGGGGCATGGGCGAGCAGCTCCCAGCTGTGGCATGGGCAGGGATGGAGGGGACGGATGGGGCCAAGCCTCTCCTGGAAGCAACAAGCGACAGGAGGGGCTGCAGCCCCAGACCACTACCCAGAGGTTCAGGCTGGACGTGAGGAAACACTTCTTCACCCAGAGAATATCACAGAGGGAGCTGCGCACAACCAACCTTCTGATCAATAACCCACGCTAAGGACAAACTGTTGGCCATTTCGGAAGCATGCAACAGCCGTCTGTCACCCCAGAGCGGGTCACCTCTCCCGGTGACACCCTGGGGGCTGGTGGGAGGGCACAAGGAGCCCCACCACCAGCCAACACCACCACCAGGAACTGCCGTGATGGCTGGAGCCACCTCCAGCCTTGCACTGCCACCCCAAAATGGCTTTTTTTGGTATTAGCCCCGTTGCTGGCCCTTTGCTCATCCAGGGCTTCCTCAAGCTCCTGAATGATGCTGGATTTTGATCCACCACGTATCTTGGTCTCTTTCAGTCCTGAGCCATATGTTTCTATGTTTATTGACCCATTGGTTTTGATCTTTTTCTGCTCAAAGAGACATTTTCCCACGTGTCCAAGTCTGCCTCCTCTCCAACACACCAGTGTCTCCACCATCATCCACTTCACAACGCGTTCTCTTAGCCTTAAATCACAAGTAGGGCATTAATAGCTTCCTCATGTATCTGCCTGGAATGCTTGCGAAGCCGCGCTCCATCCCCATTACACATTATTAAGACCTACACACACACACAAACCCTTGCCATGCTTTGTTTAAAATTTTTTTTTCCCAGAAAAAAAGTTGTCACGGCCAGAAATAGAACATTTTTCCGCTCTGAAGAACAAGCAGCATTCCTGGGAATTCAGACAAATAGCGTTGGTCAGGGGATGTCTAAAAGACACCAGCACAGTCTGCGACATCCCAAAGCCGCTCCGATGTCCTCGGGTGCGGGAAAGCGCTCAGTATCCCCCTTCCACCCACTACAACGAATAAAATCAGAAGCGACGAGCCCGTTTCCATGTCTTGCTCCATGAGAAATTGCTGCTGCTCTCCAGAGGGCCTTTATTTATTTATTTATTTGTGTTTACAAGAGGAAATGTCTCCTGAACCAAACCTGATGTCATTCGGAGCCCAAGGCTTACCCCGCCATCTCGATGCACAATGATCAGCACCGGTATTCGCAGCAAGGCCTACGCTGTAGATTTTCTATCAGAAAATATGCGGTATTTCACGTGACTGGACGCGTAAGAGATAAATATCAATAGCGATTACATATATAATAGTGAATAAATATCTGCATGGTTGTGAAACCACGTTCAACTGAAGAAATGTTTGTGCAGAGGAGAAATTCAGAAATTTTCAGGGGGCCCAATACCTAATTTGATCATCCAGGCCCTTTCCAACTGGGAATACTCTACTCTACCCAGTCGTGTATCACCAAATCTGAACTTCACCGGGGGGTGGTCTCAAGTTTAACTGAATCTGCTTAGCAACGTGGGTTTTGGTAACATCAAGGTGTCTTTGAGACTCCTGGGGTGTTTTGGGAGCCTTCGGGCTCTTTTCTGAGCGTGAAAGGAAGGGTGAATCCCGAGTTTCGTCAACCTTCAGCTATGCTGAAATCCCCAATCACCCCAATCACGTAGATTTGGATGCTCAGAAATTTTACTGGTGACTTCGTTAATCAAATACGGGTCAGAGAACCTGAGCCAGCAGCACTCTGACAATGAAGCGGTTTGCATCTGAAGCTGAAACACTCAGGTGCTTTGACAGAGCACCACGAACAAATAGCACAAACAACACGTCTTTGAGGGAGCAAAAGCCTCCGTGGCAGCTGGGTGGGTGATCGCACACAACCTCTAACCCAGGCCCAGCAGGGACTATTTGAGAGGCCCCCGATGCCCACTTTTGGTTGCTGTCACCCCCTCGGAGGGTGAGCACGTACGGCAAACCAGCAGCCTTTAACGTGAAGCCTTGGTGCTGGCCAAGCAGACGTGCACAGGTAAGCCCCTCTGATTTCAAGCAGCACCAGCTCCCCTCTCGCCGCCCTGGTCAATTAAATTCCTGGATAATCTCTTGCCGCATCAGCTTCCAGCTCTTTGGCCATGGAGATGTTGCTCTGCCTGCCTGCACATCCTGGTCCCTCCTCATGTGAACACAATTTGGAATAAAACCAGTATTAGTAGCCCTCTGCCCAGGGTCTTTCTGGAGGTGAAAGCACCCCCTTGATCCCTTTACAGGGGGGCAAAAAAATCCTGTTCTATTAAATAGACTTGTGGGCAGATTTTATGGCACAGCCTGGAATCTCATTGCTATTAAATGGAACAAGCAAGAAATCCTCCCAGCCCATGGTGGTTTTCTTATTGTTGGGGGAAAAAAATAAATCACTGACTTGGCCATGCTTTTTCATGGGGAAATATCCCTTTGGAGGGGTGATGGGCTGCACCAGCAGTGGGGCCCACGGCAGCGTGTCGTGGGGAGGGAGGGCAGGCGTAAGGGAAGAGCGCTGAGCTCTGCAGCAGTCTGAGCGCTACACCGGGCCCTGGAGGGAAAACATCAGGTTTCGGTTGCAATCACAGCCAACACAAGACCAGGAGCTGAACCCATGGCACCAGCATCCCCATGCCACTGCACAGAGGGTACTCCATCTGTAGCATCACGGGAGGATTCCAAAACCTGAAAAAGACTCATGTTTTCTTTGATTGTCCTAATATAGGAAAAGGCTGGGAAATTTTAATCCTCTAATTTTTCATGGGAATGGAAGACCACCACTATCTCAGCCCCATGAGCAACTCGGACAGCCTGGAGGAGCAAGATACCACCTTGGTCATGTGGTAACCATCTCATGCTGTTTTGACCCATACCCAACCCCTGGGGGAGCTGCGAGAAAGGTATTTCCACCTGCGGAGCATACAAGGGTTAGGTTATTCCACGTCTAATTCAAAAAGGCAGAACAACAACAGGCACAAAAACAGGAAAAGCCCAAACACGCACAAGTCCAGTGCAAAGCTGATGAGTTTTAGACTTCGCCATTCCCTGCGCCGCTGGTGAGTGTCAGGGATGCGCTGGGAAAGGCACTTGTCTGTCAGATGGAAAAAAAAAAACCCAAACCAGTTCTTATTTAGAGTCTAACTCAATAAAGTGATTGATGCGTTACCAGAGATCCACCTAAATCAGAAAAGAAGGAAAAGCTGCAAGGAGGAAAATGAGAAAGTCAAGAGGAAACCACCCCTTGGGAGCACGCACCCCGCGGCAGGAGATCGGCACCCTGTAGCAGCTGGAGTTGGAAGTGGTTTTGTTATTTGGCCTCTGCTGCCGCACCAAGAAGGACAAACCCTGCGCTGAATGGCCGTGTCCAGGGAGGAGAGCGCCAGGCCGCTGGCATTTACTATGGATTTATGGTTCATTACGGGTCAGCACGTGGTTCACACTGGTTGAGGTCTGCAGGTGCTGGATACAGCCTCAAGCTTTGGTAGAGGGTCCCATGATAAAAGCCCCTAGATGAACGCCAGACGTCGGCCACCTCCAGGCTGAAATGGCTCAGTATCAGAATATTTTGCACTGGGGGGGAAAAAAAGAATCTTTAGAAAGATGCTATAGGTCAAGCTGAGGATATGGCTCCGAGTGAGGGAGCGCGAGGAAGCCAGGGCATAACCAGGGTTATGGTTATGGTTGGGTTTCCCAGCCCTGAAGAGAAAAGCACCAACATGAGGAGGGCGAGAGCAGCAGCCGGTGCGTGCGTCCCACAAAGCGGCTCTGCTTTTACTCAGCTCTGCAGCGAAGGGGGGAGAAAGGCTGGGGGAAGGCAGAGGTTCTGCAACCGCAGCTGATCTGAGCAGCCCTGCACCCGCGCCGGGCGCAGTGGGTCCGACACCGCGCAGCAGAAATCAGAGCAGGGACCACATCAGCTCGTGGTGAAAGACCACAGATGAGATAAAAAGTCAACTTCTGGCAGCAAATGGAACAAAAACCCCGAGATACAGCCCTGGTGAGACCGAAGCGCCCCGAGGCTGTGGCCGGGTGATGCTCGCGCACCCCATGTCTGCGAGAGCACCAGGCACCTGCACGGACCAGGGGCTGGAAAATCCCTGCTGGGCTTGGACTGAGCCCTGGCAGTGGAGCGCAGCCACCATCCCCATTTAACCTTGCGCTGGGGAGACACCCCTGCGGGATGGGGGGGCGTTTAACCCTTCCCCAGCCGCCTGCACAGTGCTGAAGCGGCACAGCGGTAGGAGCTCAGCAGCGCCTGATGACCCCAAGCAAGCAAAGGCTTGCTGGAAATAAAAGCCTGGGTCATCTCCAGAAGCAGGAGGGGAAAAAGCAGGTGAGGACTGACTCTCACGTGAGATAAAAAAGCGTTATTAGGCATAAGCACTGCTAAAGCTCATTAATTCAATGTGCCTATACAAGAGCAACTGTCTCCCAATTGAACGACTCAATGGGCTTCAAGTAAAAATAACAGAAACACGTGCTTGAAACTGCTGACATTGATTTTATGATTTTAAATTCAACATGCAGGCCAGATAGGAAAAGCATTTTAGCAGTAACACCGCATTGTCTGTGCTGACAGGCGGCCAGGGCACGTGCAACGGCCCACGGACCTATGGCAAGCGCACACGCAGGACTTATGCCACATACGCTCCCCAGGGAAAACCATCCACGCCCATCTCCCCACCAAACCGTCAGCCGCCGCTGCCAACTACATCCCCTCCGAGTCACAAAGAGGATGACGCAAAACTACGTGATCTCTTGGGAAATGCAAACTCTGCACAGGTCCGGTAGTCACAGCTGCACATTGAGTGACAAGGTGGAACACAGTCGCCGTGCAAATCGCTGCTAAAAGGAGGCTTTTGCCGTGGCATAACACTGTGGAGACAACGTCCTCCTTCTGGAAGCATTGTGCGAAGTTCAGACCAGAAGTTTTCAGCCTGGAGAAGCAATGTCTTCACCAGAGATCTACATAACGGCCAGCGGCGCAGAAAGGAGGAGGAAGGACTGCCTCTTCCACTGCCTCTTCCAACCCAAGGACTAGGAGTGACCAGCTGAAGTTCAGGAGATGTTTCCCCACTTCACCCCAAAGGTTACAGGACCTGTGAAACCCCTTGCCAAAGATGCAGCAATGCAAAGAGTTTATACTTCAATTTGAGGGGAAACTGGGCCTGTGCTTTGAAGATGAATGTGTCGAAGGTTGCTAAGTAGACAAACCACTTCAGGCTCAGGAAGTCCCTGGCCACCAACTGTTTTTGGTTACGGGCCGGTCTCGTGTGTGCATACCCTGTTCTTAGTCATCCCTGAACAGTCACCTCCAGCCACAGAGGCAGGACACCCATTTTCAATAAGCCAGAAACCCAAACGGTTGTATGGCTACACAGATGTACATTCAAAACTGTTATTCTTATCTTTTAAGGCTTTACAGCAAGATGCTGAGCTAAAAAACCCACCCCAACCATCCAAAGCAAGTAGTCAGCAATGGGCTACTCAATTCCCATACGTCATGTTTTCCTTCAGACGTTCAGGTACGTGGGCATTCAACATCCTTCATCTCCCTTCCACCTCCCTGTCCAGGCATCTCACCTGGCCTCTCCCCCTCCTCTTGCCCTCCCATTCCCCCTGCAGTTAAGCCAAGCTTGCTTTGTCTGAAGGGCTTCAACTTTTTGGAAAGGCCAGAAGGCATTAATCAAACGCGGCATTGTGCAACTATTTCCGTCGTCGAGTTGCATCTGGTCCCTAAGGTCTCTTAATTCTTCATTAAGAAAGTGCTCCATGTGGAAAGAGGCAAGAGAGGAGTTGGGCAGCACTTCACAAGCTCTGCTGTACACGAACATGCACGATTTGAAATACATCGCTCCAGCCCGACAAACAGATGTGCAAGCGAGCCGAACACGAATGGCTTTGTCAAAAGGAAGAGACAAGTCGCAGCAGGCCCACTTCTGCCATGAGTCATCTTAAGGCAGCGTTGTGGAGAGAAATCACCCAAAGCTGCGGGTACCGAGTGAGAAGGGAGTATCAAACCGAAAGCACCGGAGAGATAGCCAACGAGTTGACTGCCGTTCTGGGTCTGAAACCGTGCGAGACCAAACCAGCTCCTCCACAACTGCTGCAGGAAGTGGGGCGATTTATAAAAAGTTCAGCTATAGACACGCACCAGTTGAATGGGGCACAGCGCTTCATTCAAAAAGAGGTCATGAACTTTGTTAGGAAAAGGCACTCTTCAAAAGGCAGACAAGTATCAAAGCAAGAACACCAGGTTGCAGCCACCAACGTGTCCAAACCACGCCTTGAACATCCTAACGCTAACAGGTAACTTGATTCTTGGAAAATACTTCTTGGCCAGCTCATGCCACCTAATCCAGACGGAAGTGCAGTTAACGGTACAGGGTCCCAAACTGCTCTCAGAAGGCTGTCTTATGTTTTATAGATCCCAAACTGATTTCCTGTCCCAGCTGTGTTGCTTTACACAACCCCTCTCCGGCCAACAAAGGTGGCCCTAGGGCACACCCACCTCCTTGCGCCCCATCTTCTCACCTCCTTGGCAAGACCCGTCTGTGAGCACCAAATGGAATAACCATGGCAGGGAGTGCGTATGCACAAGACTGCATCCACCCGTCCATCTCCTGGTGGTGTGAAACGTGCCAAACCCGTAACGAACAAGCCCTACCTCCCCAGAGGGGCCTGAAGTTGTGCTCTTGCACCACTCTGAACCAACGTAATCAAAATTTCCTACTCCAAAGTTTTTTTTCTGTAAGGACAGGGAAGGAGAGGGACGAGGGCAAGTGAGGAGGGAAAAACCTCTGCAAAGTATGCACAGCCTTGTAGAAGCAACCCCAGCTCAGCTCACGATCGCAGGTTGGGACCTTCACCAAAGACACAAATGCACAGGGCCTGACTCCTCTCTGTGCTGCCATCATCCACAGGAGCAGCAGAGGAGCCAGGCAAAGTAACTGCAGAGAAGTCGATCGCGTTGACAGTGACTGGCATCTCCAACTTCAGTCCTTCGCAGCAAAGCAGCAAGGATCCACTGCTCCCTGCTTGGTTCATGTAGCAACTGGGCACCATGGGGCAACAACAGGCTGGCATAAAGTAACTCCTGCTTCCACCACCAGCATCAAATTGCCTTCCAGATACTGATCAAGAGACTCTCTGTCTCCGCCGCAAGTTGGTTTGCCCCAGCAGACTGTCTGTAGGTCAGACCTGAGCAAAACTGAGCCTTCAGGTGGTCAAAAATCACGGACCAGAGCTATTCTACTGCGTATCTGATTTTACAAAAGAAGCCTTGTGAAAAAGCCGTGTCCTTCCCAAGTGCCAACATTCAGAGAAGGGAAACAGCTCTCGGCTTGCAGGGGACGTTGTCAGTCTACGCTCACTGCTGCGTGATCTTTGCGTGAGCTCTTCACCGTCCTCCCACGTGAATGCCAACGTTTTCCTAAGCTGGTTGCAGCCCTACCCACAGTCTATAGCTGTCAGCCATCCTGTTTCCATAGTTTCAAACACCTTTGAAGCAAATGATCCCCAAGCCAACCTCTCCAATTCACCTCCCACCTAAACTCAGCCCCCCCGATGCCTCTCAGACACCTCCCATCAGCTGTTTTACACCATCTTCGCAAAACCTCAGCAAATCTCTCTAAATATGTGCCATTGCCCCTTTTCTCACAAATTCCATGCCTCCACCCACAAGGCTTCTCTCTCCCATTACCAAATCCTGCTTCACATCAAAGACTTTGCCTTCTTATCCTTGAAACTCATTAATTTCCCTTTAACACGTTCATTCATGCACACATTTCCATTACAGAATCCTTCCCATTTTCCTTCTACTGCAAAAACGTTATGGAGGACGGGGCACCCCAACACCCATCCAGCCTGCTCAAATTTCCTAACCCAACACTTCCCTCCCTGCTTTCAGCCCCTTCATCTTGTAAAGCCCACATAATCCTGAGCCCATCGCTGGCTTGTCCAAGGGCAAAAAAGCGTAGAGCCTTAAGCAGCCTGAGTTGTACAAAGGGTATTTTAAAGCACAAATTTCAGCCTCTAAAATATCGTCTTTCATCAACTTAAAACTCTTCCACGAACAGGCTCTAAAGCACAAAACGGATGCCCTGTGAAGGCAAAATGCCACCTGTTTTCACCATCCAGGGGAAACTACAGGACACAAAGGAAGTTATCAAGCACAAGAGTCCTCAAAAGATAAAAATAAACCCCACTAACCCCCTCTCCTCCCTTACTGTAGTCAGTACAAGCCACACCGAAACACCTGCCACTGGAAAGCACAGCCCAGCAGTTAATTAAGAAGGTTCTCCACACAGGTTGCTCATTAGAAGTCCAGTGCACGTCGGGCTGGGCAAGCACGAGCCGGCTCATGCGGCACAGCAGCAGCTCACTCGGGCCAACGCCTCTGCTGAACTTGCACAACCCTGCCGTTTTTCAGAGCTCTTCTTTCAAGAAAAGCAGCCTAAAAGCGTTTCTCCTCGCTATGCCTTCAGACGAACGCTTCGTATGCAGACAAAAAAACCCTCAAATCAACCAAAAAAAGCAAACCAGGCAGAACAGAACTACCTGTCCCATACTGCAAGAAGGATACCATGGCTAGAAAGTTTGAAGGCACAGAAGAAGAGCAGAAAATGAGAAGGAACACACAAAAAAAATAGTGGAACACCGTAAGAAAGCACAACCATACAAAGTCTCCAAGCACAGGAATCAAGAGATACCAAAAAGGCAAAACCACCCCAACATGGGGTTTTATTCTCATAGACCCATCAGTTCAAAATAAATGGATTTTCTCATCTGCCTGGCAGAAGATTCTTCCAGTTGTACAAAAAAAGGACCAGAACTACCAAGAAGGCTAGAGGGGGAATGGGGGGGGGTTGGGAAGCTACCAGAGAATAAGGTTGAGAAGAAACCAAAGCAGCAGAAGTAGCAAGCGATTCAGATCACGTTTTTGAGAAGACACCTTCCAAAAATGGAGCCAGGTTGTTATTTGACCTGCCCTCCCTTGGTATCAACATCTCAGCTTGCAGGGCTGGTTCTTTGGGGGGGTTCCTTGGCTCCCCCCTCGCGGGGTCCGACTGCACCTTGCTGTGCCCCCCGGCTCCTGCTGCACCCAGGCCAGGGGCACCGTCATCTCCCCGCGGCAAAGGGCCCGGGAGCACCGCGCTGTGCTGCTGTGGGGAACCTGGTTAGGCTGATACGGAAACGTCATCACTAGCAAATGTCATCACTCACTTCAATAACCAAAATGCCAACCAACTGCAAAAAAAAAAACCAAAAAAAAAAATGTTTTTTAGAAGAGTCTGCTACCAACAGAATTCCTTCTTAAAAGAGTGGAATTTATAACTCTGGCTGCTGTTTTAAAAAAAGATGCAGTTAATTATTAACAATCACTCCATGGCCATCGGTAGAGACCCGTGGGAACTGAGCTGCTGCCTGCCGCCGACATCGCAGGCAGCCAGAGCTCCCCGGGGCACCGGCAGCGAAGCTCTGGGCAGGAGGGGTGCTCAGGGGAGGACACCAGCACCACCAGTGGGGATGGAGCACGTGGGTGCGTCCCCCACGCAGGCACCCGGCACCACCCCAGGAAGCACAACCATCTCCTTACTCACCAGAGCGCTCGTACGGTAGCCGTAAATGGAAAAAAGGAACAGTTTTTCATAGGAGCGGCTTTTAGCTGCCCAGGACCGGAGCATGGGACTTCTGGTCATGAGTGCAAGTCAAACGCAAAGCTCCATCCACACTGTGACAGCGCTTTTCACCCGTCTCCAGACTGGAATCCCTTCGCATAGACAGATCTAGTATTTATAGAAGCCACTCAACATACTGAACGCTGTCCAGACTCCTTTCCTTAAGGCTTCCCACCCGTCCTCTCTACACCTTCCCACTCTACTTCCACGTTCTGGATGAAAAACAAGCTTACCCAGGAGGAGGAGCGTGCATTGCCAGATTGGGCAGCAGTGCCTGCTGCGTCCTTAGAACGGCGCGAAGCCGTAGCCATGTCGCTCCCCGGAAAGGGCCGGACACAGCGGGCAGGCGCTCCACCGCAAACACTTCCCACGTCCCTTACGGCCGGAGAGCGGGACAGGCCGCAGCACCAAACCTCTCCCTGGCACGTGCGGTTTTGGGAGGTGCTCGGCCAGATGCGACGCGGGGCTGACGTTGCCACCGGTGGGAAGGACAGAGGAGCAACAGGAGTTACCTGCAGCAACCCGACTCAGCGCCCCCGGGACGCGCGGGGCGCAGAGCAGCGCCCGGTCTCCTGGGGCCAGCCATGTCCCTCGTAGAGGCTCAAAGGGCAACCATAACACAAAAGGAGAACACCACGCATGTCTCAAGTAAAGCACCAGTTTGAAGTCTCGTTTGAAAACAGATAAGCAACAAGACCAGAAGGAACCCCAGACTACGTACTCGATACACGTGGGGGAGAAAGTGCACCTCACTGCCGCTTTAGAGCTACCTCAGGAAAAGACTTCTCGGGTTTGACTGGCATCTTTTTGCTGGAGACACGCCAGCCGACACTAAAAACAAGGTAGTGCACACTTCGGGAAGGGTTCTTTTACTTGGAGACTAAAAATGGTTTCATTCTCCAGGAAATGCATCCCACCGCGACAGCATCGCGGTGAAGGATCCGAGCTCACTTCCAATGCATCCCATCACGACAGCACCGCGGTGAAGGATCCAAGCTCACTCCCGATGCCTGCACCTGCCTGAATCTTCTAACCCAAAGGGGTTTAAGCTGCGGTTCCCCTAAGGTCCCCTGACGCCAAGGAGTGTCCTTCGCTCCAACGATCACGCTCAAGATCTCACGGGCAAAGTATCTTAGCTGACCATCTCCATACTGAAAATACTTCAATAAAACACCCACACGGTGACAAGAATGAGACTTTAATCAGTTTTAAGTGGAGGTTTAACACTAAGAGATAAAGGGTTGTTAAACACAATAACAAACGGACATCTGATTGGTATGAGGCATTATCCTGTACATGTCATACTGGGGTTGTGTATTCTCAGTGCATAGCGTTACACACAGAGCCACTGCTGCACAGCACAATAGTATTTGAAGAGGCTGAATCAGAGTAAGGCTGCTTAACAGACGGATTTTTTTTTCTTTTAGTATCTATATATATATGCGCTATATGGAAACAGACTGGAAATTTGAACCGGCAGAGAAAGGCAGCTCTGCCAAACACCGCAGTTGGAGCCCCTTTTAGTGCACAGTCCCACCCCATCCATCTGCATGCACGACACTTTCCAACAGTATTTAAAAGGTAAACGAGGCACTTCGTGGCAACCACAGGCATCGTTAACATATTGCACACATTTGCTATGACTAAACATGGAACTTGCACACTAGCATCTCTTTTTTTTTTTTTCTCTTTTTTTTTTTTTTTTTTGAAAGCTGAAACATTCGATGCTGCATGTGAACCCCACTTCAGTTTACAGCGTGTGCCACAGGAACGAATCCAGATCCTATTTATACAACTGCCCTTCAGGAGCTGTGGCAAGCATTCGAGTGGAGCTACCAGTGACCAGGGGATGCGCCAGGGCCGGACGGGAGGCTCTTACCGAAGGGATGCCTTCAAGGAGTCTCAGACACGGAAGCTGCTGCACATCCGGGAGGGTTTAAGCACACAGTCCGGAAACTCGGGGAGAGATTACCTACAGAATGCAGCTCAAGCTAGTTATGAATACTGTCATAAATAAAGTTTTAATAAGGACTCAAAACCCTTTCAGTCATAGTAATTCTTGTCAACTTCTATGGGGGTGGTAACTGAAATAAAGTATAGGAGAGTATGTATAATATATATTTATATATATAATATATATAATGCCATTTGTCCATTTCCAATGACTACACCATAAAATGTAAGCAAGGCTTCTCAAAGACATCGAAACATTCAAAAAAAAAAAAAATCAAAACCCTCATTCCAACCTTCACATTCCAAAGGAAAAATAACAGTGCAAAAGCCCATCGCGTCATGATTTCCAATCCGGCCCGCAGCGTTACATTCCGGAACCGCACCGATCCAATCTTTTATTACCCAAAGTGGGACACGCAGCAGTGTCAACACCCGAATACTTTTAAAGCATGAACGTTTTTGTTTATTAGCCAACACGACTCTCAACGGTTAGGAACAGACACGGTGAAACATGATTTGAAGGGTAAGAGTTAAACGACACGTCCCAAGGTAACCACCTCCTGCTTGTCAGCAACAGTGGGAATAACGAGTGCTGGAATCTGCAATCTTGATCCATTAAGCTATTAAAGCCTAATTAAACCTCTAAGTCAGAAAATATTTTATCAGCTTTGTTAGAAGTTAGAATCATGAATCTGATGAGCAAAATAGACCAACAGATACCAAAAAAAAAAAAAAAGAAAAAAAAAAAGCACTTTATACCTTCGTTTACCACTCGTAATTGCTGGAAGTCCTGCCTTGTCTCACTCAATGCCTACCATTAATGCTGTTGTACAGGGCCCTTACCGATTCCATACACAGGTGTTACCCAGGCGAGAACACAGCTAATGAACTTTAACGTCAGCACCAGTAAGTTAATTAGAAGGGGCGGGTGTATTACATCTGAAAACCCTGTCCGTCTGGGGGCAGCTATTCACGCCGTACGGAGAGAGCGATGCTGTCAGCTCCTCCCATCCCTGCGAACAGCGCTTGCGCGCCTCCGTCACCTGCGGCCCGGGCACGCCAATTCCACACCGAAGGGGACCTCAAGCCCTACTCCCGTCCCTACCCCTACGAACAAATCGTACGACACTGCCAGTTCAGAAATCTCATTTGTTGGGTCATTTGGTTGTTGGTTCGGGTTTTTTTTCTTTTTTTTTTCTTTTTTTTTCTTTTTCCTAATAGCAAACCATATGTTCGGGACAGGCTCTGCTTTTTAGAACTACACATCTTCAGACAGACGCAGCGTTGAGGGTTTACTGCAACACTGGCTTCCTCTATATCATGCGTAAGGTCTGGTCTTAGAACATCATAGGTACTGAGTATTCAAGTAAGATTCCCTAACAGTTAATGACATTTTTTTTTTTAAAAGTGTGCAAAACTGCAAAACTCATTGTAATAGAATGTGTAAGGTCAGAGGGGCGGAACAGCCGACAGGGGTTTGATTGAGTAAATGCATCATAAATCCTCAAAACAAGCACTAACCTGGAGAATCTCCAATCGAAGTTTCCTGTGCACCATTACAAAATATTTTTATATTAAAGAAAAAGAAGC
>NW_009259528.1:336617-345045 GCF_000687185.1 Egretta garzetta
ATATGATTGAAAACCTAATAATATAACTGTAAGGTGTTGACTGATGTATGCACTATAGCATCTGACTCTTAGCACTGGCCTCGATTACACAGGAGATGGAGCAGCCATTACAATTCAGAAAAAAAACAATTAATGAATCATTGTCAAATTTTGTAACAATTTGTTTCAAGCCCGTATTTTAGTCGATAGCCTCCACATTTGTATGGTTAAGTCATTGTTGCTGTGTTTCCTTTCTGTGACCCCAATAATTTTTCTCCCTTCATTTGCGGGTCTTTAGGGTGTTGTGAAGGTTCACTCCTGTACCCCTATACAGAATCACTCCCTCTAGCTGCCTTTTCTAGCACCATTACACTTAAAAAAATAAAATGCACAAACAACAAGCAGTGACAGCGGCGACTCTTCAATTGTCCAGGATGAATTTCGGTAGCATGCTAAAGAAAGGTGCGTGGAAGTAGCCGGATATGGTACACAGGCCAAGCTCCAGCGGACTCTATTCCTTTCTGAGCATTACTTCCCATCCCCCATCCAAAATACATGCATTAGAATGTAGTAAAACCTTCTAGAAACATCTCTTAGCCAACTGCAGACTTTTCTGTTGCCACACAAGTGCAAAAAAAGGGGCAGGATGTGAACCTGTATATTTTCAAAACTTCGTTTGGTGACAGAACACAAAAGGAAAAATTCCTACGTATACACATTAGGTCTGTCTCCACTTTTATAAAACTGGAATAAAATGGGAAAGTGCCATGTTTATAGTTCCTAATTGAAGTTTTAATGTCCTTTTGACACAAAAAGGTATATACATATCAGAGCTACGTAACTTTTTTTTTTTCTCCAACGGGACATGTGTCAAACCCTGTAGATTTATAGGGCAAAACAAGATTGGTCAGGAAAGAATTGTTCCTATCATTGGTAATCTGACACTATGTCCTTTGCCATTTAAAAAGGTCCTTTCTTCAGTTTATTCAAGTTTATCACTCTTCATGGTTGGCTTTTTTTTGTGTGTTTTTTTTTATCTCCGATAAAAAAAATATTCAGACTTTTGTAATCTGCGTATGCTGATCTTCATCAAAAGGTTCATTCTCTGGATCAGAGTCAGTGGTGTCCGAGTATCTATAATGATCAGGTTCATTGTCACTAACGTCTGGCGTTACAGAAGTTGAACTGCTAGCCTCTGGATTTGATGGCTCTTCTACCGTTTTTGTGAAAAATAGCTTCACCTGGGAAAGGAAAAAAACAGCATTTAAAAAGGGAACCCAGACTTCAACCAAGCACAGGCAACAACACAATTTTTAGCGTCCCGGCTCCTTTCGCTACGCTGGATCGCAGGAGTGCTCCTCTCTGCTCTGGAAAGGAGGAAACGAAGAGCGAGCCCTTCCCAGGTCAGCCAGCCTCTCACCGCCACCCCGGACAGCAGCGGTTCCTCGAGCCCAGCTGGGGGGGTCTGCAGACCATGCCACACCGGGCTTTTCTACTGCCCTACCTTCTCGAGCTCTGCGAGCACAGGAAGGGGCTGCAGGAGAGTGCACAGGAATGAACAAACCGCTCTGCAACTGGGGGCATGAGCCGTTTAAACGTCTGATCCAAGCCCATTCCAACAAGCAGCTACGACCATTGCCTTCGGGTGAGCACTGCTGGGGTCGAACATTTTATCAGCGAGTTAGAAAATGCCAAAATTCTTAAACATGCCGCCTTCATTTTTAAAAACAGTGCTGGCAATGGCTGATATTCCTCAAAGCTGCACTCCCAGGTTAAGGTGTTCCCAGGAAGCAGGCACCTCTGCAAACCAGCTCGGGAACTACTGCGCACAGGCCAGAGCTCGCGGCAACGCAGCTGGCGCGGGAAAGATGCTACCTGGGTCTCTGGGTCTCCCACCACTCGCCTCCAATGGCTTTGATAAATTCCTGAAACACCCCAAAGCCTTTATTCCCAGTCTCTCCTCATCTATTGACCTCCCCAGAAGCAGACGAACTCACAAAGCCAGGAGCTTTGCTAGGGGTGGCAATGCCAATACATGAACTCGATCTCTACATGGACAGGAGTTTCAAATGGTTGCTCCGCAAGGCAAGACAGACAAATCAGAGAACGGCATGCAGCTCTTCGGCTCTGTTGACACATAATATATACTGACCTTGAAGTTTGGAGAGAAATATCTGTTGGCTTTGTCTTTATTTGCTTTGTCTAGATCGTTTTTTGTTAATGTAAGGATTAAATATTCCTTATCATTATCCGAGCGCTCTGTACTGAAAATACCATCAAGTTCCTGATCTGCAACTAGACTTCCATTTTCTACTTTGTCTGAATTTTCATCCAGTCCTATGAAGAATGTATTTACCCAAAAGTGAAACATTTTGTCCTGGGGGAGGAAGAACACAAAGAACAAGCTTGCTTTAGTATTCACTAGTGGCACATTAATTAGACTAATATCATCAGCTGGTCAAAAAAAAAAATCAGTAATATCAGACAAAACTTGTTTGGACAACATCATTGGTTACATTGCACGCAAAAACATTTTCACCAATTCTCCTCGACAATATGCAAAACTCTGCATTAATCAAACTCAATTTTAACCAATTAAGCTTTCAGAAGTCACCCCTTATTGAAAGCTGGTTTAAAACCAATCATACCTACAAGCAAAGCAGATGACAATAAATTGAACAAGTGTTAAACTTGTCATCGCAAGGCATAGAGATTTTTTTTTTTTCTGCTCGTACCTTGCCAAGCAGTAGCCAAACCCAACAGACAACCTGTGCAAGCCAGCCTAGGTGAGTAGTGTTTACCAACAGAGGGCATCTTCCCCCGCAGCCTCCACACAAAGGAACACTTCATTTTTACACAGAAATAGCAGTAATTGAGCAAAGCCACCCTACAAATGCAGGGACTCCTAGTGGATTCGTTACTGCTTTACGGAGATGGTTTCTACCAGTCAGATGATTGCTGGCCAGCACCCAGAGACAGCCTGACTCTGAGGGTGCCTGCTGTCTTTCTGCTCAACGGGAAGATTTTAATGAGGAGATGAGGCATTGACAGTTTAAGTATATTCAACTCAAGCAGAACTGGGCAGATGTTTCCATCAACAGCTGGAAAGGTACGAGTTAGACTACCACAACGACACTGCAACAGGTACACCTGTACAGAGGCAAAATGCAAACGCATCAGCGATTTTAAGAAGTCACTGGAGAAGCCAGGGTATCACATGCTGATCACGACTAGCGGGGTCCTTGTGGGTGTCTGTCTCCGTCCGTCCTACTGAACAAGCAGCAACGTTCTGCTCTTGGCTAGACAGTCTCTGAAGATGATAAGCCCAGGAAATTCACCTTTAAGCTCTCAGCTAAACAGCTCTGCAGGATGCTCTGAATGCTCTTGGTTCAGTTCTCCATCACCTGCCCTGCTTTTGCCAGTCCTGAGGTGACGTTTCCAAGATCAACTACCTTAGCAGGTTGGTCCCAACTAACACATTAAGCACTTCTCCCTCTGCAGCTGACCCACATTTACTTCCTCTTTACAAATGAAACCTTGTATTTTACTCTGATTTGAGTTTTCAGGCAAAAGATCCAAAATGCAAATGGCAAGTCTTCCCACAACAGCCAGTACTTCTGCATTTCTGTTAAAGCTGCAGGGGTGACAAAGCTAGCACATGCCAGAACCTAACATTCCTTGGTATCATGCAGGACCAGAGCACAAAGCAATTCCTAAGCTAATTCACACATTTTGGTTAACTAGAGAGATCTAATTCCAAGTTTTTATGGAAAAATCCAGGTCCTGCCCCATCTTCTGAGCTATTCACCTCTGCTGGTGAGTGAGTGTGTGCGTGCGGGGGGGAAATCAGAGGTGGAACAGAAGTGGTTCTGGTGTGTATCACCTTGAGCATGCCTCCCTGCTGAAGGCAATCTGGCACCAGCAAAACACCACATTTTCCTGGGCCAATGACAAGGGGCAGGGAAGAGCTGGACTACTGCTTAACTTGTATTCTTCGTCCTCACAAACTAATACAAGCATGTAAGCACACAAATACTGGGAATTCAGAAGGGTTTGAGGAAACAACATCTACCTGCCTTCTCCACCAAAGGTCAATAGACCCACTTCCAGTATTTTAGGTAAAGCCCACAAAAACACTTCCAGCTTGTTTGCATCTCTGTAAGTGCCTGAGAGACCCCCAACCTGTACGGGAGTGCAACGGCAAAGACAAAAGTTAAATAACTCAGTCAGAAACACTTCTGGTAGTTAAGAAGTTGCCCACTCCAACGCATGCCTCTCCAGCACCTTTGGGAATCAAGTTAATCTTCCAAATCAACATGCTGTAATTACAGCTGTCTTGAGGGACTAACACCTGTTTGCCACTGCCACTAGAGTCCCTCCAAGCCTTGTCAGAGCCGATCCATGCAAGGCAGCAGTCAGTAGGTTCTTGCCAGGCCCAAACTGCTCATACACTTCGCACCCTCCTCTTCTTCACTAACACTACTTCAGAAACAGTCTTAAAAATGCCCACCCCGGGATCTGGAAGTAGAGGATGAACATCCTGGGCAAGAGGGTTTATTCTGTAATGCTCCGAGTCACCAGCCTGCCTGCTGATGTCTCACGAACAAATCCCCATGAAGTTGTCTTCAGGGTAACCTGGTCCAGGCTCCTCCTATGCCCAGGTGATGAGTCCCTCAAAAGACACGTAGTCCTCCAAGGAGATGAGGCGGCTACTGCTGCTCAAACCAAAAGACCAGTTCAGGGCAAAATGGAACTACCAAAAGCGTCAGCTTTCCAGCTACAGAACAGGAGGGATTTGGAGTCCAGGTGTCGTCTGCAATAAACAGCAGGAAGAGGCAAGCCTGAGCCAATGTTCGCAGCACCCAAGGGCTCTATAAGCAGGTGGGTATATCACCTGCAGTCTCACCACAGGTGGAGAGGCCATCCTTCCCGTGAGGATGTAGAGAAGAAAGTGCATTTCCACACCATGATGACAGTTAAGGGAGATTCCACCTCTTGCAGCTGGGGTGATGGTACTACCATGTTTCATCCTTCTTCAGGACCACAATGCAGAAGCAGCAATGTACTTTGGTACCGGTCCTCAGTGCCACCCATGACACCTCCAGTGAGGTCAGCAGAGGAGGGGACAGAGCTGATGAACACACTGCCGCAGATGGATGGAAAATGGCTCATACCAATAGTGCTGAAGCGGGTCTGGAGGAAAGCAGTGCCAAAGCAAACAGGGCCACTGGATGTGAACTGATGCCAGCAGAAGCAGAAGGCACAGTCCTGTCATGCCTCACCTCAGACTCCATCAGGTGGAGCAGAACCGGGAAGGATTTACTTGGCACTTAAGGGCCTGCCTGAACAAGCAACTGCAGGGGCTCTGCTTTACTGATAGAGTCTGGAGAGGACAAGACAACAAGCTTCTCACTAGGCATCTTTTAATCTGTTTTCCTTGGGAGGTATTTGCAGAGGTCTTCAGGGACTCAAACTAAACAATACTGCTTGGCCGAGCTGCCCATTTATCCTTTTATCTCCCTCCAGCTTTTTAGAGCATCAAGTTATTTTTTTCCTTTCCCACTACACTAACTTAATTAGCTTAATAAACTAAGTTCATGGGTACTGGAGCAAGGCACGGCCACTGAAATTGAGGGAAGACTTGGCCATGTATTTTGGAATTAGATCTTAAGGCCGATAGTGGTGTCACTACTTTCACTGAAAAATGAAACTCGCTATTTCAAGTGGCGATTCAGCCAGCTTCAGCTTAAGCATCAGGCTCTGAGACATCTCACGGGAGAAAACGAGGAAAGTTGATGTAATATAGGCCAAAGATAGGAATTTTAAAAATCAAGGCATGAACTGGACTTGGGCTTTATACAGTGAGTCAGAATACCCGATGAAGAGCTCACAGGACCACAGTTTAATGAACAGGCTTCTGAAACCGAGCAGGAGCCAGTAGCTTCTCTTGAGTGTGTTTCGCTTCACTTCCAGGTACATCACAGGCAACTGCCTTAAAAAAAAAAGTCACAGATGTACTTCTTCCCATAACCAAATCTGTATCATAAGATCTATAGTGCAGTATCAGACACTTGAGAGAGAAGCTGATTTAATCGTGCTATTTTTACCTACAATACTTATCCCTACCTTGTGTGGTTTTTCAGTTCTCAGACTGACGGAAAAATACATCTCACTCTAGAGCCAGTACCTGCCTCTGACTGCAGACTGAGATCCAAATCCAAGATCATCTAAATCATCAGCTAGGAGCTCCCGTATCCCCCAGAGTTTCATTTTGCAGAGATCTACAGGCACTTATGATCACATTGCAGCACCAGCTGAGGGTTCTGGAGATGCTATCCAGCAATTGGGAGACGGAGGTCGTGTTTCAGCCTGCTCTTTGCTGGCCTCACAGCCTTCCCGTAGTCACGCTTGATGGAACTTCTTGTACCATTTTCAGATCAACAGTCGAAGTCTTCTGACACCTTCAGAGCTGATTCCTCAGCGTTTGCTGAATAGCAGTCACTCCAAGTCCTCCTGAACAGTGTAGCGGATCTTCTCATCTATGCAGTCTCAAGAGATGACACAGCATACCCAACCGCTCCAGCAATGCTGTCAGCCCTGCCTACGCGGGAGTCTGGGTATAAACCAGCAGTGACTCTTACAAAAAACCCACACCACCGTTTCCCTCTCATCTATACTGGGAGGACTCCTGGAAAAGGTCTCCTCTAGCCCCAGGCTCTGCAGGCAGGAAGATTAAGAGATCTTCTGTACTACTTTAAAACAGGCTCTCACTGAACCAAGCGATGTAAGGATACTCTGAAATACTTCATCATGTCAACATCAATAGCTGGAAGAAAAAGGCTTCGCACAGATACATGGAAGCAAACCTAGAGAGACTACAGCAGCAGACTGAGATGGAGGAACAGCCAAGCTACAAATGAGAGAAACAAAAAAACATGCTCAAAAAGAACCCCAAATTACTATCTTCTATCCCTCAGAAAGTCACACATGACAGCTGACCTGCCTCAAGCCATTTTGTTCTCATATGAGCACGCTTTTCATTCTTGAAAAGAAGTAGCTACACAACACTGAAGAAATGGTCCAAGAATAAAGTAAACAACTTTATTAGACAAGAAAAGACCAAAAGCTGTGGACTTCCTAACTGATGCCAGGCAGCACGGGTTATGGAAGAGCTGAAACAGGGTAACTTTTTCAAAGCAGTCACCATCTTACCAACATCTTCTCAGCAGCACTAATAAAACTTTGGCTGAGGTCTTGCTAGCCACTGCATTTGCTTAAAATAAGTTTTGCCATTAAAAAACAGGTCACTTCACTGCTTTAGATTTCACATTGACACTGCAATGCTACGTGCTTCAAGTCACTTGGTCATTAAAGTTTGTTTTGTTTTATGCACAGTAATTTTATCCAAGAGCAGCTTGATCAAAGCTGAGGAGGACCCTCCCTACCAGAGAGCTCTGCAGATAATGCTAGTGTTCCCCAGAGGGCTGAGAAATCTGAAAGCAAGTACAGGACACAGGAGTTTCCTTTATCTCCACAGCCATTCACAGAACCATAGAATCATTTGGTTGGAAAATACCTTTAAGGTCATCAAGTCCAACTGTACCTGTCCACCCCCAAACCCTGTCCCTAAGCACCTTGTCTGCCGGGCTGTTAAATCCCCCCAGGGATGGGGACTCAGTGCAGCCCCTTCCAGTGCCCGATCCAGGAGATTCTCCAGCCTGAGGCCCAGAATGGATTGAGAATTATATTTTCAATTAATGTTATTAGGTTTCTTATGAAAAGTTACAATGCAGACTGGTAGATATGTGACGCCTTTAAGTGTGTGCAAGAAAACTTGTTTAGCAGCTACCTACAAATCTGCTAACAGAATGCCTTGAAGAGCAAGGACCAGTGATGGACAACAGACCTGTAGGTCCAGCTTTCAAACACACGCGTGAATAAACCAGAATTTCTCAAAGATAAGATCCCATTACACCTAATTATGCTGTTCCTCATTAATTAGGTGATCACTGCATAGAGGTGATCTCCAAAATGCGACAGCCTCCACAGTGGAAGGCCCCCTCTTTTGGGGTTTTGAGTGAAAACTGTGTAGCGTCAGTTTATCTAGGAAGGGACCAGGCCCAGATGTGAAACACCTGTACTGAGAGACATGTTCAGCTTTGTGGCAGGGTAGGCTTTCTGCCACTAATACTCACATTTGCCCTGTTCCCATCTCAGCCACTTCACAGAACAAGCTGTCAAAAGGACCATGTGGAAGGACCTCCTCTAGAGCCAAAGCACGCATGGGAGATGGGATGTTTCACTAATTCTCAATATGGAGACCTCAGCAGTGGTTTCCTAAAACAGACTGACATGCTTATATCCAGGAGGATCCAGGGACCCAGCCCCAGGCGCCCTCAACTCGTGTCTGCATTTACAGTCGCGCTAGCAGAGGTGGCCTTAGCAGAAC
>NW_009259528.1:345065-381991 GCF_000687185.1 Egretta garzetta
GGCTCCCTTCTCACACACAGTTGAGGGCAATAGGTGCTAGATTTAACAGATCCTTGAGGCAGATCATCAAGGTGCCTTCTTTACAAAAGACTTCCCTCTGGTGAAGGGACAGTTTCTCTCTCTCAGAAAAGCTTGCAGATGTGCAAAGAAGAGCTTTCACCACCTCAGCATTTCCTGGCCCTAGCAGTCCAAAAACACCGAGAAAAGGAGCACCTCTGCACTGCCTGTAATCCACAGACCCCGCATGCTTAGGGGACTTGATAAGAGACAAAAAGAAAAAAAAAAAACCACCCAGCTACTCAGAAACCACAAAGAGATTCTTAAGAAAGGAAACGGTGGCTGATAGACACTCTGAAATGGAAGTGCAGCACAGTAACCCACTTGCTGCGTTTCTGCAGACAACTGTACACACTCCTGAAGTCCAAATTTGTGCTATGGAAATTGTATGTGATAACGAGCAGCTCTGGTACGATGTGCTCTCTGTAGAGGTAAAACAAATACAGGAGTTCGTTCCTGGTGCTACAGAGCCAAGATCCAGCATCTGAGCTGCACACTGCTGTTTCAGGGGCTGATTTGGCGAGTATGGGGGGGCAGTGCAGCACAACGCTTCCTACAAAGTCCATTTGCAATCCATGCGCTACTGAAGATGGTAAAGAAATGACAAATTCACAGTTAAGATAGGACAGAGACCGGATAAAACAGGACCTTGTCTCGGATGTTTGGGGTTTGTTTCATCTCCTCCCTGCACCCTTCACGTGTGGCCCACAGTACTTAGCGGGGCGCTCCTTTGCAAGCCTGTTCTCAAAACTGGCTCCTGTGTGCTGCAGTTTTAAATGTCAATGTTGACTTAAAAGCAGAATTTCTACTTTTAAAACGCTTTCTCTTACAGTCCTCTGTACTGCATATAGCTGCACTGACCAACTCAAACATCTCACTGAACGCCTGTTCAAGAAGAAAATACTCCCAGTAAGAAGCTGTTTAAGAAGTTTTGCGGACAGCAGCAATAGCAAACAACAGGACATGCTTCCAGCCAGTGAAATCACAGCACTGAACTAGTTAGCAGTGCCTTGGAACTTCACAAGCCCACGAAACCGTGTGCACGTGTAAGTTTTGTAACACCCATTAGATAGAGAACAACTATTCATAAAGAATTTTAAGTAGTAAATACAAGAGGTAGCCCTTAATCAACACGATCTCACCCTCACCTTTTGCTGTGGTAGATGCAAACCAGCTCCACAAGCACCAGAATTAATGAAACACAGTGATGAGGCATTCATCTTTACGAACTCGCTGACTTTGGTGTCAAAATAAGGTCTAGATTAATTTTTTCCACCATTGAGACACAGATAAAATATTCAGTTCTGAGCAAGTTCTCTAAACCCCCAACATCAAGGCATTGCAGCTGGGCACCGAGATGGCTGGCGAGATTGCAGAGGTACTTTTACAAGTGCATAGGAACTCCATCATCTCAGAAATTCAACCCAATTTGAGAGGTGGGTAGAAATTAGCCAACAGCACACAGACAGGATCTTCTGTGGCTGCTCAAACCTTAGGAAAATTCAGTGAAGAAAACAGCTGGAGTTAACTTGCTCAGTATGCAAGTCTATTTTTAGAACGAAAATGTTTCTTCCTCAATTAGATTACTCACGACTACCCAAACGCCTGCAATATATATCCAGTATAATTTTTATCCAACCTTTGTAATTAATCGCATCAACTCTCAAAATATCCAGCTTTCATTTTGTGGTAGATTCTCTCCTTGGGAAAAATAGATATCAAAGAATTAAATACTGATTACGCTGAAGAGTAACCAACATCCCAGCCCTGCATCAGGATTGGCCAAACAACACCTTCCAGAAAAGCGAGAAAACCAACCTTTTTCAACATCTTGTTCTGTTTGTGGAAGAATTCCACTTTGATATCACCGCATACCGGCAAAGGTTGAGGGAATTCAAAGTACATATACTTGTCTTCACGTCTTGAGGGTCCTGAAGGGGAGGTGAATATCTTTACCTTTAGCTGGTACACCACAAACTGAGGATCTGCATGGCAAAACAGAGCATCACTTCGTAAGAAAGGCCTTAAAGCATCAAAAAGCACAATTAGTGTCAGAATCACAATCGTGAGCCACGGTATTTTGGAAGTTAAATATCAGTTAAGAGTTAAGCACCGCAGGCCATCAAACTTTGCTAGATGTTAGGGGAAACAACCAAACGTATTTCCATCCTTTGTGGCAATGCTCAGGCAACCAGAGGGCTCCTAGACCACTGCTGTTTCTTTTTAATATCGTACGAAATGACTACATGGAGTGACAACTCCTTGACTTTTCCTTGCGTACCGCCTCGCAGCTCTGTACGAAGCGGACATAACTGAGGAGTTTTATTCTCTCTCCTCTCCTCCAAACTGCAGTGGGCGGTCGTGTCAGCACAAACCAATTTCTGCTCTTACACAGAAACAACTGTTGCACAAACAAAAAAGACAAAATTTAGCATTAATACACAAACCACCCAGCACCAACAGACTACGCAGGACACAGGCTGTCTGTCCTGTAAGTGACCATCACCAAAAGGGTCAGCCGCAGCACAACTTTCCAAATTAAATCTGCAGAGTTAATTACCAGCAGAAATAATGAAGGTTTTTTGGTGCAGCCCAAGCAGGTTTTCTTTGGAAATTGCCAGACACCAGCATGACAGCCAGAAATATTAAATTAAACTTATTTGAAGAATTCTTTCTGCGTTCGCTCCTGGCTTCTCTGTCGGTCAGAGGCAGACTGCCCTCTGGACAACAGACCGACCCCTACCCTGCCCAGGGCGCACAGCCACCCCCGCCGAGCTGCGCAAGCCCCCGCCGAGCGTACCCACGCTGCCTTGCTGATGGCCTAGCCATGAAATGGCTACTTATCTCCCCCAAATCCCCAGAGCTGTGAAACCCCGTCACCCCTTCATTTTGCCCAAGCAGCATGACTCTGCTCAGTCAGTGGCTCCAGAGCAGAAGGAGGATCACAAGGAAGTCAGGTTGGAAGTTATCATGTGTCGGTAGAACTACCGCATCACAGTAGGTAACACAACTAAAGGGGTAACACAGACCTTTGGTTTCACATTCAGGAAAAATCACTGAAAACTAAGAAACATAAAATACTGCAGCACACCAAGATGCTGAGGTTGATGCTCTATCCTAGAAAACCTTTTGTTTACCCCAGTGTCCAACCGTGGCAATAGCACGCGTGTCCCGGTACGGACACACACGTTGGTGCTCACGCAAGCGATTCATACTCATAGCTTGATTTCGCAAGCATAGCACAGTTTATCCAAAACTTTAAATGAGTGGTAATTGCAGAAATCTGTAACCTCCACATCTCTACCCTAGAGGCAGAGGGTTTTTGGCAGAGGCTCCTCCCTTCCTCCTCCTCCGTAAATACAGCCAGCCTGACGAGTCACTTGATTATTTCTTATAGATGTTACATGTTCAGGTACCGTCTTAAAACAGTATTAATAGTGCTCTTTTAATCAAAGCCACAGGAGGCACTGGAATTAATTACGCATTGCCGTAATCCCCATAGCCAAACCATTAGAGAGATTTTTTCCACTAACAAAAACTGAACACGCAACACCAGGCGGTTACCACCCCGTGACACAGCCCACAGCAGGACAGAAGCGAATTCATATCCACACTTCAAAGTTTTAAGGAATCTGCTGTTCCCTACTAACACACTGCGGATCAGCAAAACAGATTAATCATTTACAGGTGTATTAATACTTTATAGGCCTCCATATAAAGAAAAGCGTATTCCAGAGTTAATTAGATTATTTACCCAGTTGAACCGAATTGTTTTTTTTTTTTTTAAACATCATGGGAAGAATGGTGTTGGTGCACATGAAGCCAACACACCAGTAAGCAAATGTTTTTCCGCAATTCATGTTTCCCAAGAATTGCTATATTAAAAAAAAAAAAAAAAAAAGACTTTTTATAAAAGGAGCAAATATCCACAAAAAAAAATAATATATGGCATCACTTATCTTCAAACTGCTAAATACTTCCCAATTTAAACCTATAGTGGAACAACCACACGAGTCCTTCCTTCCCAGACCTCAGCTTACTAGACCCGGAGGACGCTAGCGGACAGACCACACTACCCCAGCAGATCCTGGAACATGAAGATGCGCAGCGCTCCGTGTCACGTCACAGAACGGTAACCGTCACACACCCAACCCAAGTTCAAGGGCCGACGCCTTTCCTTGCGAGAGCTAACGGAGGTTGACGGGGAGCTGGGTACTTACTGCAAGTTCCGCCGCTGAACATGGGAATTGTTTCAAACATCATTTTGTGAAACAGCAGTGCCACGGGTCTGTAATCCAGGTGATTCTTTAACAGGTAGCTATAGTAGTACACGTAACGTCTCTGACTGGGAATTGTCACTCCCTAAACAGAGGGAAAACAAACGTCAAAAACCATCAAGACCATTTATTGGCATCACTAGCAGAGCTCCTGCCATTACCTCAGAACATAACTAGAGGCAAACAAACCACGAGTGAAAAGGCAGCTACGGCACCTGGAATAAAGCGCCGCGATTTACGCCGAGCATGCCCCTGCAGCAGCTACGCCGGAGACCGGCACACGGCGGGGAGCGCCTGGGGAGCAGGGGAGCGCTGCCCTCTGCCCAGCCGCACAGGTTTTTGGTGCGCCAACTCCTGATGGCCTCAGCCATTTCTTCACCGTGGGCCACCCTCAGTACCTTAAGGACTAGCAAAGACAGAATCCACCTCCAAGCCACCCCCCAAGACAGCCTCCGTACGCGTTCCCCTTTTCCCCGGACACGCGCCCACGTCTCCGCAGCGCGGTTGAGGGGAAGCTGCCGGCACACGTTATCTGGCACCAGGCAACTAACTGCCCCCAGCCCCCAGCACGGGGCGAGCGGGACAGCGGCTTCCCAGTTACTTGAGGACACACCTCCAAACACCCACCTCAAGCAATGAGGCCAAACCCCCAGATGTTTCCGTATCTCAAAACCAAACACCTCCGAGCCCCCGCGGGCCATGTAAGAGATGGTTGCATGCTGCTGCTTTTTTGGGGGTTGGAGGGTGTCAGAGATTAGGCTGGAGGTGCCTTGGACATACGAATTTTTAAGCACCAATACCAGAATTGCATTTCGACAGCAGTTTAAGTCAAAAGATTCTGATTTTGTTTGCTGATATCAACATACTCGAGACTGATGCTACCTCCCTATTACAAAATGCCCTTCTGAAATCGAAAGAGAAGTTTCATTAATACAGACCCAGCAGCCCAAATTGTTAAACAAAGGACTTCTCACTTTAATTACAACTCCCAAGTAAACACTTGCTTTGAGAACGTATTACCAAAGAACATTTTAATTATGGATTTTAAATCAACTTAAACCTCAAGTAAGGGCATAGTTTTAAAGATCTTATAGCAAATATTTTCACACAAAAGTGATAAAGATGAAAAATAATGTAATTCCCTAGAAAACACATTACATGGTTTATAACAACCCATACTGACGCAACAGCATCACTAAACTGTCATATTAAAACTAAATGGGAAATTGCAATAAACTGGAGAAAAGAATAGGTTTTCATGTATGAGTCTCCAAGCATTTCGGTCACAAAGCCTTGAACACGGTGTGCTACAAGCTGTCAGTTCCAATACCTGCCTCTTACAACACCCGTAAGCTAAGAGCAGACAGAGTACTTTTAATTTAGTAAGCATCTATCACTTCCTGCCTTTATTTAAAAAAAATAAATACAAAAAAATATGTGTCCTTACCACTTCAGCAGCTTCTAAATGCCACAAAAGACTTTGTCCCACAGCACTTGTACAACGACCTTCTTCAGTAGCCTTCTACACTGCCAAGGGTTTTGGTTCAGCTCCATCTCAGTAGTTAAAGCCCCCTCATGAAGTGGGTCTGATAAAGTTCGCTTTCCTGGGGTCTGAGCTTCATGACTGAGAAAATCCCACCCTCAGAGCAAACCATCAGTAATTCGCTGCCAACCAGAAGCAAGCCATGCAGGTGAGGAAAACGCATCCTTCTCTGCTCATAGCTTCTCCATGCCTAGAGGATGTGCCCCACGGAGAGACCCCAGCACACCTTACCAGGACGGCCAGGGCTGGGACCAGAACAAAGGGACCACAGCCACTTTCACGGCTCTATAAAGTGAGAGTCCATCTCCAAGTAGCCAAGAGGGCAGTGTTACGCCTCCAGCCAGAGATTTTTATATCCCAGAAATAGAGCCTTTACCCTGAGATCCTAAGAGCTGACCACACTGACGTGGAACACAAAGTTCTCCATTTTCCAAAGGTCTGATTTCGAAGCAGAACACTTTCATAACAAGCTCATATTCCGAGAGGTGCAATCAGTCCCTGCTTACTTTTACTCAAGAAACAAAGAACAGGGAAGCAGTTTAAGCGTTTTCCCCTCAAGAAGCTTACATTTCCCAACCGTCACCATCATAATTTTTTAAATGGACATTAGTCAGTCTTCTCTAGTTCCTATGCCAGGAGTTTCCCAGGGCACTGCTGAGCTGCGCAGACATCTCGGAAACTGTCAGGTGCTGCTCCTGGTTCTCCTCTCAATGTAGCACAGGCAGCATTATGAAGAACAAACTTTTTTTAAGTAATATTCCCACATTAACCTAAATAACGTGCCCTACTGTGAGAGTAAAGCTAAAGCTGCAGCCTCAGACTGGGCTTACGGCATCGGGTTTGGCAGAGGTTGTCCCTCGAGTACGTCGAACAAACAGGCATCAACTCATCAGCTCTGACACCAGACATTGGGTACCTACCCTGTTCAAAGTCGTTCTGAGACTCCCTCGCACAAAGTAATTGGTTTCCATTTCCTGTTCAGTTACATCGCTATTAGGAGCTGTTCCTAAAAATACAACAGTATTGGGATCATCTCCAGCTCAAGCATGTGAATAGTTGCTCCCAGCTGATACCTATCTGGTGAGCAGACTACGCTTCCTTCCAAGACTAATCCTCACCATAAAACCTTCAAGGCAGAAGTGGGAATAACTAAAGACCTTCTCCAGCTGTAGGAATGCTCAAGTTGTCAGTCCTCATCATCGCAGTAGTATCTCAGCATCCATCGTGAGGAAAGAACAGGCGACAAGCTAGCCGTTCCAAACAACGAAGCAGCAGCTTTCTAAGACAACTTTTCTGGGGGTTTACTTCTCCCTCAGCTCTGAAGAAAGGCTGGACAATTACAGTTCTTTATCCAAGTCAGAAAAAAGTTTGTCTCCCTTGGTTCAAAGGGCAAACAGAAATCAGGCCTGTTCTACTACAGTGGTCGTGACCGACAGACATGACCATTAGCCAACACTTCCTAATCTCCACTGTTCCTGTCTTCTCAAAAAGGATCCTCCCACTACAATGAGCTACCAAAGTCAAAAGAGGCAGCTTATAGAAAAGAAAAAACCACACATACAGAGTTTTTGGTCAGAGGCAGACTTCCAGGCTCAGTTCTGCAATGTCTTCTTCCCCACTACCTTTCCTGGGACGACAGCACATTAACACACTATCGAGGAACCGTCAGCCTCGTCCACAACTCACGCTTTATGTTGCGAAGGCCCCCATGAAGCTGCATCTCCCAGCACGCACTTGTGAAAAGCTGGCTACAGAAGTACTCGAGGTTGTTCTCTTGACCAGTTAGTCATACTTCCTCTTGCAATTGGACTCGCACTTCCTGCCAGCATGGACCAAACCCTCTCGAGAATCACCCTGCCACGCACACTAAAGGCAACAGCGATTTTAGCTACGCTATTCCGAGCAGCTACGTACAAACCGCGCGCCTTGCGCTTGCTTTGAACTAAGAGAATTTGGTGCCTAACTAAAGCAAGTTTTCCTTCATCACACATATGCTGGTCCAGCAACAAAATGAAGAAAAATACATTTTCTTGTTCCTAAGTGCAAAGAGCTCTGCTGATGCCTCGTTTGCCTGGGGCTCCGGAAGTTGGTTGTACAAAGGTGTCAAACGGGAGGGCAGCACTTGGCACAGAACATGGGCCACAGGGGAAGGAGAAGCCCCTAGAACCTACCTGCACTGGAGTACCTGTTTATAAACACTTCTTTAAGGAACATGTGGATCACATGCTGCCCACATAAAGATAACCAGGCCCAAATGGAGCTGGCTGGATGAAATTACGGACAATATTTACAGTGAAGCCAAACAAGGCTCTCGCTATTCCTGTTCCCGGAGGTCCCCATTACCTCAGACATGGCAGAGGCACCGTACAGTGGGGTGCTGATGAACACCGAACTGACCTTACCCTCAACAAACTGACATGCAGAAATATGGCCTTTTTCTTGTTTTAACAAAAGGGAAACTGAGGTACAACATGCTCCACCACATATTTGTTAAGTTTTGTTGTTCTCATGATATTTTACCTGGCTCTTTAGATAACCTTTATCAGCAGGAGTAATCTACTCTTTATTCATCACACAGCTCATTCCTGTTTGCTATCAGGCGCCCTTACCAAAAGCCACAAAGTTCTGATGGGAAACCTTGACGCTGTCTCCACTCTGCTATTGCACCACAACAATCTTCTCAGCAGCTCGCAGAGTAACAGCTCCATCTCGTAAGGAGAGCAAACTGAGAAGCTATTTGCTCTTTCCAATGAATTAACAGCCAAATTCTAAAATTCCTTATGTGACACTTCTGCTCTCAAGAGCCTTCAAACATGAAGCTCTGCTTATTAGAGGTCTACGCACTGTGAAATTAATACTTTATGCAAATACTACAGGAACACAGAGAGCTCTGTCCTTGAGTAGGCTGGAACTTGCCTGCCAGGATGATCCCCCTGGGCTGCTCTACCAACACACACAAGGACGTGATGGAAGATGAGCAGGGAAGCTTGCTGAAGTGACCTTGCAAGGCACACCCCATTATATTTGGAGAAGATTTCAAATAAGGAGGTTAAATTCCCATTAATGAGGCATAGCCATGCCAGAAAGGTCCAACATACAGTTACTGCAAAGTCTGCCTGTACCACTGACAAGGCCTTAACAGAAAGCTCTTGTAGCCATGAACATCATTTCTCTGAAGTGAGATCCTCCCGTTTCTCCGCAGAAGTACAAGAAACCAGTACACGAAACAGCAGCACCTCATGAAGCAGGCTTGGAGGTTGCCAATGTCTGAGCTTAACTACTCATTTACTGACACGGGGCACCCAACAACAGACTGATACACTCTTCCAGTAGGGATATTCAGCTGTAACACACGCTGTAATGACTACGCATCTCCAAACGCCACCACAGAGACTAAGAGAACCTGAGGAGTTGAACAGCTCATCCATTCAGGCAAAACAAGCTAGAATAATCCTCTCATTTGGGCTGAAAGTGCTGAACGACAAAGTTCACTCATCAACCGCCCATCTGATGCAACACACAGCAGAATGCTATTTAAAAGGCTATTTAAAATAAATTGTCCAGATCTTCTTGAACAGGAGATGGAAAAACCAGGCTGTTTGATAGTGTTGTGAGTAATGGCTACTGCTGCTTAGAAAAGCTTTTTCATTTAGAACACCGGCACTGATCCAACAACGTTAAAGCTAAATCAAACCAGGTACCACAACTGATGGGAGGTATTTCTTAAAGTGCTTGACTTTTCAAATTGAACTCGAGTAGGAAAAGCATAAAGATAGGAGTAGGAGAACAGCAGAACAGAAAATAGCTCACCTTCTTGTCTCTGGTCCTTACTTCCCCATAGAAATCTAGGGCATCTTGAGCCTTTAAAAACTTGCCTCGATGCAACAAATATGCACATATCATTACACCAGTTCGTCCCTTTCCAGCTTTACAGTGGATTGCTGCAACATGATTGTCATCTTCACTTAGCCATTGGTCAAGATCTTCACAAAAAGGTTTGATAAGCTCTAGCTGTGGTGGGTTATGGTCTTCAAAAGGGTACTGTGCAACTGCAATGAGAAGAAGTAATTTATCAGAATCTCAGAAGGAAATTGCAGTGAGCTCAACCAGACAGGTCAGCTTTGTGACAAGCATGCAAAAAATTAACTAAATAACCCCCCACCTTGCATACAGACATGTAGATTGTTTTATTCCAGTATTATTCAGTAACGTACTGCACATCGTATGCATTGCAGACATTTCTCTAGTGATACGTAAGCAAGCATCCTGCTAGACGAAGAGACCGTTTCACACTGCTACTGAAATGGGTGGCGGCAGACTCTACCTTACATTACAAATTTTCTAGAATTTAGGAGTGCACTGGCACAAAGAACAACCTCGTGAAAACCCATTACTCTAGCAATAATGAGACTACCTGCTGAGAGAAAACAGGGCCAGACCTCAGTCACTGATCAGACAATAGGAATTTTGCTGAAACATTCTGAACACAGTTGGGTCTATGTTAGGAACAAACTCTCGGAATTTGCTGAGAGGGGTTTTGAAACAAAAAAAACGCAGTTTGTGTATTAAAAAAATAGTAATTGAAAAAGAAATCTCATGTAAGGCACTTGCAATATGTATGGGTTTTAAAGTCAAACCACTGAACAAAATTGTCCTTTTTCTTAAATGGATATATACACGCACCCAGACACCTTCTTCCACCTAGAGATGGGAAGAACTTCAAGCGAGCATGCAGGACATTGAAGAAAACTCAAGAGAGCAAAAAATAACCAGAAGCAGAGACGGGTGCCCAGACCCAAACCTCTACGACCTCAGTACGATGACAGGCAACGCCACACTGACTGCCAGATCCCACGGGGCTGTACCAGCTTTGTCAGAACAGCACTTCATACAGCGCACCCCAAGTCCCCACCGACAGACTTGGGATCTTGTATTCGCAAGTCTGCTTCACTTAAACGTTCTCAGCTAGAAACACCATTTCCTTTTCTGGTCTAAAAATGAATAAATTTCATTTTTTGGCAAGTGTGTGTATTAGTTTCGTAAGTACTGCTCTCTTGTCACACACGCAAGGCTCCTTCTGATGAATCCCCAGGGACTTAAAGAGCAGAAGTGAGGGATGAAGTTATGGAACTGCTAAATCACTGCAGCACAAGTCCCAAGCCTTTCGGAGGGATCTGCAAGGGCAGTTTATTCGCTCGCGCTACAGACCGCCCACTTAATCACCCGGAAGACCAAATAGGGAAGCCCGATAAAGTGAATAATCTTTGCTAGAGAAACAAAGGCTGATGAACACGAGCATGCACTAATAAATTCTTCCACATGGAAGATCCAAAGACTCGCCAAGTGGTCGTTTTATGTGAACTTACAGAGATGCCACTTTTTGCAGCAGATGTAAACGGAAGGAGGAATTTATTTAAAAACCTCTAAGAGAAGCAGCTGTTAGGAGATGCTGCGAATTTGTCCATACAATTTTATCTTAGCTACACCCAATAAGGCTCCCGTGAAAAGGAGACACAAAGCAGTCCTGCAAGAACAGCCTGAAAAATCCGGAGCAGTTAACAGCATGCTGAAGATGCCCTCCAAGATTTGGGATCAAAGCCAAACCTTGCATTATGGTCTTCAAAGATGGAATGAGAAGATGAAATGGGCACCCTGTGACGGTGCAGAGGGATTAAGAGTCAGAAAGCAACCTTAGGAAACATCAAGCTGCACAATCTTGAGCTGAGAGGGTGCAGGTCCTCCATGGACTTCGGTTCCTAACACTGGAGCACAAAGCATGGAGAATTTGATCAGTCTCTCCAAGCTCCTAGACGTTGCAAGAAAAATCCCATAGCACATGAAGGGGTGAAATATAAAATATAAGGGGTGAAAAATAAAAAGGAAATCCCGTGGCAAAGCAGAAGGCAATTTCCGGCATTGAAGTGCTTCAGAACTGCGAAAACCCTAGACAGAAATCCAGCATCCAAAGAAGATTAAGGGCTTTCAATGTTTGGTTTTGTACGTGATGGAAGAGCATCCAAGTTGAATACTGAACTACTATGGTGCTTCATGCTAAGTGTATAAATGAGAAGTTCCCTTTGAAATGAATTCACTTCAGAATACTTTGAAGTAGAACTGTTGTTCCTCTGCTAAGGGAAGTCCCAAGTCACCGATTTGGTTTTCTAAGGTAACTAATTCGGGGATGAAAAGGAGAAAAAAATAAAAAAGCAACATGTAGCTCCCTACAGAAGTGTTGTCTTATGCAGAGGAGCTGTGAAAGGTGCTGTCACGAACATCGTTTTGGGCTGGGATTGACAGTGAAGGGATCTGAGCGCCCCCGTAATGGGAAGCATAAATTAAAGCAAGCATATGTTCTGGACATATTAGCAGCACATCCTTTTCATTTGCACCTTTTCTCCTTTACCCAAAGTATTGCTCAAGCAGATCTTAAAATGCTTTTTTCCTGGCTTGTATGTATTAAGTGAGGTTCCACGATGCTGTTGCTCAACATCGTAAGAGCAAAGCAGAAGCAAAGATGGCTTCAAAATGAAGATTTCAGTCCTTCTATATTCAGACATTAAAGCAGCCAATTACATTTTGGTCATGATCTAAACACCCTCTTTACAACTAGAGGGATGGTTTAAAACAACAGCAACAAAAAATAGAGAAGTTGAGCCCTTGCTATGATGCAGTATCAGCCAGTAAGGCCAAAATCGATTCATCTCCTACGATTTCGTACACACAAGCACTCCTTATCTACCCGGCCATTCTGAAGCACTGCATGAAGAGGAACTACAAGCTCTCTGCACAGTAGCAGATGTTCCTCTGCACAAAGAATAAAGGTAAATAGGTATTTAATTACCTGGGGAGTTAATACTGACAGAACAGGTACATCAGCTTCCACTCACCAAGGGTCTGATCAAAAGGAGCCCCTAGAAGTTTCCCCACTGGTTCTGGTAACTCTGCACAGTATCTAAGAACCAACTCATCTCCAAGAGGCATCACGTGGGAATTTTTTTTTTTTTTTTTTTTTTTTAGAAGGAACTGAAGGTTTGTTCCAGATCTTCAAAAAGTTGTTTTATACAAACAGTGACAGTGGCTTAAGTGTTCTCCATTTTTATTCTCAGTAATGCCTCTGCATAAAAAATGGGCTTCTCTAAGCTTCACACCTGAATTTTACAGAAAGTTTGTGCACTGAATTGAACCGAGACTTCTGTCTAACCCATTCTGCAGACATTTTTCCACCAGTAGACTTGTGATCGCCTTACTAGATCTTGGTCCAGTTAACTGCCAGGAACATACTTTTTTGAAAGCATCAAGAACATAGCAAGTTTCTCCAATGACTCAAAGCAATCTGATATCATTCCTTGTGCCCAAATTTCCTACATCACAACTATTGATCAGCTCCTCTTTTACACCTTCAACCAGAAACAGTGAAGTTTAAAGAGAAGAATATATATTAGACAGCAAAAACATACCTCTGCAGTTAAATTTGGCGGTGTCGTAATGTCTTTCAGCACATCTAAAAAGGAAAAACAGAGAAGAGTTGAAGACAAGGCTCTGAGGCACTCCCACCGTCTGTCACATCTTGGAACACGCAGATCAACAGATGGGAAAATCACGTTTACCCATCACCTTGATGATTCAAAACTACAGCCAGAGGTTACATACAGAAAAACTGCTTTGTTACAGATGTGTGAAGTTGCTCACTAAAATATCAGTTATATTACTGAAGAACAATTACTTACGCTGTGGTAATTACGGTCCATCAGTATGTTTCAGCCCGCATGACTCTCAACGGAGACATTCACGCACGTGGTACAATACACCACTACTTTTTAACACCGCAGTGTTAACAGCTCCAGCCGCTCGAGCAGCTTCACGCTCCCACACAAACAGATGAAGAGTAGATGGCTATGACCTTCATCCAATTGATTCTGGATTCGAAACACGTGTCAAGACTCAACAAGAGCAACACGGGTGCTAGGGGCGATGGGGATCACAAGGACATTTCAGAGACCCTCGGCTAGTGCAACCTAAGCAAGCATTCTTCCTTCAATTACAAGACCCCGATGAGGCCACTGCAGGCCACTGAAAGCACCACTGAATATTGTGATGGTGATCACTCGTATCAAGCAGAGACTGTGATACTGCTCTCCAACCTGGCACGGTTCTTCAACTTAGGTGAACTCCCCAAAAAGCCCAAGGCCAGTCAGCCAGTTTTCCCTCACAGACCCTGGAAAATGGCACAATTCTGGACACTGGAGCTGCATCGATGTCTGTCTCACCACTCCAAGACACCCTCCCTACCTAGCTGGTAGCGCAGCAAATCACACTGCTTTAGTCTTGCAGGGCGACTTGCCTAGGGACTAACATCAGTAAGCAGAGATAAACAACCCAATCAGGAGGGCTCTAACCCAGCCAAAATGGCATGCTGCAAGGGAAAAGGCTAGATCAGATGCTGGGGGTAAGGGGAAAGGCAGCAAGAAGTGGATGCCCTCCACAATTTTCCATGGGGTCGCTCTCTGCAGGCAAAATGATGCTCCCCTACATGGTCCAAGTGGAGATGCAGCAAGGAAAACAAGAACAATCCTGCCCTGAAACAAGAGGACTCCAGGTTGAAACACAATGATGGGACTCATGTCAGCAGAGAACACACATCTAGATCTTCTGTTCACATCTAGATCTTCTGTTCTGATTATAACCCGTGCTCCTCGTAGGGTTCAAATACCCACACCAGTTTCAGGACTGGGACAAACTTATCTTCCTTAGTAGGACCGTTGGGACTGCAGCCTTTGGAGCCATGTGGAGCTCACTCGACACTTTCAGACACACAAGCTCTCAGGCTCCTACTGGTATTGCTGTCGCCCCTAACTGGAGCCTTGCACGTGCTGCGCTGAGCTTTGTCCCCGAGCCTGAGATGCCAGGCACAGAGGTCTGCTGGGGCTGCACATGCACTCAGCGCTTCCCCCTCTCTGAATTCCAGAGCCTTCTCGACTCCAGGCTCTGCGAGGGAAAGGTCTGGCAGTGTTTACAGCTCTGACCACATTGCTGACGCTTTCCCTGGGTCAGAAGCGATACGGCGCAGGTTGAGCTGGCAGATGGGACTCAGAAAGCATCATCTATCTGCCCCCGAGCCTCTGCGAGGGAAGGTCAGACACAGCACGTGCACCCAGGGGGGAGTCCCAGGCCTGGGGCAGCCACCAGCTGTGCTGGACAACGCCTGCTCCAAGCCAGCCAGCACCAGAACTCTGGAAGCTGAGCCTGCTAGGAAGCAAAGCAGTCAACACAAAGCATCTCATCCAAGAAGTTTCACAGAATCATTTAGGTTGGAAAAGACCTTGAAGATCATCAAGTCCAACCGCTTCCTTCTTTCCTTTTAAAGAAAGATCCAGTTCAAAGGGGTAGTAAGAAATGAAAGTCTTCAAAATTTGAAGGCTTTTTTGCCCATATGTGGATTTTTTTTTTTTAATGTTTTGTAGTTTGAGAGAGTATCAAGTAAAATACCATGGGATGAAAAAAATAGTTTTGTTGATACCCAGGATAGAACCTGAGTGCAGAACACACCACGGGATGAAAAAAATAGTTGATACCCAGGATAGAACCTGAGTGCAGAACACAGCCGTGTCATTCTGTGCCCTCTTATGGGAGCCACGTACGACGCAGGGCACATGCGAGTCCCAGACACGGCTGTACAAAACACTCGCCTGTCATGACACGGAACACGCGTGTATCTGCAGCAGAGACCCCACCGACACACGCCTGGGGGGATGCTCCCCTTGCTTAGCATTTCAAGTGCATTTTTTTTAAACACTGTTTGACCTGTAATACACCCAGATCTCCAGAGGAAACATGAACCTCTTTTTTTTTTTGATTGGGGGGGCATGGTTCTTGTAATCTTGCTTATGATTAAAGCGGGTTTAAAGCAACCCAGATCCTAACCGCTGCCACCTTTCCGATCATAACCACGAGCCCATCGACAACAGGACTATAGGCTACCAAAAAGATGGAGGCCTGTGCCAAAGTGCAACCCCACCTACACAGAGGTACAGAAAGCACGCACAGAAAACCCACGTTGGTCATCACAGCTCCTTCCTGTGGGACAGCCAAAGGAGATACACTGGAGAAGGTGAAGATGCGTGCAACAGGGGAGGCAACAATTCGGCAGTATGTGAAGCTTGGCGATAGAAGTGGAAGAATGTGTTCAAATAAAGAGGAATACTGAAGAGATAGCAAAGGGGTAAGAAACACAGGAGAAGCCCAACACAAACAAGAAACAAAACTAAATGGATTGCTCAGGCATTCGCTGGGAAGTTCAAAGCCAAGATACGAGGATGAGGCATAACCGACACCGTTTAAGCTTCACTTCAGAAAAATCTCTCTAAATCCTTTTAAATAAAACTGCTCAATACTCACATTATCAACTTCATATAACAGCTACCTTAAGGGAACTGAAACCCCCGTGACAGCGTTTGGAATAATTCTGAATATAATCACGTAACTCCTCTGAACTCCCACCTCCTCCTTTTAAACGCAGACAAGAGGTTGATGATTTACAAAGGATCAGCTTAAATCTGAAGAGATGCTGTTCCCCAAAATACCCAAAGGCTGCAATTTCTTCCCATCTTGTGACCAAACATTGCAACAATTCACCCAATGGCTTTTACGTACTCGGCGTGTGTATAGATTTTGCGTGGCTGAAGACAGCAGAGATAACCTGGCCTCGCTGGCCGGAGAGATGCAGTTCAACAGCTGTGCAGTAATCACTTGAGTCTTCATTTCCAGCTGATCCATCTTTTGGGCAGGAAGAAACCCCACACACTTTAACAGGAAGCTTTCTCCTGCAGAAGTTTTCATCCGAGGGTGAATACAGTAATTTTAGGAGGTTTCACTTGTGATTGTTTTGAAATTAGCAACAAGGAAAAATCGATGGGGGTGTTCTCGCACCGAAAACTGGAAGTTTTTACATGATGAGCTCGAAGACAAAAACTTCTGGCACCCCTGGATGAGTTCTTTGCACGGCTGGAAACATGTGTATCGGCACCATAAACGTCAAATGCGTTTGTCCCAGCACAGCTCTTCTCACGTAAAAACTTTGAAGTTGCTCCTGTGAAGGGTCAGCTGAACTGGTTTTTGCTTTTTTCTCAAGTAAAATGAGGTTACTGGCACACAGCAAAGTGGAAACTTCTCAGGCACCACCTCCCTGAGGAGCTACTTGCTAAGATGCACAGAAGTCTCACTGAACTCGTACCTGCTGACCAAGCCTGGAAGTTAACACACAGCAACCCACTGCTTTACCTGCCACCTCTGGAGCCGACTCCCAACAAGCAGCTCGGCATCAGGTGGCGCAGCAAACCCGGATCTTGTAAGCGACGTCAGAGCCACGCTCCACAGAAGCCGACAGCTGAGCCCAGCCCCGACGAGCCGGAGGAAATTAAGCTGTACCTGTCCTGTTCTGCTTTGCTCCCCAAACCAAGCAAAGCTCTCAGGAGGCTGCGGGGGGGTGTCTACCAAACCCACTGTAGATTTTGTAGGACTCAGCTCTCCAGCGCAGAGCTCCAGAAGACTTCACAAGAGGACATCCAGGAGGTTACCTCCTTAGTGAGCTGCACGTGCATGCAGGAGCTACCAGCTATTCTCGGAAGCCCTGTCCTTTCCACCCGCAAGTGCCACCAGGACAGCATTTATTAAAAGGCTGATATTCTGGAGAGCTTTTAAGCTGGAGAAAACAATTTTCTTACCAAGCTGTATGATAGGTGCCCCGTTAGTTTATTTGAATGTGTATTTTGTTTACACATTTCTGTCTGTCCCATCCTACCACAGGCTCTATGGACAACTTCAATAACCAGTACGCAGCTTCTCAGCTTCTGGTATCACTTCTCTCCAGCATCAGGAAACAGAATTGCTTGATGCATAATCCTTCAGCCAATTTAGAGGCATATCTAAATACCTATTTTTAAATGACTGACAGATTACAATGTAATGCATTGCCCAGATTGCCATACTACAGTCGTTTTCCCATTAACTGCAGATATTTAGAAACATATTTAAAAAAAAAAACCTTCACAAAATTAGCAACAAGGAAAAATCGATGGGGGTGTTCTCGCACCGAAAACTGGAAGTTTTTACATGATGAGCTCGAAGACAAAAACTTCTGGCACCCCTGGATGAGTTCTTTGCACGGCTGGAAACATGTGTATCGGCACCATAAACGTCAAATGCGTTTGTCCCAGCACAGCTCTTCTCACGTAAAAACTTTGAAGTTGCTCCTGTGAAGGGTCAGCTGAACTGGTTTTTGCTTTTTTCTCAAGTAAAATGAGGTTACTGGCACACAGCAAAGTGGAAACTTCTCAGGCACCACCTCCCTGAGGAGCTACTTGCTAAGATGCACAGAAGTCTCACTGAACTCGTACCTGCTGACCAAGCCTGGAAGTTAACACACAGCAACCCACTGCTTTACCTGCCACCTCTGGAGCCGACTCCCAACAAGCAGCTCGGCATCAGGTGGCGCAGCAAACCCGGATCTTGTAAGCGACGTCAGAGCCACGCTCCACAGAAGCCGACAGCTGAGCCCAGCCCCGACGAGCCGGAGGAAATTAAGCTGTACCTGTCCTGTTCTGCTTTGCTCCCCAAACCAAGCAAAGCTCTCAGGAGGCTGCGGGGGGGTGTCTACCAAACCCACGGTAGATTTTGTAGGACACAGCTCTCCAGCGCAGAGCTCCAGAAGACTTCACAAGAGGACATCCAGGAGGTTACCTCCTTAGTGAGCTGCACGTGCATGCAGGAGCTACCAGCTATTCTCGGAAGCCCTGTCCTTTCCACCCGCAAGTGCCACCAGGACAGCATTTATTAAAAGGCTGATATTCTGGAGAGCTTTTAAGCTGGAGAAAACAATTTTCTTACCAAGCTGTATGATAGGTGCCCCGTTAGTTTATTTGAATGTGTATTTTGTTTACACATTTCTGTCTGTCCCATCCTACCACAGGCTCTATGGACAACTTCAATAACCAGTACGCAGCTTCTCAGCTTCTGGTATCACTTCTCTCCAGCATCAGGAAACAGAATTGCTTGATGCATAATCCTTCAGCCAATTTAGAGGCATATCTAAATACCTATTTTTAAATGACTGACAGATTACAATGTAATGCATTGCCCAGATTGCCATACTACAGTCGTTTTCCCATTAACTGCAGATATTTAGAAACATACATATTTAAAAAAAAAAAAGCCTTCACAGCTTGGAGAATCAATAAATCTTCAACTTAGATTTCTAGGATAAAATGAGGGGTAGGAAAACCAGGACCTACGTTCCAACATCAGCTGACATCGCCAAATCACTTATACAAATTAAATTAGCCAAAGCTAACATGTAAAGATGATCAAGGAATAACAACAACAAAAACCCCTTCTATAACAAGAACAGCTTTCTGCATAACTGAATTTTCAGAGGAAAACATTACACTTACAGAAGTGAGAAACCATCACATTACCAATTGCTGCGATAGCTTTTTCCAGAGTAAAACAGAGGGACAGTCAAGAATAGGGAGGAGGCAGACAGGAGCTGGGTACCAGTACAGCTTGATACACAAAAAAAAAAAAAACCAAACCAGAAAAAAAACCAGGAAAATATTCCTTTGGCAATTTCTTCAGTGCGGACATTAATACATGAGCAGAGAGCCTGCTGTGAATTACTTTTCACTTTTTAATCACATGGTACAAGCTCCAGATGGGCGAGATGCCAAGTCATTTAAAAGCGTTCAAGTAATATGAATACACACCAGCATTTCATTTAACCTCGCTCAGCTCCGCTAAATGAAGTAACAGTGCTCTCAATCAGGCTTAATTGTTTTAAGAAATGTGCAAAACATCTCTAGCTCTGCTTCAGTACAGCGACAAGCCACTTCCACTCACAGGCTATTTTTAGAAGTCATTATTTTGGAAAATACATCTATAAGAGCATACTTACAGATTGTATATCTTGTAATGGTTTTTATGCTTTGAATCCAGAAACCTTAAATAGAAAAATAAAAGGCATGTATTAATAAACATTGCAATACCGACGACCTCGATTTGCAGCATCATTAGAGCACCACTCAGCACGTGCAGTTCCGCGTTCCAAGTCCCAGCTGGCCCTGCCGTGCCTCAAGTCAAGGAGGCAGCGTGCTGCAAGCCTCACGCACACCAATAGTCCAGCGGCGTGAAGGCGACTGCTTACGCAGCGGAGGAGACCACGACCTGACCTGCGACTGAAGTGCTTACTGCACGGGCCAATCTGCGCCCATTTCTCAGATACCTGCACATCAGTACCTTAGGCTGAGGAAGGGCTGCTTATTTTTAAAGCAGAAGGCATCGATTACACAAGGGACCTGTAAACACTTGCTTCCAATTCAGTCATCTATGCAAAGCATTTTGCCACGGTGGTATTTCCAATGAAAAACCAGTTAAAATAACGTTGGTATTCCAGTTAGAACAGCCGGGATAATTTATTTTAACACCAGGCTTTTAAAGTGGCCCTTATTTGCCACTGGGGTCCGAGGACAGTGCCCGATGATGTTCCTGCTGCAGAGAGGAGGAGGAGGAAGACCACTGCCCTCCTTCGCATTCGCACTCATTTCATTTTCATGCTCACTTTGTAACAAAAACTTCCCATACCAGCCTCGGAGAGACAAACTGCAAACATGATTCATCAAAATTGCCATGATTATATATGATGTGTCACCTGGCAACGTTCAAGAAGAAATAACATACAAATGTTTACACTTAACATCATCAACAGTGTGTATCTGCACATCAGCCAGAAGGAATTTAATTAGCCATGACAGAACATGCTGTTCAAAGTGAAGAGAAACACTAGCTGCTAAAATCCTGGAAAGCTCGAGCAAAAACAAGCTCTGGTTATCAGTCATAATATTCCAGAAGAACCTAGAAGAACTCTGTGGTTAAACCGATGCGTTAAAATAAGAGCAGATGTGAATGTTCCCCATGCAGCACTGAGCACGAGATTCCAATTTCATCAGCAAAAATGTTTCGTGACTCCCGCTGGCGCCCCTGTCGGCAGGCTCTGCGGTATCGAGGGAGGTGGGGGACATGGCCATTTGCTTCAGGAGGTGTCCCTGCTCGTTTAAAACCCGCTGGAGAGCAGGGAGAGCGGACTCCGCTTCCGCCAGCGCTGTCCGCAAAGCTGAGCACGAGCTCTCAGGCGAGTATTTTTCTCAGAACGGAATTCCATCCAAAACCTCTGCAAGCATCAGTCACGGGGGACAGCCAGCAGTCCAGGTAGCACCTCTTACACAGCGGTAGCACTAGATTTGTCAGGATACCAGCTATCCAGAAAAAGCCCACGGGCGTATTCTGGCTCGAGACCAATTGCTCTGGAGCCCAAACACATTGAATTTCTGCAGAAAAAGCTCTTGGAAAAAAATTCCACAATAAGAAGATGACAGGATCAGCTGAGGCCCTGCCAACTGCAACGCAGAGTGCTGCGTGGTCCTATTCTGTACGTTATTCTCATTTAAAAATAGGAGGTGACAAACATGACACCACTTTAGCATCCGGTTCCCTACAGCCACTTCATTTACATCTCTCTGTATCTTAATTTGGTTGATTACACTTTTAGGTGATCACTACTCCTTTTGATCAGCGCTTTAATGGACAACTTCATAATTAGAGAGTCATTCTCTTTCAAAAGTCTAACTCACACATATCGACATACTTAGCCAGTAACATGTATTTTCCTTCACACTGAAACCAACGCTGTGAATGGCAGAGAGCCTTCAAAGGCCACGGCCTGTTATTATTTACTTGGGTTATTCCCATGTCATTTCCCCCAAGTCCAGCCTTTGTTCCTATCCCACAATTTCCATAGGCGGAATCCACCAGGGACCACACACCTGGCTGAGCAGATGCAACGCCCACACCAGCTCAGGGAAGGCTGGCTCTGGCTGCGGCAAAGGCGGAGGGCTGGGGAGCCTGAGTTTGCGGGACAGCCCTTACCTGGCAGCAAAAGCTTTTTCTCGCGTGCAAGCTGTGTGCAATCATACGACGAGAACACACAACTTCACGCCTCTCACCGATTCCAGCAGACGTACGCACTCTGCCAGGGCATTTACAGATTGCTGTGCAGAACCTCGCCGATACGGCCGGCTCTGGGGAAGTGGCTTCTCACTGCCGCCTGACAGAACACGGTCGCTCTGCAAGCCTGCTCAAATCCAGCCACGCAGAACCGACGCCCCCCGAGCTCAGGCAGCCAGCCGCAGCCGCACAGGGAAGCCGCTGCCTCCAGGCGCCCGCTTCTCAGCGGAGGGTTGCAATTCCTCCCGGTGCAGGAACCGAGGAGCTGCCTCAACTCATTTCTGTGCAAAACCTGGATGCAAATTACCGGTGAAATGCAAGCGGTGCTAATTCTGCCTGCCAACGGTTACGAGACACCTTGCGGGGCATCTCGGAGCCGGCAGCAGCGCCTGCTCGCCCAGATACGCCCACCGTAACGCCACTGCCGAACCATGCCCCCGCCTGCACCGTCCCCCCATCCCCAAACGCCCAGTCTCTCGCAAAGCCACTGAACTCACGCCCTCAAACGCCATCATCTCAAAAGCATCACGTGTGACTTCAAGTCAGAATCCTAAACCCACTAACATTCGGCAGCTGCTGCCAAGTATTTGGTGTTTAACGCAAGCTCTCACGCTGCCTTCTCCAGGTAGGGTGCTGACTGAACAAATTACAACCACGCTCCTACGCCTTCCACTGTTGTATCCAGCAGTTCATAGCAGGTAACTTTATTCGATGGTAAAAATGACAAATTGTAGGGGTTTTTTTACAAAACGTGATATAAACCGTCACCAGCAATAACGAATTTCAGCTGATTTTTCTCCTCGTCCACAATTACTGAACACAGCCAGATGTAAACGCCTTTCTCTGAAGTCACCCATATTTACTACTTTAGACCAAAATTAACTGATCAAGCACTTCATTCATCGACTGAAGAAAGGATATGGGCAAACATATCCTGAAATGCCATCGGCTCTCTGAGCGAACTCTCAACGCCAGGACCAGAGGCACGGGCTAACCTCTTCCTAAGAGCAAAGAGCCTCCGCTTACTCCCACACAACTTACTGAAGGCAATTTTTCATGCTAGGAAGCAGATTCCATGCATCCGAGATCAACCCAGAACAGCAGCCGGGCCTAAAATTCTTGAAAATATCATTTTCCTTGTTTCCAACATTTTTCAGGAAAGCTAACAAGGCAGCATCTATGAGACACAAAAATCTGGCCATTGCTACGAGTCAGAACACACATCCTTTCCTCGGCAGAACATAAACGAGCACCGAAAAGGATTCTTATGGTGTAACCAGAGTAAGTTAAGGAAAAGGAAAACAAAGGCTTACCTTACTACATCATCAATGTTGTTCCGGTACACTCCTTCAAGCCTCTCCGCAGGAAAACCCATAGCAATTATGTTTGGATAAATATCTGAATATGCAAGTTAAGGAAATATTTTTACAGCATGTGAAATTTCTACAATAGCATCAAACAGATATTAATCAAATGTTTAACTGTAGCAAAGTGAGACCAACAATGCCGACCAACTCCCACATGCAAACAATTCAGCTTTATACACACAGTAATAAGAGACTTTTTCCCAAAAAAAGGGGGGGGGGTGGTGGTGTCAAATCAGGACAGTAACTTTTGAAAACACAGTACTTTGATGGCAGCTGCTGTAACAGAAACCTCCTGCCACCTCAAGCAGGTAACCTCCTAGAAGTCCACGCTCTTGGGCACCTGATGGGTAACTCCCCTAGGAAGGGAATCCATCAGAAAAGCAGACAAGGAATCCACTTCTGCCGTACATCACCTCCCTGGAATCGCACCGGCACCACACACCGGTCCTTCTCTATGGCCTGAGTGGCGTACTAAATCCAATGGGAAACCGTTAAGATAGCCTCGCGTGACTGAAGCGCATGATGCTCCAAATTAAGCCCCACGTTCCAGTCCCCAGCGATCCCAGAGGAGCTGTACCACGCAGGAGTGTGCTTCAGGCCCTGGCACGGCCTCGCAAACCCCGATGTTTTCATCGCTTCCCCTGACTGCCACGGAACAGACCCTACCACAGCCGCTACGGTAGCGCTGGGTGCCTAGATGTGAGGCACTGGGACAGATGGGAATGTACAGATCTGGCCAGGATTATGTAGCTTATTTCATAAAAAAACCAATTCCCCACCTCTGGAAAAATATTCTAGTTTCTTATGCTGAACTACCTGCAGTGCACTTGCCAAAAGCAACCCGAGATAAAGAACTCGGGAAAAGCACCTCCTAGCAAGAACAAATTAGCACCAAGGAAAAAGGCCAAGTAAGAAAACTGGAAGTTTCCATTTAGAGCTGATGCAGTAAAGAATTCACAACAAATCGCTAGAAAATTACTGGTATTTATTTTCCTGGTGGTGCAACAATATATGGATTTTATTTTTTCTTTTAAACAGAACTCAAGAAAAGAAAGTGCTCCCAAGTTTTAAATGTTATTAGAAATGATAACATCGTGAAGAAGCTTTGCTGAAAAACAAACCAGAAATGAAACCAGCAGCTCAAAACCAGACCATACCCTACCGCATTAACATACTCCTCCTCAAACTAATTTTAGAAGGAGTAAGAACAAAGCACGGCATGTTTGAAGTTGGCCTGCCTTAAACAAGGGGGCTGGAACAGGTGATTTCCAGAGGTCCCTTTCGACCTAAATTACTCCACAACCCCAAGAACTGTTTTTATTTCCCTGGTTAAAATACAACAAAGCTCCAAAGAGCAACCATCAGAAGGGAAGACGCTGCAGCAGCTTCCAAGATCTCAACATTGCAGTTGCCTGTACAGGAGGAACAGCCTGAAGCGGGACACACACTACTCCACGCCATCCTTGCAGAATTCCCGCGAGCCTAAGTACTCACAGGGAAGCAGCACGGACCAAGTTCTGCATTTACACAGCTAGCCAAAGACTTAAGAAAAACATTAAGAACTGAACACAGGGAAATAATGTTTTCTACTCTCAAAAAAAAAAAAATTAGCATTTACTGTGTTGTAACCCCAGTATTAATGGACATTGGTTTGCCTGGACTATTCAAAGATGATTTATGGAGACAATGAGAAAAATATGAAAGCTTTTGAGAAATCCAAATAAAGATCTGTAGCTGCCTTAAACATAGACACTCAAAGGGGTTCATGTCTGGTTTCCAATTTATTCTGTACTTCCCAAACCCTAAAAAAAGCTCATATTAAAAAAAAAAAAAAAAAAAAATCAAGTTGCTTAACTTTCAGAGCCTGTGATGACTTCAGCTACTATCAAATCACAGACATCTTAAACTTTGAACTTCACTCTGAACGCATTTCACTCCGCAAGCAGCCCGCACCTCTGTCAAATGAAGAAAAGGCGATGTATGATCAGCAACGTATTTACTGCTGTATCGGTTACCGCTTGCCATAAGCGGAAGAAACTGGTTAGAAATCACGGGCACTTGCTCCATGCCTACTAAGAGCGACGTACTCTCCCCCCAGGCAGCACACCCCGTGGCTCCCTCCCGGACCCAGCGCTGGCTCCGGGGAGGGGGTCCTCCTGCGCCTGCTCCGAGCAGCAGGGCTGTGCCCGCGACCGCAGCGAAGCAATCCAGCGTACCGGCCCGCTTTCCACAGCGCTGCTCCACAGGAGACAAGCATCCACGCTAGCAACAGGGGCAAAATAAACTCATTTTGACACACCGCATCAAAACAAAACTGTTTCAATGCTAGTGTCACCTGTGAGACGTATGCCCAAACTTCACCCAGTCACCACGTAACTCGCTCAAATTTCTATTCGCGACTGTGAGCTTTACTACACAATCTTCCCATGCGTTTCAGCCTGCCGTTTATGTTCAGATGCTTTTCTTCTGCTGTTGGCTGTTCCTCTCCGAGGCTAAGAAACAAGATACTTTCCAGGATTCCCAGCTGGTGCAAGATAGAAGAAAAGCAGACAGACACCCCAAGCGACGGGAACAGAACATCTTAACAGCAGCGTTTCCAGTTTGCAGGCTCACAGACTTGTCCAAACACCAAAGCCTCAACACACGCAGGCAGAGATAAAAAGTTCCAAAATAACCGGGGCGGTCTCACGCTTTTGGAAAGCGCGATCCCCTGTCGGCTCCCACACCCCATGTGACCCCTCTCCCCTCCCTCGCTCAAGGGCGATGCACGAGCGGGGCACGCATGGCTCGCATCCGCTTTCTTTCAAAGAGGAGCGAGCCAGCAGAACCCAATGCTTAAGCTCAACTGTGCATCGTTACGGGTGCATTTTAAACCCAGAGCTGGTATTGCAAAGGTGCTCCGTGGTATGCCAGCAGGGAAAGAAAATGGGAAAAAGACTTCAGGGGCGGGAGAGCACACGAACCAATTTACAGATGCTGATTCAGTAAAAGTATTGTATAGTCTGGGGTTCTTCAACCCGGCAGCACAAAAAATGCAATGTTGCTGGAAAACAAATATCTGACAGCTGTGATTGCTGCACGGGAGGGTACGGAGCCGAGCCGGTTACGGGAGCAACCGTCCACTGAGCATCACCTTCAGCAACTCTGCCACCAGCCACGCTCGACGGCTCACAGACACCGCTTCTCACACCTCACTTAACACCGATTGCCTAAGCTGAAATTAAGATACTCGCTACCAAGAGGAGGTTTTTACAAAGGAGCTTGGAAGCTGGGCTTACATTCAAAGCAAGACTTCTGAGTCACCACAAAATTGGTAATGATACTGATAATTTTAGAAATCTGGAAGAACTGATGATTTAAAACGTGCAACAAGTTCACTATCAATTCCAAGCTTTTTTTTTTTTGAAAGACAGGCAAATGAAAATGGCAAAAGCCTCAGCCACCAATTGAGGCAGCTCTACAACACAGGCAAAACAAAGCTAACCAAACCACTGTTAACTACCAAAATTTGAAATGGGCTTCCTAAAAAAAAACATAAAATAAAGCCCGCCACATTTTGCCAAAGCAGCTCTTTCCCGAGAAACCCATTCCCAGAAATGGTTTCAACAGTTTTTAAAGCACTCATTCCTTTCTCGATCTTGTAAACATGGAGGCTGGGATTTTAATTCGTGATCAGAGAAAAAAAAAAAAAAAAAGTGAGAGACTCATACACAACAGCAGAACACTGAGATGTCATCCTCTACTCGAGTTCATCCTTCCTATTAACCACAGAACTTGGGCTTTCAAATGCAGATGACACTACGCTATACCCTAGGAACCTCCAAAGTGCCCAATGATTTGCTCAGTTACCAAATGCCGCGACGCAAAAGCGATGCTTCGTCAATACTGACGACGTACCAAAGCAAGTGATCCATACGCCACTTCAGAAACGCCTTTGCTCTAATGCTGCTCGTGGATTTAACAAAACGCTGTTCTTAAAGCCTAAAATCGTTCCCACATGCTAAAGATGATAGTCCTTCCAGTTGCTATGAGAAAAATCCTGTATCATTATGTAAATCAGCAGTTATAATCACTTTCAAAAATAGCTGTCTATATATTCGCATTATGCCAAGATCAAATTAAAGAATATGCAGTATACACTTGAAATTTTACATACATATACATGTAGATATAAAACCAAATTACTCCTGTTGGTCCTAGAACTGATTCCGCTTGCAAATTCAGCCTTTTTCCTAATAATGGAAAGTGGCCAGAAAAGCATACCACGTTATTTACCAATTCTTACGTTCTTAAACAGCCCCAAGCAAGCTGCAAAAATAGGCAGCTATAGCCTTTCCTGCAGCGACCAACATACTCAATTAACACCTAGATCGTAAGTCATCAGAATTTCTAGGTAATTTTATGAAGTCCTATTTCAAACGAAGTATTTAATCCCTTATCCTCGCTCCGCAAAAGGAAGTCAGCTGTAACAGAAAAACAGAAAGCAAATGACCTAATCTTCCTATTTTATAAGCATGCTAGAGCATGCAGTGCTGGAGAATTTACATACAGCTTTACTTTTTAAACCCAATGCTGACAACGGGTTTTTAAAGCAAAACGCAGATAAAAAAGAACTTTAGAACTATTAGCCCTTTACAATCAAAGGCCTCAGGAAGACCTACCATGCATTAGGCTTCGTCTTTCTTTAAAATGGAAATTTAAAACAGGCTGAAGGTTCCTGAAGCTGTGAATGATGGTCACTGTAAAGTCATGCTTCGGAGCTAACATTCCTACGGCAAAACCTGAACCTGACCCCTGCAAATAGAAGGGCACCAGTCCATCTTTCCCAGCTTCCAAACATGAATCTTACTTAACAAAGAACAGATCTAAGCTGGTGAATCTTTGGCCTGGAAAAAGCGTCACAACTGCCAGGAATGCAGATTTTCACGTCCCGTTGAGGCAAGCAAGGCGAGTACTGGCTTTAACCCGCCCCTCAAGAGCCCACTCCTCACTCGCGCGCGGGCTGCTGTCAGTTGTGCTCCGCTACGCGTCACCCGCCACCTCCCTGGCTGCGGGGAGCACCAGCGCAAGGGAAACCAGCCTCTAGCACGGGGTGGCCAAGCTGTCAACTGCTACATCCCATCTGATAGCGACACCGAAGCGCAGAGGAACAACACGACTTTGAAGTCTCCGAAAGTAGCTTTGTTGTCTCAATTTGTCTGCAATTTTCAGGAACTCTGACTTCAGTAACCATGCAACGTGGTCTAGCGGCGCATCTGGCCCTACCAGCTGTGAAATGTTAGCATGCTAACCTCAAGCCCTTTAATTCCAGCTTAAACAAGTCCGTATAGCAATGGCAAGAAAAAAAAAAAGAACGGTTCTTGCTGTTCGACAGCTTGACAGCCTGAAGCTACGGGGGGAGTGTTACGAGAAGTGTCCGCACTCCATCCTCAAACAGATTTAAAAGTCCTGACAAATGGCCAAGCTCTTATTAGTGCCATTTTCTTGACAGCATCCCTAAAAAAAAAAAAAAAAAAAAAAAAAAACAAAACCCAAACCACAGGGAAATATACCCAACCAAATCTTGAAAAGTTCCCTAGCACACGTGCTGTTTAGCCTGTACACACGCATACCTTTTGGGGTTTTTTTAAATAGGCAGCATTTCCATTAGCCAGCACGAAACGCAAAATAAGTCTGGATAATCAGGAAGTATAGAGGAAATGAACAGGAAGAAAGTTCTTCAGAGCAAAGGAGGATTCCTTGTAGCCAGCCAGCTGCACTTGCCAACTCTACCATCTGTGCCTTAAAGAACAAGAAAAGAGACCAACTCAGATGTGGCTGAGAGAAACATTTTATGATTTAGAAGAAATGCATTTAACCCCTTAATGCTCAAGATTTCAACTACAACCCCCCCCCTTTTTTTAATACTTTTAAATCTTTCAGCTTGTAATTGAAACACAGCAACCTAGACAAGGAACAACGAAATGGCAGCTCCGCTGTATCTGGGAGGCAAACCTGTCCAGATGGGGTCATGGGGCTGACAACAGGTCTGGAAGGGAACTCAAATTCCCGCAGAAGTAAATCAGAAGATGCTTGAAAGATGACACTGACGGGTTGTCTCGGGAACTAGCTACTTCCTCAACTCACTTCCACACCATAGCAGGGCTTTTGGACCTGCTTACTATATTGCATCTGGGAAGTATTCCCAGAGCAAGGGTCTCCCTTCACCTGTGAGAGGTCTGTGAAATGTGTCCTGGAGCTCTCGGCCATCTGGAGGCTTTGCTGAACAGCTAATAGGATCAAGATTGGAAAAAAACCCACACATAATCTACACAAGAAGCAGGCACCGTGGGTTTTTTTTGTTTTTTCCAAAGCACCGTATCAACCTCACAAACCTCACAGCCTAAATACAAAAAACAGCAGCAGAGAAGCACAGAAGAGGAGAGGCCTACTCCACAGGAGAGCTTGTTCTGACAGACTGAGAAAAAGATCCCTGAAACTTCCATTTCAACATGGTTTGGAATCACAAATAAAGACAGGAAAGCAAGCAGATAGCAGAGAGAACATGAGCTGCTTGTGAAGAGCTGCAAATCCCTCTAAAATAGCTGATGATATTACAGGACAAAAAAGCTATCCCTCCCATTAAGAAAAAGCCAAGAGCAAACAGGAGCATAACAAGCGAAGCAAGAGCACCCTGTGTTATTCATCTAAAACTCGACAGGAAAAACTCTTCAGCTGAGGAGCCAAAGGCTGGGCCTCAACTCCTCACTCAACTTTAAGTCCAGGTTTGCAGCACTGGACAAAACCCTACAAATCCCAACAAGTTTCTGGAGGTGAAAACATGCAGAGGTCCAGATATGAAGGCTTTATTGTTTCTGCTCAGGCTTTGGAAGAAGCCGCATCCCATCTTATCACACCTACCCCGGCATCCAAACCAGACGCCAGCAGCCCGAGGCCAAGAGCTGCGCCGGTGCCAGAGGACAACCGTAGGTGCGAGGCTGAGCCGCTGTCCTCCAGGCCACACATCTGCTGCGCGCATCTTCCCAGCAGAAGGCAGCGTGCAAGAGAAGCTTGGCTGCCGCACAACGGTCGGAGAGTTCCCAAGTGACGAATTCCCCTACTTTAAGGGACGAACTCAATTCAACATGAAGGCTCTCGCGGCAGAGGTCGGGACCCCCCTGGTACGCGTTCTCAGCACACTACCACGCTTCGCAAGATCTCCTTTAAAGAAGCACCGGCGTGTACTTAAGCATACCCTAACCTCAGGCACCCACAGAAAAATACAAGAATTTTGTTCAGTAAAAAGAAGCCAGCACAGAGAGTCGCTACTTTGATATTTACTGACAGGAAGTAAAAAATGGCTGTCTCAACTTTTTGCAAGTCTGAAAGGACATCCAAAACTTTCAGAGACAACGGCATTTAAACAGCTATCGGGACGGAGGACAAATGTGTCATGCTAAAAAGATTTATAAAACATAAGCTGCACAAACTAGGATTCGTATGAATTTATCAAACCTTAATTTGGGGGTGGTGATCCAAGAGAAGATAAAGGCCAGCAGCAAAACAAGACCCGAGGCCACCCTAATGAACCACTTCTCAACCATCGAGCCCCAAGCAGGTAACACTAATTTCATTCTAATGACATCTAGCGCTTCCCTCCTCTAAATGTTAGTACAACAAAAGGACATTACCTCTTTAGCTCACCCACACAGGAAAGTAAAGAATAGAAAATACACAACTACTTCAATTCTAGCCCTATACACACGCAGGCAACGCAATGAATTAAGCAGAGGCCTCTAAGAAAATTAATCATGCAATTAAAAGCTATTATTCTACAGCTCCACAAAGGCAGAATAAGTTTATAAAGACATTTCTTAAGCACTTCACTACAAAAAACTGGATATTAAGCAGTTTTTATGCACTGCTGCACGTTGGGGCTGTGAAGCTGGGACTTCATCTTCAAAGGGAACAAAGCCAGCTTTTGCAATAGTCATCATCCCAAACACTGAGCACTTGAGTTCAATTTTTTAGCTGCACAGCCAATTACCATTTGAATCGCAGAGCCTACTACTTTAGCTACGTTGCCTAAAAATCATTATTAAGATAACCTAGATTTATGCAGCACGATACATGGCCTAATTGCACAATTATTTACTTCCATTATATAAAACTTCTTTTTTTTTTTCCCGGGCCTTATAGGCGAGACAGTAAGCGAGGCAGATGACGATAGGAGCAAAGAGGATGCTAGCTTGAATTAGAAACCGGAACTGGAACAAGGATTTGTGTACATCTGGAGTATCAGTCTGGGACTAGGACACATTCAAAAATGAACACCGATCTCTGCGCCCAAAGTACAGTCAACCACCCACAAAGCATTCACGTTTCAGAGGAGATCCTGCTCTACAGGGCCACTGCAGAATGTTCCCCTATTTCCAGATAAATACCCTTTTTACAGTCCAGAAATCAGCACCCCAGTAACTCGCCCGACTGCACACACGTGCACAGCTTTAAGCCCCAACACCTTCACACCCACTCCGGTATGCAGGAGGAGGCATCGGGCACATCCAGCAATCGCTGCTCACGGCTCCGGGCTGCATCCCATTTACCGCCCCCCCCCCCAAAAGCTATGCTTTAATGAACCTTCAGTACCCACCCTCCCTCAGGCACGGTGAAGAGTGCAAACCGCGTGTAGCTCCGAGCTCCAGCTCACTCGCTGGGTACTCGAATTAAAGGGAGGTGGGCTTTAGAAGGGAGTTCGTTATGACTAACGACAGCAACTTCGGTCTGCAGCGTACTTAAGGGATCTGACAGCTCAACAGCCTATTCCCTCCCTTTTCTTCGTGTGTTGGGACACAACTATTGTCCCTTAAATCGTACAGGAGCCATTTTCTTATTGAAACACGTTGTAAGGGAAAGGCTCTAGGCTCAGGTACCAGGGGTGCAATTTGTCAGCTTATGCAGCATTAATGTGGCAACAACATTAATCCACTAAAAATACAATTTCATTTAAGGAACTATTCAGAGATTCTCAACTGTCAAAAGCAACTTGGTAGACAGAAACTTCATACATAAAATTTCAGCTCTGCAGTTACTACACTCTCAAGTTTAGTTTTGGCATGGCTTGATGTTTTTTAGCATGGGGGGGTTAACATAATGTGTTAATAAAACACATTCTTTCGGTCGTGTTATTACTGAACAAATTATACCAATTGTTTCTACAACAAAGAGGATTTAGGTGTCCAAATCACCCGACCAGGAAGAAAATGGAAAATACAGTCAGCTCTCTTCTGGGAGAAAATTACAAAATTCTGTACTCCTCTACACCGTGTTTTAACACATACGCTCAGCGAACACCAGCTTCCTCTACAGCAGTCGCTGTACTTCAAAGCTTTTTGGGAATACAGAAAAAGTTCTGAAGCGAGATGCATCAAGCGTAGCACTGGATAGCACAGGAAAAACACATTTTTGACCCAAAGAACTCTGCTGATCACCAGCCTAGCAGCCATCAAGAGCCAACTAATCTTCCCGCGTGTACTATGCTGCGGCAGTAATAGCCATTTCAAGCGTTGCATAAGCTCCACACTCAAGGCTATATCCGTTCCCTAAATACACCGTAACCGTCTCACGAAGTCAGGGGAAGTCACATGTAATTACCTTGAGGACAGAAAGGCCTTCCCGACTAGCACACGTTCCTAGAAAGATGCACTTTCAAAATTCACCAAAATTCACCAACCTGCTCCATGGCCAGCACTGGGCCCAGCGTTGACGCATGGCCAACCAGTTACACCAAGAGCTAAACCGAGAGCTTAACGGTGGGATCTTCAGTAGTCCTCACTGACCTAACCGTCCTCACCCAACCTGCTGACCAGCCTCAACAAAGATAACTCCTCAAGGGCCTCGACTGCCGACACCTCATCAGTCTTACTGTAGGAGATTACCAAGATGAACTTGGATTTTTCCTTAAAAAAAGAAATGCCCAAACCTAGGACCAGTCCTAGTAAAGCCTGCGCTTTACTCAGCATTACCCTCTTAATGTTTAACGGCAAAGCTCTGGATGTTCTGAAGATGACACACACTTAACTAAGCTTACAAACAGATTTCAGTGAAGATTAGCTTCAGCTGCATTTTTTCTAAAAGGTCACCCTGCAAGAAAATTTTGTGAGTGTCCACATTAGCTGTACTCGTTTCTTCCCCCAGCGGAAAAGAACATACAGCCGTCACTCCAACAGCAGAGCTACGTGAAACCAAGAATCAGTTTGCAGCTTTTGTTGATTTAAATGCATGCACAGGCAGTTATTTTTTAACTTGGTGTTTAGCTTGTACAAACAGTCTCCAGCAACGCTGCACACTGATTAAAAATTTCTGATGATGCAAGATCGAGTAGTTTATTAGGAAGCCTGCACTACATTCAAGCAAGCGCAAAGAGACGAGCTGCAATTTGTCCAGCATCTTTTCAGCCCCTTTCTGCAGCCAAAAAGCAGGGCAGAAAGGGGCTGAGGCTACGCTGAATGGATGCGGTGAGGGTTGGGCAATGGAGCCCTTGCTGGAAAGGTAGGGCTTCCGTGCGTAGGCTTCAGCTGTCAAACGACGCCATCGACAAATATGCACGTAGCACGGCGATATGTCAAAGGGTGGTTGGTTCTTTTTAAGGTTGTGAGGAAAAGTAAGCGACGTAGCACATCTCTAGCCCCAGAAGAGAAAACGCATGGACACACTTGCATCTATCACCACCTCGCTTTCTCCACGTGGAGAATTCAAAAATCTTTATCCTGGGTAAACGCAGAGAGATCGAATGCATCCTACAGCAAGCAGGTGACCAAACCAAACTCTGGGAAGTCCCCAGCCAGAACCGTTCTGCTGCTGTCTTTTCAGATAGACTTCTTGGATTAATTCAGAGCAAAACTGGCACTCGTCGTCTTGTCCAAAGCCCAAGATTGTCCCAGGCTCCAGAAGCAAAACGAGTCTGTCGGGCTCTTAACACTGCTAAGTAATATGGCTTACTCCGGAACAAAGAAATACTTTTCCACCCATAAAACGCATTGCCAGTTGGTTTCTTTTAGTTTCTTCTAAACCCTCACCAGCCCTTACTGCGCCCGTGTGCAAGAAAAGCTTGTTACAAAACATCTAACAAACTGCAATTTTAAAATGAAACCAAACATTTTAAACAAAAGGCATTTCCAGCTCAGGCTCTATTTTTAAATGCAGTGTGTACCTCACGCCACTAATTCATTTTTACCCTGGAAGCTGAGCCATTTTGAGTGAAGTCACGTAATTTAAAATTTCATTAAAAATACAAAGAGCTGTAAATAGCACAAAGCAGTACGATACTCTAAGGAGCTTCCACGCGCAATTTCAGCCTTCTCTGCCTTTCATTAGACGAGCCAAACGACACGTGAGGCTTCTAAGTAAAACGCACCCAGCATCTCATCTTTACTGAATATTGCTGCAGTTCATACAACTATGTAGGTCACGAGCTACACATGCTTCAATTAAGCGTCGAGGCAGGCACGCTCTACCCTACGCTCAGGCTAGATGGCCGCGTTCTGTGCATAGCAGAAGGCCTGGAAGGACAAGACAAAGTTCTACCAAAGCTATGATGTGTAAAAGAAGCAGTTACACGAATTTTTCTCCTGTAGCCTCAAATACTTAAGCCACTTGCTAAACTCTGTTATGCACAGGCCTTTCAAGACGCGGGCAATCAACGCAACGTGCAAGGCTGGCATGCCAACATTCTCTCTTCACTGTTCCCTGCAGTAAAACGGTCAACGAGCAAGCTGCACAACTTCAGACGTACCAGAGCCTACAGTGCCTCAGCGAATATACTGGTCACTGCATCGTAAAGAAATGCAGCCATCTTAGAAGAAAGCCATTAATCCAAACCTTCCTTCTCACCCGTTTGCACCAAAGGGTATCCGGTATTACAGGAATGAAAGAGAAGCCCAAATAAGTCAGAAACAAATACAGTATCTATCTGAAATAAAGTACTAAAAGCAGATTTAATGTCTCCACCTTTAAAACCCTTTCCTTGTCTAATTTCAAAATATTTTTTCCAGGAAGTGCATAAAAAGACTGTTCAGAGAGAAAAAGAACAGTTGATTAGATGAAAAGTAATGTCAATAGGGTTTTTTTAAAGATGCTTGTTTCATAACTAGCACATAGGGCTATTCTCATACCACGTGCGTGAAGCCACTGATTTTGAGAAGTCCCCATTTCCCTTTCCTAAAATCCTACATTATCCACGCAAGAAGAATCCACAACCGACTCGTCAGGAACTGAAAGTCCCAAGTATGATGGACTGTACCATACATGCATCAGCACCAGTTGTAAAAGGATTTGACACAGCCCAACAGAGAAAAGAGAGAAAAAGGAAGAAAAAAAAAAAAAAAAAGAAAAAAAGAAGAGGTCCCTGAAGGGGATTTTGGTAGCCCAGCGCCTAACCCAGCCCGCCTTTCGGCACTCAGGTGTGCCCTGCGAGAATTGGCCGTGACTGAAACACAAAGACCGCAAGTCTTTGTCCAACTGGGCCACCGAAGACACGAACCCTCCCTCAAGGATGGGTAGAAGAAAAGACAGGCGACGCAGTATAGGCTGGAGATCAGGCACCTCACCCGGATTCACTGGAGATTCACTGCATTCCCCACCTCCCAAAGCTCAGGGAGTAATCACCAGCTACCCAGTACTTCGGAGTCTCCACCACTGAAGTGCTTGTACAGAAATATTTGCTGTAGGAGGAACTCGCACCTCCATTTCCGATATCCCGGCTAAATGCCCAAATCGCTGGGCTATCCAGCTCCTGCCAGTCCTTTCAGCTGAACAGAAGCAGCTACCCCGGAATAACCAGTAATCTGTAACAGAGGACACTCCTGCAGACAGGGGCACGGAGCTGACCAACAGCAGAAATGCAGAGGGTAGCTTGTTTTGGTCTCAAAATTTTAAGCTCCAGCACACGGTGAGAACTTAAACCCCGGTCCTCCTACCATGCACCACTTGCCTTCCTCAACAGCTCACTCAGATAAGAAACAAACAGCTTAAACCCTAACATTGCACGGTTGGAGAGCGAACTCCCAGCTCGGTCCTCTGTCTGCACGCGTAAGAAATAAATAGGTTATTTTCCAGCTACCAGGTATGAGGAGCAACGACTCCATCAAAGCCCTGCAAAAAGAACATCGCCAAGAAGCCTGCACAAAGTGATAAAAAATTAAACTTTCACTTCTGCAGCATCGTCAGCCTTCAAGCGAAGCCATTGCACTGTACAGGCAGCAGTCTTCATTCATTAATTATCTGTTCAAAATGTGCAGCTGCTAAAAAAAAAAAAAATAAAGAAAAGGACTGTCAGTACAAGCTTCTTCCAAAGATATTTTTGCAATCATGAAAAAACGCACCTTTTCTATAAATTTCATTCCAGAATTGCAGCCAGCTACCCCTCTTAGGAAAACTAGCCTAAGCCCAGTGTTCAGTGGCCTACTTCTAAAGTAAAATCCCAAGAATAAAATTAAAGAGACAAAAAAGTAAAAAATAAGCAATAAACTCCACTTGGCATATCATTGGCAACCTTGAGCAAGAAAATCCAAGTCACCGATTTCTTGCCAGGAGCAGATCACTGGTTAAAAAGGTCTGTTTAGGTCAAAAAAAAAAAAAAAAAAAAAAAAAAAA
>NW_009259528.1:382042-382246 GCF_000687185.1 Egretta garzetta
CCCTTCACCCGCAAAGCCAAACTCTCATCATTTTGCCGCCGCTTACCTCTTTTCACAACCCCCAAGTTCCCAGCAAACTCCCCACCCGCAGAATCCAAAGCTCCAACTGGGGCTTCTGTCGCTCGGCCAGCAGCAAGTGCTGCGCGGGCCCACGTCGGCGTCACAGCCGCCCTCGTCGCCGGCCAACGCGAACACCAAACGCCA
>NW_009259528.1:382672-384937 GCF_000687185.1 Egretta garzetta
GCGAGAATCGGCCGTGACTGAAACACAAAGACCGCAAGTCTTTGTCCAACTGGGCCACCGAAGACACGAACCCTCCCTCAAGGATGGGTAGAAGAAAAGACAGGCGACGCAGTATAGGCTGGAGATCAGGCACCTCACCCGGATTCACTGGAGATTCACTGCATTCCCCACCTCCCAAAGCTCAGGGAGTAATCACCAGCTACCCAGTACTTCGGAGTCTCCACCACTGAAGTGCTTGTACAGAAATATTTGCTGTAGGAGGAACTCGCACCTCCATTTCCGATATCCCGGCTAAATGCCCAAATCGCTGGGCTATCCAGCTCCTGCCAGTCCTTTCAGCTGAACAGAAGCAGCTACCCCGGAATAACCAGTAATCTGTAACAGAGGACACTCCTGCAGACAGGGGCACGGAGCTGACCAACAGCAGAAATGCAGAGGGTAGCTTGTTTTGGTCTCAAAATTTTAAGCTCCAGCACACGGTGAGAACTTAAACCCCGGTCCTCCTACCATGCACCACTTGCCTTCCTCAACAGCTCACTCAGATAAGAAACAAACAGCTTAAACCCTAACATTGCACGGTTGGAGAGCGAACTCCCAGCTCGGTCCTCTGTCTGCACGTGTAAGAAATAAATAGGTTATTTTCCAGCTACCAGGTATGAGGAGCAACGACTCCATCAAAGCCCTGCAAAAAGAACATCGCCAAGAAGCCTGCACAAAGTGATAAAAAATTAAACTTTCACTTCTGCAGCATCGTCAGCCTTCAAGCGAAGCCATTGCACTGTACAGGCAGCAGTCTTCATTCATTAATTATCTGTTCAAAATGTGCAGCTACCAAAAAAAAAAAAAATAAAGAAAAGGACTGTCAGTACAAGCTTCTTCCAAAGATATTTTTGCAATCATGAAAAAACGCACCTTTTCTATAAATTTCATTCCAGAATTGCAGCCAGCTAACCCTCTTAGGAAAACTAGCCTAAGCCCAGTGTTCAGTGGCCTACTTCTAAAGTAAAATCCCAAGAATAAAATTAAAGAGACAAAAAAGTAAAAAATAAGCAATAAACTCCACTTGGCATATCATTGGCAACCTTGAGCAAGAAAATCCAAGTCACCGATTTCTTGCCAGGAGCAGATCACTGGTTAAAAAGGTCTGTTTAGGTCAAGAAAATCTCTCCCTACCAATGGCACATCTGGGCAAACATGCCTGGAACGCCGAACCCTTCAACTGCCAAGCCAAACTCTCATCATTTTGCCGCCGCTTACCTCTTTTCACAACCCCCAAGTTCCCAGCAAACTCCCCACCCGCAGAATCCAAAGCTCCAACTGGGGCTTCTGTCGCTCGGCCAGCAGCAAGTGCTGCGCGGGCCCACGTTGGCGTCACAGCCGCCCTCGTCGCAGGCCAACGGGACGACGAAGCGCAAGCGTTTCAAAGCGCGAGCCTGAAACCATACTTTGTCACTACCACCAACAGAACGCAGGCACGACGTGCTGGAGCTGCTGCTCTTTGCCTAAAAGCTCGGCAGCCACCTCCGAAAGTCAAGAGCCTTTCAGGCCGTTTTAAAGCCTCCAAAATTTTAGGCTAAGGCTCAGCGCAACAGCACGAGCTCTGTGCTGGTTACGGCTGTTACCGGTGTTGATCCTGCCCAGGAACGGGATTTATTTGTAGCACTCGCTATGACACGAGTGTAATTGCTCCAAAACCCAACAAAATTTCACCCCGATCCTGCTGCGGAACAGAAAGCGCTCTCGCTGCGGGGACAAGCCTAGCTCTGAACGCTCCTGTCAATATTCGTCTTTCCCAGGGCAGTTCCAACTTTTAAGCGAGGTTCTTGCCCCAAAACCTCTCCCCCACAGCAGCGCTCGCTCTCCACCGCAGCAGCAGACCATGCCTGCGGCACGGCCCCCAGGTACCCTTAACTCCGCCAGGCGTCCAAAGCCAAACATCTGCCTGCCCCCGCTGCAGCACATCTGTTGGAAAGGCCACCAGAGCGACACACTAGCAATGCTGCTCTACCCCCTGGCTCATCAGACGTAACCACGTACTAATTGCGTGCTCCAGAACTACACTCCTCGCAGTCCTCCTGGAGGAGGCCCAACGCGCTCTCGTTCGTAGCACGTTCTCGTGTTTACTGTAGCTGAGACCACGGCAAAGCGCGGCTCACGTGCTGCCTTCGGGAAAGAGGTGTTTTTTGGTTTGGAAGGAGCCATTGCCACCTCTTGTCGTCGAGAACCTTGCTGCCTCGCCCCCGCGACCCAGCACGAGCTCTGCCT
>NW_009259528.1:386834-387113 GCF_000687185.1 Egretta garzetta
ACGCCGTCTCCACATCTCCGAGTCGGCCCTTAAATTCCTTTAGCAGCAAACCACCCCCGCTGTACGAGGTTCTGCGCGCGCTACGCTGAACGCTCCTGTGCGTCTTCGGGTGGTAACGATTCGCAGGAAAATGACGGTCAGGTCGCCTGGCACAGCCTGAGCCGCTGAATACGAACGCCGGCTGCAGCCCTGGCTATCAGTTTCCATCTTCCTCGTAGTTTGGTAGGGCACGTTTTGGGAATTTTTTGTGTGTGTGATTTTTTTTTTTTTTTTTTTTTT
>NW_009259528.1:387130-392268 GCF_000687185.1 Egretta garzetta
TCTGTAAAGCACCAGGAATGGAATCTGCTGGAGATCAGCATCTGCCCCAACTGCTGAGTGATCAGGAGAGAGCTGGCCAGGTAATACATTAGAAGAAGGGGTTACTAGGCAAATAAATTGGTAAATTTGCCTTCTTCAAAAATACTATCTTCGTGTCATTCTCTTGCTGGGCAGTAAGTAATGTGAGGGATCTCCCACGGAGGTCAACGATAACGTACCTTTGAAGGAAGCCTATTTAAAGGGAGCGGAAGGCAGTTGTTTGTTTTATAAAGGGGCGATGGGCATCCCCAAAAATCTGCAAGGAACAGAAACAAAAGGCAGATGCAACCACTTCCTATACAACTAGAAAAGAGGCACCACGGAAAGGACTGGCCCAACGGGAAGAGTGGAACCGATGCGCCCCTTTTTCCCTTCTCTCTGTGACAAGCAGGTGACACAAGCCAGGCAGGTATCTCCCTAAAGAACAGGTCCTGGGTTTAATTCCCAAGTCCACCTCAAATGTTTTTGAGGCTGGCAGGGAAAGACACCTTGCCGAGGAGCCTTTGTTTCGTGCTAGGCCCATTGGACCACGGCCCTCACAGGAGGATGAGCGGGAAATCTCTCTGTGGGTTGCTTAGTTAATTGCATCGCCCAGGGAATGGCTATCAAATGCGTTTGAGCAGGGCGACTGGGAGAAAAACACCACTCGCTTGCATATTGGTCAGATGCTATTGGAGATTGGTTAATAAGTCTGGCAAGTAGGAAAAATTGGGTAAAGCGTAGCACTCCATGAGTGTGAGAAGATCTATTAAATATTAATTTCTGCATATATTAATTAGACAATACTTTACAAGTAAACTTTCCTTTTCCTTTCCGAGGAACAGCAAGAAGGAATTCAAAAGCGCGGGATAAATTCAGTGTCTTGTTCAATCTTCAGGCAGCTTTGAAGAGGGGCGCTGGAGTCCGGCTGCAGATGGCTGGAGTGGGAAGAGGAATGGGAGGGTGAAATGCTACGCTTTGCCTTTAAGGGCTCAAAATAAACTGGAACATAAGGTGGAGGGTTTCCTGGGCTGCTGCGGCCTTCAGCCTTTGCAAATGCAGTATTATATAATTCCTTTCATATATGTATCAAGTTTCATCTTAAGATCTTTTGCCACCATTATTCCCACTGGGAAGCTGTTCCCAGAACCTTCTTCTGATTTTCATGCTAAATATATTTGTGACTGGTTTGTATCCATTTATTCTTGTGCCAGCACGGGCCTTAAATAGCTCCTGCTCCACAGCATTTACCCTTTGTGCGCCTACCGGCAGAGATGTCCCTCTTGGCCGTTGTCTGGATACGCTAAGCTAAGCTGAGCTCCCCTAACTCTCATCTCAGCAGTGCCTTGCTGCTCCAGTTTCATTATTATTCATTTCTCTTCGATACAGATGACCAGAATGGCATGCAGCGTTCCCCAGGGTATCTTGCCAGCGCCAAGGACAATGGTGTTAATCCCTTCCACACTCTGCTAGGAGCATTGCTCCCGAGACCTCTTGGGGCCTTGTTTTCCTGATCGCATTGGCAGCTCGTACTTATTTCGGGATCAACTCATGTGTGCACGCTGCAACTGTACTGTTCCTTTCCCAAGCTTCAAATGTACGAAATGAACCCGTGAAACGTATTCCTAGGTCCTGGGCTCGGCGGTTATCCGTAGACAAATACAGATGTGGCTAGCAAATCAAGGCTGTCTTTGAAAACATCTCTGAAAGTCCTCAAGTCCTGCGACTGCCCTCTCTTTCTAACATCCGCCTACGTATTGGTCGCTAGGGAGTTGATAGGGCTTACTTGAAAGTCCTTTTGCTAGGTTCCCGATTCCAAGTCGGGCCAAGGCTAAAAAGCAGTCTGAGCAGGAGGCATCGACCAGCGACCGTTGTGTCAGCAAGGCCTGGGGCAGATTTTCATCACAGCGCGCAGCGACGATCTTTGTAACGACAGCCGCTGCTGGAGTCACACGAGCCAACACGCAGGACTGTGCCAGCAATGGGCAGGATAGGGAAGGAGAACATCATCGTGCCACCGTCAGTGTTCATGCCTCCATCTTCAGCGCCGCGTACAGGTGAGGGCCCACTTTAAAAATTTGGCTAGAGGTCTATAAAATCTGAAGTCACTGGGGAGGTTGGACAAGGACTGCTTGCTTTGCCATTTCTTCAGTACAAAATGTAGGGCTCCAGGTGAGACTAGCTGGCCACAGTTTCACAACAACAGAGGTAATTAGCGTCACAGTGTGAAGTTAAACTGTGGGACTTGGCTACAGAATGCCCAAAGTTTTTGAGGGAAGAGTAGACAAATTTGTGAAAAAAATTGGCTATAAAATACAACGCATCCCATGACTTGGGAAGTCTTTGATCAGCAAGTTGGTGAAGCGCTGGGGAAAGACCACTCTGTGCTTTTGCCCCATGACGAAGCTGTTCCTGGGCATCCCCTTTCCCCCAGCTTGTTCTTCAACTTCCCTGTCTCTCATGTGGTCCTTCCCATGCGCTTTGCTGTGCTTTCTGTTTACCTCATTTCGTCCCTGTTCCCTCTCTTTGTGCTTTGTTGTTCCCCGTGTCTTGCAAACGCCCTTCCTACCTCCAACCACCACAGACCCCTCTGATCGTAACACACCACTCCCCTCCCCTCTTGCTCCTGTGCAGTCACTGGCAAAGCTCGGGTCAGCCTGCACTGACTGGAGAATGAAGTTCACCAAAAATAATTCATTTCATAGCAAAGCACCCAGCGGTCAAAAGCAAAAATGCGTGTATGCCCGGCGGCCTTCACCTTCCCTTCTCCGATGAGATTTCTGACTACACTGGGTCCCTTTGGTGGCATTCTGGTCCTGTATCCAAGAGCTGCAATCTCCTGGAGTCCAACCAAGTCATCCGTACACTCGATTGGAAATTCTTCAGTCTGGGGGGAAATTTGCCATCTCATTTTTCAATACCAGTCAAAAAAAAAAAAAACAACCCTAATATTATCATTTTCCACAGCTGCAAAACCAAAATTGATAAAAGAACATGCCGGACGAGTTCCAACTCATGCTACCACTTTCTAGATCTGTCCTGAAGATGAGAGCGTGCTCCAAGACCCAAAGGAGCCACGGCACGCCAAGCGCTTGCCACAAAGCAGCTGCCGCAAAGACCTTTTTTTTCTCCAGTCTAAACCCGTGGTTTCCAGTAGGTTTCTCTTTCAGACAGATACTTTTACTGGAAGGTGTAGATTGAAACCTAAGGCCCAAATCGCATTAACACCGGAAAGGAACAGCCAGCCAGTAGTAGGCTGGTAGCCTCTCCTCGCCGTGGCCAGCTCTGCACAGACGGGGACGCTCCGTCGGTACCAGAGGGGTGGAGACTTCATGGAGACTTCTCTAGGATCAACTTCTAGAATGAGTCAAGTCCCACGTCGAGCCCTCAGCAACGTAAAGGTTTTGAGACTCTGTATTTAGGAAAGCAGGATGAATTTGTTGTTTCTCCGTATTTTTAAGAAATATTTTTTCAAGCAGTTGTAATCTCTCAATATTTTGAGCAATAAGGACCCAAGCCAATCTACACGTTCTGCATCAACCTCGCCTTCAGCCTGACCCTGGTCAGATTCTGAGCAATCGCCTGTCTCAAAACATTTTAAAGTATTTTTCAGCAGAGGATTTCTTTCAAAGGTTACCCACCGCCACAGCTGTCAAATAGCAGTGGCAAAATGCAGGCGTCGAGCTTTTGTGGCTTGTGTGTGTTTGCATTTCTCCTTAATGGCAGCAAAAGAGATGTCACTTCTTCAAGAGTGGGAGAAAAACCAGAGGGGTCCTAAATGTTTTCCTCCAGTAATCGTAATTCGAACGCGTTTTCCTGGTGCATGAAATGCAGACAGTGAAATGATCGATTACCCCTTTCCTGTTCAAAAGGGGTGACTGCAAGATCGAGTGCAAGCCTCACATTAATAGCAAAGGCCATCATCCTCTCATTCAGTTTTAAAACATCAAAGGGAAACAGTTCACATATTCTGTACAGATTGAAAAAAAAACCTGTCTCCAAGCCTCTGACCTCCCTTACCGTCCGGGACGGGAGGAGCAGCAGCAGTGCAGCCCTTCTGCAAGCCCACGGGTGCGCTTCGGCATCGATAGGTCTATTTTCTGGTTACGTACAGTTTTTATTTGGAAGAGCTATAGCACACAAGAGAGAAGGGAAATACCGATTCGTCAGTGCTGGTGAAGAAGCAAAAGTCGTTTCAAAACTTTTTAACTTTGGGGGGTTTTGATGTGTATTAATCCAGTAAATGGAACTGAAACAGAACTGCCGGAACAGTATTTTGGTAAAACGACAATCGCTTTGAGAATGTATTTTCTTGCACGCGGATTTAATGATGGGAGCACCACGCGCCTCTGATGTGGTGACGGATGGATCGCTCCATCCATCCCGCGCGGGTCACTGGAGAGCGTGCCTGGGTTTCGGCAGGAGCAGCATCCGCTGCGGGAAGGAAATTCAGAATCACGTTCTCTACCTGAGGGGGTGCTGGTGGAGCGGGTGTGGCAGAGAAATCACCAAGCAGGCCTGCAGAGCTGCTCCGGGGGCCGGCCTGTGACAGCCGCCGGGAGCGCAGCGGACCCCGGGGTGGGTGAAACGTCTCCTGCGCGCGTGGGCAAGGGATGACTTTTAAAAACGGTCCATAATAAAATTAGCGCTGCATAGAAAATTAACTGCTCTGGCCAAACAAATTACAATCCCTGGTGAGCGGGCTGAATTTTGTTAGGGAGCCCCTGGACGATGTAGGAATGTAAGGAGGGGAGCCCTCATCGCTCCCTACGACTGCCTGAGAGGAGGGGGGAGCCGGGGGGGTCGGGCTCTGCTCCCAGGGAAGGGGCGATGGGACGAGGGGCACCGGCCTCAAGTTGTGCCAGGGCAGGGTGAGGTTGGCCATATTACAGGTAAGAAAAATCCCCAAAGACAAGGCTCTCGGGAGCAAAGCTAGGCCTGAGAGGCTTTAAAACGTCCGTGGCATTGACACAAGAGCAGAAAAGTTGAAGACGAGTTGCCAAAACTTGGGATTAATTACACTTATTACGGGGGTCCCCTCATTGTGACCCTTTTCTGGACATTTTCCTCTCGCCGTACAGTTCGAGGTTGCTCTTCCCACCACAAGCCGGCGCAGGGTA
>NW_009259528.1:392802-405193 GCF_000687185.1 Egretta garzetta
GGCATGTGTGCCGCCCGGGCAACCGAGTCCTCCTCGGGACCTCGGCATCTGCCGGGAACGTAAACGCTAAGATTCGGGGGGGTGGGGAGGGGGGTGTGGTAACGCAGAACTCCGCTTAGAAAGGTCACCCTTAAAATTCTCTCCCCTTAAAATTCTCTCCCCTTAAAATTCTCTCCCCTTAAAATTCTCTCCCCTTAAAATTCTCTCCCCTTAAAATTCTCTCCCCTTAAAATTCTCTCCCCTTAAAATTCTCTCCCCTTAAAATTCTCTCCCCTTAAAATTCTCTCCCCTTAAAATTCTCTCCCCTTAAAATTCTCTCCCCTTAAAATTCTCTCCCCCAGTTGCCCTTCAGGGCCAGGCTTGCATAAGAAGCGGCTGTTTTCATTGCCTTTCGGGAAGCTTTTGGGGAAGATCTTTTCCCTGTCCGCTGGAGACATAGCCCTTTTGTTTTAATAAATCAGGCTTAAGAGAACACGCAAGGTCTCCTAGCTCCATATTACTTGCTTTTAGATGCCCAAGCAGACAAATTTTATTTGATTTCCAAGCAGGTATGCGCAGCAACAGCCTTGAGTTTTTAATTTCTAAACAGAGAATGAAGAGTTAAAAAACCCAAAACTCAAAACTCTTTTAGCGATCCACACTGGAATACAGTAGTGAGACATTGACATCTTTTGGTAAACGTACCCCGGTGCTTTTCCTAATTCCAGAACAGAATCCATGGTACGGCATCACCTTGAGCTGAATGCGGGGTCGGCATAACGCGACTGCTGGCCAAGCGAGGGGGAATTCAAGGATATCTTGGCTGTGCGTAGTCTGGCTTTTCCCTGGCTGACAGCTCAGTCTGGAGACCAGCCAGGGAGCCTTGCAGGCTGCCAGAGGAATTGCCACTGGTTTTGCCCTTGCAGTGGGAAAATTGGGCGGTGAACCAAGTGAGGGGAGTGGGGGGGGGCTTTTAGGTGGGAATCCTGCCAGTTGAGGAGAAAGCAGATTGGGGGAAGAGGACCCTGGTTTTATGAATCGTTTTTCACTTGAAGGTGCTGGGTTTGGCTCGCACAGCAGCCAGCCTTTTCCCTTGATAGCTGTGTGCCACATCCAGCATTTTCAGTTTTCTGGGGATATTAATAACTCAAAATGTACTCTGCTAGGTGCAGGCTCCAGCTCTTAACCTCATTTTATTCAAATACAAGTCATCAGTCGCCCCTTAATGTGGCAATTGGGTGCCTTTCCTTTAAACTTCCTCTTAGGGAGAGTAGCTCCCTGTTTGAATAGCGAAGTTATCTTTGTCTCCGTGACTTGGCATTCTTGGGTCAACAGCAGTCACAAAATGTCAGTCTTAATGGGAGCGCAAACTTGGCACTGAAATAGAGTAATCTTTATTACTTTATTAGGGCACTGTAGAGCTGAAAGAAACGCAGATTTCTTGAGGGAAAAGTGAAATCAGGACCTTTTTGCACATAGTCAGTCAAGAAGTAAGGCCTCAGATTGTCGCTGCCATTTCTTCTCTGCTCACAGGAAGTGGAAACGGAGCCGTCATCGTGCTCAGCGCTGCGCGGTTTAACCTTGCGTGCTTTTACATGTTGGGGTCGTGCTGTTGTTGAGATGGTTTTGTTACAACTTCACGGGAAGCTTTATGCCCGCTGTGTGCATGGGAAAGAGCTTTTATGAAATGGTGTTTAAATACAACGCAGATGTTTTCTCAGCTTTTCGTTTTCTTTCTGTCCCTCCCTGTGCTTTTTTACATTTAGTGTTGAGAGGCAAAATGGTCCATGCCGAAGCGTTTTCACGTCCCCTGAGTCGGAATGAAGTGGTGGGATTAATTTTTCGTTTAACCATATTTGGTGCTGTAACGTATTTTACCATTAAATGGATGGTTGATGCCATTGACCCGACCAGGAAGCAGAAAGTGGAAGCTCAGAAGCAGGTAGGGTTTTATTCATGAATGTTCCTGTGAAATGCTGTCTGGTTCATTACCGTGCGTGCAGAGGAGTCTGCTGAATGAAAGCTGGACCTGCAGTAACCAACGAAGTAAGCGACAGAAGCACGTGGAATAATCGAAAGACTGGGAGTTATTTTTTAGGACACCTCAGGATCTCGGCTGCTGGTGTTTTCAGTGCTTACATTTTATAACAAGTTAAAATTTCTAGCTTGAAGTGGTGGAAAAACTGTTGACTGCTGTGACTTTTTTTGTTGTTTGTTTTCTGGCTGACACCCATTTCACGGATTCAAGCAGCAGTTCTGAGCAACCTAGTTCTGCTTTGGGTGGGTTTTCTTTTTTTAATGAAATCTTTAGTTAAAACATTGGCCCCACTTTAAAAATCAGCTTTCACAGTCTGTGCTGGTGCCAGCTGTTTGATAAGAGGCTGCGATATCCCAAAAGCATGTTGGGCTTAACCGCAGGTTTGAGTATTGAGAGAAGCCGAGTTGTGAAGGCGTGTTGGCACAACAAATGACTTTTCCTTTTAAATTGGGGAAAAAGGAAACATTGAACACATAGAAAAAATTGACTGTCTTCTGTGATTTTTTTTTTTTTTTTTTTTGGTCTTAAAAACAGATGAATCTCTCCCTGATAGAGTGCTGGGGGGGTTTGTGGAAGTTGGGGAGGGCATGCTGCTTATAACACACTCAGATCTCCTGTTCAAGTGCCTGCGCGTTATTTGCAGGGTTGTGAATGAAGGCAATGAAGCACATGAGAGAATTCTGGAGTTCCATTTAATAACAAGTTTCAGGCTTTTCATCTGAATCCAGTGCAAAGTTTGTAGGGACTAATGGGGTTTTTCTGAAGTGTAACGTACCTGTGTCGGCTTTGGAGACTCCTGTAGGGATGATGGGCATGATTTTGTACCGAGGTTCCCTGTGTGTCTGCAAACCCGATCTAAAAGCAAACTCTGTGTTTTACCGTTTGTTTTGGTAGCTTTTCAAGTCATAACCTATGACTGTGGATTTGGGGGTGGGGGGCTGGTGTGACACTTATGGATGGGAACTGAGACACACGACTTCGTTTCACTCCGGTGACAAGAAGTCGTTAGGAAGTAGCAGAACCTTCTGCTTCAGGAAGATTCAGCCTCTTTCCAAATGTGACTTACGGAGAAGCTTTTCACGTTCCAAACAGCTGTTCTTTAAAAACTAACTTCTGAATTAAGCATTCGGTTTCTTTCTCTGATTTTCTTGGCATTTTATTTCCCCCAGGCTGAAAAACTAATGAAGCAAATCGGAGTGAAAAATGTCAAGCTTACCGAATACGAAATGAGCATTGCTGCACATCTCGTAGACCCGCTTAGCATGCACGTAAGAAACTGTCCTCCACGTCACTACGATGAAAGCGCTTCAGACATGGGAGATCTTGACTTTGACTTTGGGTTACATTATTTGTCACACATATGTATCTGTGGAAATACGTGGGAAATATTTCTGTAATGTAAAACTGAAATTGCGTCGTCGAGAGCAGAGTTTACATAATGCTTGTCTTTTTTTATCTTTGAGGCCTTGCGCTACTTTGAGGCTTGTGGATATTTTTTGTTGGCAGGGACTATGATGGTCATTTCTAATTCTGTTTTTCCGTGTTAGGTAACCTGGAGTGATATTGCAGGCTTAGATGATGTCATTACAGATCTGAAAGACACCGTCATTTTGCCCATCAAGAAGAAATATTTGTTTGAGAATTCCAGGCTCTTACAGCCACCAAAAGGTAGGAAGGAAACGTTACGGATTTATACATTGGTACTTAAAAAAAAAAAAAAAAAAAAAAAAGTTAAAGCGTTAGAGTTACCCAGAAAGGAAAGAGGAAGGGGGTTGCCAGTTCGAAGCGCAACCAGGGGGACGGATGCCAGGGAAAACCCTCAGGTTTTTTCTGTTCACTTGCCGTGAAATCAAGCTCTAGTGTGCAAGTTTCATCGTAATAACGAAGCGGTAATTGCCTTTCAGTTATCAGTGCTGCGTTTTGGTGCACTAACCTATGTAGCCTGCATTTTTAACTCCCCAAGTTGTTGATTTTTTTCTTCTTACGCCCCATCTCGTCCTTTGGCAGAGGTGACCTATAACTGCTGTACAGCTTTGTACACTTGGTTAATATTTCTATGGTGTCTCAGAAACTTAAGTCATAAACACGAGACGTCGGTATAAGCTAATCTTGCAGACATCTCTGCTCTAGTCCTAGAAATTCCAGGCATTCAAAGAGACAGGGATCCCATTTTTATTCTGGAGATCCCTGGATTTTCCCTGGAGTTATTGCACATCGTGGAGGCAGTAGGGAAATGAGTGGGTGACAAACTAACGTTCCAATAGTAAAGCAGAAGCTGGACTCTCTCTGCTGGAACGCTTGCAGCCATATTTGCTGTGTGTTAGTGCAAAGAAGCAGAATCTGAACCTAAAGTGTTGGACAAAATGCCAAAGTTTATCTTTAATGCTCTGATCCCTGGAATACTGTCTTCTGAACTCTCTCTGAAAACTATTAACTACTGCCTGCGTCTGCGACCATCTCAGTTTCCTGTCCTAAGTGATGGAAAATGAAGCACTTCTGTAACTGCTTTAGTTTTTCCAGGCCACTTTCTGTTTAAGTCACAAATTGAAACTGTCTGGAAAATGACTTTAATGTCATGATCTAATAAGCTGAAGGAAAAAATTATTTTTTATTTATGTTTTTAAGGCAGACTTTCCATATAGGGCAGGCTCCCCAGTTTTATTAGTGGCTCGCACTGTGTGTTAATAGGAAGTTGTTGCTTCAGAGTAATTATGTTTGTGGTCATCAGTCACATAAACAGAAAAAACCCCTTCTAACTCTCCGTCTTTCAGATGTGTTTGACTTTTTTTTTTTAAATTGTTTTCTTTACAACTAAATTAGACAGATGGTACTGTGAATTCTTTCACTATGACAAGGTTAAAAATAACATGGGATGTCATACTTAATTGTGGGTAATTTGTTTAAAATGTTTGTGGGCTACTTCCCCCCACCCTCCCCTGCCCCGTGCTACGTTTAATTAGCAAGGCCGAAACTGGCTATATAGAAGGCCAGTCAGATGCCCACAGGAGATAAATAGGGGTGTAGCTTTGTGTAACCTTTATGGTCACGGTGATAAAACAGTCATCTGTCAGACAAATGTCTCCCTCCAGTTTCACCATACCTGGTTTTAGGTGTTCTTGGCTTTAATTTTATAATAAGGATATCTTAAGTAACTCTGTATTTGATTTGATGGAACACTGTAACTTGATTTCTCTTGTAAAACCTGGTTGAAATACAAGCCTGGGCAGCAACCAGAGAGCACTGACAGCATGACTTTTGCAGGAGTACTTCTCTACGGCCCTCCTGGTTGTGGCAAAACGCTGATCGCCAAAGCTACAGCAAAGGAAGCGGGTTGTCGATTTATTAATCTCCAGCCCTCAACACTGACAGACAAATGGTATGGAGAGTCTCAAAAACTGGCTGCTGCTGTCTTCTCCCTTGCTATAAAGCTCCAACCATCCATCATTTTTATTGACGAAATAGGTAAAAATCTATCTTTTTTTGTAACTAAGGGTAGCAGAGTGACATTAACCCGTGGGCTCGAGTTGATGGGTATATCGATCTACTGTCATCTTTTCTTTAAAAAGAGTGATAATGGAACAGGGTTTAGTAATACAAATAGTGTTGTAAAGTAACGGTGGCAAGTTAGGAAAACCAGGGTATTTCTTCTTCCTGTCAGTGAGGGAATTGTGAGTAGAACAAGTTGCTGCTTATTTTCAGTTGGGCTGAGGTGGTTCTTCGGTCAAGGGAACCACTGATTCAGGAGACCCATCACCAAATACACTTCCAGGCTTCTGCCATGAAGACACATAATGGAAAATAAAATAGGTGTTTAGGAGAGCTCAGGAATAATAATTTAATAAGGTTGAAGAAGTAAGAGGGGAAGTTCAGCTGCGAAGGCAGCAAAGGTGCCAGTTGTTCCGTGCATTGGGATGGGCCACGCTGGTGTTTAAGTCCCTGTGAACTTGAGCAGCTCAGCTGAAGTTGCTCGGTGTCTCATAGCACTGCTGCTTCTTCAAGCCAGGGGTACAGTTTGCAGAAACAGAGCCTGGCGAAGCTCCTACCCTTTCCACTGTTCAGGTTTATGAAGGGGCTGTGTTCTTGAGGTGCTTTCTATCTTTCTGTATAGCTGTGAAAAGCACGGTGTTTTTCTAGCTGTTGGAAATTCTTTAGGCCACCACTAGCAGAGTTAGGGCTCTGCACAACACGGTGTCAGCTCTGAGCTTGCTGGTCTGCGCTCTGGTGTCGTCGAGCCTGCCAGGCTTCCATCGCTGCATGAGAAATTAAGGTGAAAGTTACACTTTCCATGAGTTCAGGGAAGTGAAAAATGGGAGCACAAGATTTGGGACAGGCTTAGGTGATAGGCACGTACTGTGTGAAGTAATGTAAAAGATGTGCTTGAAAATACGGTGAGAGGCCACTGCCCGATTTTCCATCAGAAGAAATATGTCTCATTTGTTGGCAATGGTTATTAAAAAAAAAAAAAGTGTTTATAAGATAGAGGATAGCACACGTCTGCACATGAGAAATCAAACAGCACAGTTTCGGTGGCAGGATTGGAAGTAAACTGCTTTATGAACCCTTCAATACAGATTCCTTCTTACGAAGTCGATCGAGTTCTGACCACGAAGCTACAGCTATGATGAAAGCTCAGTTCATGAGTCTGTGGGATGGACTGGACACCGATTACAACTGCCAGGTAAGTGCAGAGGGTGACGAGAAAAGCAACGAGAGTTTTCTCTCCTGGTTACTGTGCATTGAGCCGTTTGGGAAGAGCAGCAGATTGCACGTAGCAACCATTGCCTACAGGGTCTCCGTCCCGTCAGTGATTGCCAGGATATTATGGGAATGAGATGGGTTCTGTTAATAGATAGTTTCTCTTCATGAGAAGATGGGTTTTGTGGGTATTTTGGTCTTAATTAAGTGGTGTTATTTCCAGAAGTGCCTTAAACCTCAGTAATACAGCTGTGTAGTTTGAACTGCCAAAACTGGGCATTTTTAAACTGCTTTGAAAAACATTTTGTCAGCGATATTTTCTCCAGGTGAAGGGAATCTTTGATTTCAGGAAAGGTATTGAAAGATCTGAGTCTTCATCCCAGGTGCAGATCAGTTGTTTTGTTCCCAGAAAAGCATTAGACAAGTACTAGACTCTGGAGTTAATCTGCAAGGGTAGAGAAGTTGGTGTTACCAGGAGATAACTTCTATTAAATAGAGCCGTGCTTCCGTCCCGCTATTCCCATACGCTTCCGCCCCCCTCCCGTAATATCAACAAAAGTATTGCATTTTGGAGAGGGGGAAAAAATACAAAAGCTGCAGGTGCTGTAAAAGCAAACAAACAAAACCATTTACGAAATACATGACTCCAGTGTAGCATGGGCGGACGCCTGCTCGCTAGGTTTCTGAGCTGTCACCTGGAGCGATCTTCTTAAGGCCTTTAACAAGGGTGTTTATTCTCCAGTTTTAAAATGTTCAGCCTTTTTAACCTGTGTTTGTCTGTGAATGGGTTCTGACGGTCTGACCTCCATTAGCTCTTTCTTTTGTAAAATCTGCTTTTCCTCCTCTCAAAAGCTTGCGCTAAAGATTTTTTCAGTTGATTTTTGAAAAACTGATCAGAACACAGTGAATGTATATACTGAGGAGCTTCAGAGCAGGGTGTTTCCTTTCCGTTAACGAGAGGCCGATGCCATAGCACGTAACTGGGAGCCAGTACGAGCTGCACGCAGACATTTCCTCCAGTGTTTGAATGTGTTTCCTTTCTGCCCAATACACTGACAGCTTTTGGAGGCAGTCACGTTGGTTGTTCCCTGCGGTGAGAAGCATGTGGTCGTACCCATCCCTGAGCTGCGCGTGCAGAGCCCCAGTGAGTCACTCCTGCCCCTCCATAGAATCATAGAATATTTTGGGTTGGGAGGGACCCCTAGAGGTCATCTAGTCCAACCCTCTTGTCGGCCTCTGTGGGGCGAGGAGCCGCCGAAGGAAAATGCAATGCAAGCGGTTGGCTGGAGACACCGCAGGGGCCGGTTCAGGTTTCTGGGGAGTTTTCCAGCCAGGAGAGTTTTGTTCCAATACCGTATCCCAGGCTCCTCCCCGCGGTGTCATTGCCATTCAGGAAGTGTTCCTGAAGCCATGGGTTTGACACTCGCGTTGTCTCGGGTGTTGACAGCCGGCTCGCTGGGGATCCTTTGCCGATTACGGGTGTTTACTTGGGAGCTTTGGCTTGCTTCTCTGATTCTTGCCAAACAAATTTCCTTTGAATAAGGATTAAATTCGGCTTTTGTTACGGTAACAAAAATTTCAAATGCTAGGAGGAAGTTGTAAATAAGCGTTGTGATGAATGTTGTTGGTTGCACCTGAAAAGCGTGTTCAGCTTTGGGCTAAGCCTGCCAGGGATAGAGTCCTGAGTCCGGCGGGAACCAGGGGCACGGTGCCTGGAAAGCAGAGCCGTGCTGCTTGCAGGGATGGTCCAAGCCTGGAAGCCCCGTGCAGCCCCATTTGTGCCCTGGGGGGGTCCCACGCTTGCAGAACCTGCGGGCAAAGCCGGTTTGGGGAAGGCTTCTCGGCTCCGGCAGCGCAGGGGGAGCAACGCTTCGGGCCCAGCCTTGGGCCATGCTGCAGAGCCCGGGGGAGCGCAGCACGGGTACAGCGCTGCGCCTTGGCCAGAGCCCGGGCAAACGTCAGCCTGTGTTCGGCACGCCGGCAAGCGCAAGGAGCTTGCGTGCACGACACTTTCGAGAAGGTGAAGGACGGAGCCCTGGTGAAACCCGCGCCTTTTGGCTTTTCCTGTGCGCAGCGATTTGCTGCCGTGCAATTAAGCCTGTAGGTGGCAGGGTGGCTCTGCGCTGGGGCGCCCAGCCAGCCTGGCCAGGGGCTGCCCGAGCTGCCAGGGCTGGCTGCGGAACGGTGACCCCGGACAAAGGACCAGGAGCGTGTCAGGAAACTGCACTGAGAGGAGATTTATTCCCCGACATTTTTCACTTTCGTGACTGGGTATTTGCAATGTACATAACTTAAAATAACAAATGAGAGAACGAGGCTGATGTGAATGGGAAGTAAATTGGTTCTTAAAACTAGTAACTGGAATGTGGTCAACTGGGGCAAATACTCTGCTTGTGCTGAGCTCTGCTTGCACACGCCTAACGCACTGCTGTTACGGCGTACCAGTGCATATAGGTTCTTACTGACTTCTAATGCTTAAAAAAAAAAACCCACAACATTTCAGTGCATGCAAAAGCTGCCAGTCTGGTTGTCCTAGCGAACTGATTGCCTTTTTTTTTTTTCAACACGGCACAAAAATGCCACATTTTTTAATATCTTATCAAAGCATCTCCGTCCCAGTTCCTTCCAGACCACCAGGAACTACAGAGACGTTGCCAAGGCTTAGAAGCAGAGGTTTCGGATTACTGCTTAGAGTTTGAACTTTCAAACTGAGCTCAGAAGGTTTCAGACTGATGTCAAAATCTCCACCCAGGTGGTACTCGTGGTACCAATGCTCTCTTAGGCTGCCCGTTTAAATCCAGTTGCTGAAATCAGTACCAAGAAACCTTATGTAACTTCTTCAAATGTCGATGTTCTTGATAAAGTGTGGAAGAGTCACATGTTTGGTTTTGAAACTCCAATACGGCGGTGTTTCCAAAAGCTGGTTTCAGGCTGACGAGTTTTTTCTGTCGGTGTGTACAGGTAATAGTGATGGGAGCCACCAACCGTCCTCAGGACCTTGACTCTGCAATCATGAGAAGAATGCCGACCCGGTTTCACATCAACCAACCTGTAAGTCATGCCAGCTTTGCCTGAAGAGCGTGCCTAGTGCCTGAGCTACGGGCAGGTGCCTTGTCAGCCAGGAAACGTGTGCCTCTGGGTGTGGGTTTGGGTTTTTTCCCAAAAAAATACTGTATTATTTTGAACTGGGTTTAGTTTTTTAGAAGCACGTACATAACTTGGCTTTTTAAGGTGAAGTTTCTCACAGAAATCTTGATTCCGTGGTACTTTTATCTGAAACAACTTCACATGCTCCGAGAGCTTCCCACCCGTTTTCCTCATCTGTAGGAATGGAGCGGCTTGGACTCCGCGCTCTGGAAGGAGCGTAGTTTTCACTTGAAAGCAATCACAAAAAGCACAAAGTGCCTGCACAACAAACCCACGGGGGGAGTGGCACCCAGCTCGGATGCTGTCGAGCAGCAGGTAGATGCTGGCTGCCATCTACACCTCCTCAACGCACAGTAGTTGGTCTTCAGGGAGAGAAGAGGGGGTGAAGCCTGCGTGCCAAAGCCTGCATTCTTCTCAAGCCCTCCACAGTCAGGCACTGCAAGCAATCTGGAAATCTGGTTTTATTCCACCTAGTGTTTATGCCAAACAGGCAGTAATTAAGGTCTTTGTCAATTATGCCAGCCATCACAAAGTTACCCTTACTATAAATTTTGCTATTGCCATCCTTTTCAAAGTATTTTAGTTGCCTTTGAACACTTAGTGGTATCACAAGGCATTTTTGTGTCAATATTATAAAGAGTTGAGTCGTGGTTGTCAGTATTCCCTGCTGGCCACGGAAATACCCTTCATTATCCATTTTCTGCAGAAACTTAAGAGACAAAACTGGAGCGGTAAAACTCTCGTTGGTTGTGCAAGAGCGTAGTCATGTTCCCAGACCCATCTTGTTTGAATTGGCTTTCGCTCCCTGTGGGCGGACACTTTTCAAAACAAAGCATTTATAACCTAGTGAGTGCTTTTCTGCGACGCCTGCTCATAAGGTTTCACACACCTTACTCCTCTTCAAGTTCTCCTTGAATTAGTAAGGGGCAAGGGTGTGTATTCCAGTACTTTATCATACCTTTCCGTCAAGAACTGTGGTTAGAAGGGTGAATTACCCGCAGGTAACAGTGCCTCGGGGTACTACAGGGGTTGGCCCCCTCTCCCAGGATCGGTATTACAACCGGAGGTGCCACGTAACCTCCCTTACCCCGCCACAGCCGTCTCATGAACTTGCCGCTTGTCTCTTGCTCTGGTCTGCGGTACTTTGCGGTACAACCAGGATGGGTTACAGCCCTTTACTGAGCGCCAAGATAGTTCATGTGCTGTGGGTTGGAAGCGTGCACAGGTAGCATCGCTGCAGAGTAGCTAAAGCCTTGCAGATTTAATAGCGAACCTTGAGATCAAAGTGCCCAAAATTACTCCTAAGAGATTATCTGCAAGGCAGAGGGAAATGGAAGAAGCGTTCTGTGGGACAGAGCATCAACTGTTTGGCTGCCGGAGCATCTGTGGGGCAGTTTTTCCCTTTTCAACAATGAAGGTGAATCTAGGACAAGTGTGTTTCTGGGAGACACAAAAGAGTCTTTGCTGTGTTTTACCTTGCCATTAGGGATATGTTCAGGGCTTAACTATTCCCTTCTGTAACCTCCTTGCAGTGTGTGATTTTTATTGCTTAACATTTCCCAAGCATCATCTGTAGAATTTTCTTTCTTTTTCTTTTTTTTTTTTTTTTTTTTTTTTTAAGCAGAACAGTTTATCCTCTTCATTTGATTTAGCAAAGTATGGGAAGCATCCCCTAGGCCTAGAGAGTCTGCCCTCTGCTAACGATGGTGGGAAATGTGGGGGGTCAGCTGCTTCCACTTGGGGCAGAGTAAGGGTGAATGTCAGTGCCCTGTCCTCTCCCCCGCAGCTCATGCCAATGTAAATGTGTGTTCAGATGCTCGGTTTCACGTGCTCCCGGAGTCGAGCACCCTAGACCTCGTGTGCTGGGTGATTTGCCATCAGATAGGCTTCCTTAGCCGGTGTCACGTCCCCTTTGCGAGGGATCAGCTTGTGCCACTGAACTGTGCCTGAAAGCCCACGCCATGCAAAGTTGGGGTAGATGTTACGTGAGCTTATTTGTGTACTCTGGTAACTTTAATCTCTTTTGTTTAAGGCTCTGAAACAAAGAGAAGCAATCTTGAAGCTCATTTTGAAAAATGAAAATGTAAGTAGACTTCTTTGGTTGGTTAATTTGCTGTATTACTGTTCTCATGAGTGCAAGCTCTTGGAGTTGTGGAAAACACATTTTATAATTGACCGTCTCGGGATGAGGTAGAGATTATCTACCAGGGTAGTTCTGATTATAATTTAGGAATCTTTTATGGCTTTAGGTGTGGCCTTCAATTAAAGCAGTAGAGTTGCCTGCTGGTTTAAGCATGAGCCTCAGTCAGAGCAGCAGTCTTGGATTTTGCGGTGAACCACCATCTCCAAGGAAAAGGGCTTCATTTCCCTGTCTCCATTTTCTTGTTACAGAACAAGATAATGTATTTATCTCTCTAAAGGTGCTGAAGGTGAATCAAGTTTGGAAATCACTTTGATCAGTGAAAGAAATTTCCAGATGTCAAGAAACAGGGAGGAGAGAGGCCGAATGTTTTTAACTCTGTGCAGTCTGTG
>NW_009259528.1:405242-412090 GCF_000687185.1 Egretta garzetta
GTGCATCTTCCTTCAGAGGAAAAAGTCTGTCTGTGCTGTTACTGATGTTGTGCGGTGTGCGTGTCGCCGTCTGCGTTCCAGGGCGAGGGGAAGGGGTGGGTGTGAGCACATCTGGCAGCGTCTGCTGGCAGGACAAGGGACCCGTGTTATCGGAGGTTCCTGCCAAATTTAGTCTGCAGCACTAATTGTCTTGACGGGAATGTTGCAAAGGGACTCTTGGTTGAGGTCTGTCCTAATAAATATCACTTGTTAGTAAAACTGACTTACATTTTTAAGAGGCCTAAAAATCCCAGCTCATCACTGCGAAAGGCTGAGATTGGGGAGGTTGCTTTGCAAATGGTCATTTTGGATCGTTTGCGTAGGGTTAGAGTACAGGTTGGCTTTTTTGCAGGATACTAGACATAGATGTGCCAAGAAATGGCAAAGGAGCTGGGGAGGAAGAGCTGAAGATTTTCACAGAAAATCTCAAACTAAAATGTCTCTTGCAAGCGGCAATTTCAGACTCAAATTTCTCTTCAAGAGCTGTTAGGGAGGTGTGCCAAATGATAGACCTTCACATGGCCTCCCCAAATACCTGCAGCCACCCAGCCCTTGGGCTCCCCAAATACCTGCAGCCACCCAGCCCTTGGGCTCCCCAAATATCTGCAGCCACCCAGCCCTTGCGCGCAAGCGGACTCCGTGGCTCCTTTGCCTCGGCAGCTGGGCCTGGGAGTTGCAGCACCTTGTCCTTAAGGTCTTCAGCAAAAACCTAAATCGGCTCCTGAATGCGGACCTGAAAGAATGCACGGTCTGTCAGGCGTCGGGCAGTGAATCACAGTCACACAAATAACGTTTTTTGGGGGGAAATGGGCCGGTATTGGTTACCCCCTAGGAGGAAGAAGTGGATCTCTCAAGCCCAGCCTCTTTCAGCCAGGGTGACGACCTCCCTGGCAGCCCTTTGCGGGATGGGTGTTGTCGTGCCCCCTGCTTTCCCTGCCTGCCTTAAAGTCTCGTTTCATCTTTCTCACTCGAAGGGAACTCCTTACTAACGCCGGCTGCGCAGCGTGCCCGTTCTCCACATATTCTTTGCCAGTGGTGCTGCTGTGTTCGATTCCCGATGGCCTCCAGCCCCACGCTGAGCCGATCCACAGCTGCGTCACTGGCGCGGGTGCTCGTGTGCAGGGCCGTGCCTTACAGCAAAGCGCTTGGGGGCAGCCGGGCGACGGTGTCTGGAGGAGGCGCTTGGGTGGGAGAAGCCAGCTGCCCCCTTCGCCCGAGTTTCCCTGCCTGGGGAGCCAGGCGGCTCGCTCCGGACCCAAACCAGAGTGCTGCGTGCCGAGTCGTAGGTCAGGGAGCTGGGGCTCGGGGTCTGAGCCAGCGGGACGGTGTCACTGCAACCTTGTCCTTCCAGACAAGCTGGAGGGATGGTGGGGAGCTGGAAGGGTGCTCGGCGGCGGTCGGTGTGTTCTCGGGCTGTCCTGGGGAGCGCACGGGTTGAAGGGGTAGCTGGAAGCACAAAGATTACACCCGGGGCTTTGCCTTCATTGCCACAGAATCGTTTCCCTCTTAGAAGTTGCCCCTTAAGGTCAGCCTTTGGTTGGCTTTAACTTTTCAAAAATAAAACACTGATGCGTTGGAAGATGTGCCAGAAGGGGCTGTTCTCAGAGGTTCTGCAAACGGACTGAACAAATACGGGGTCCTGGCTGGAATGAGCTCAGCCTCTGATCCGGCGCGTGGGGCTAGACGTGTCGTTTTGCCTCCGTTCCCCGGCTGTGTGAAGGAGGAGCCGTTGTTCGGTAACTCGGCAAACAACCGCGTCGCTGGCAGCGAGCAGCTGCTTTGGAAGTTCTTACTCTGCACTGGACGGTGGCAGCAAGCAAACGTAAATGTGACGGGGACGTCTTCCAGCCTTGCCGTGTCACTGGCTGAGAGAAGCGTTTATGAAAACAAAATGTGCCCTTTTAAAAAAGGGCTATGGCTGTGAAAGGAGACCTGTGGGGTCACGCTCCTTTCTACAGCTGCAGAGGTGCACGTAGGGTCTGATGGAGCCCTTTGCCAAAAGAGCGGTGGCGTTACAGGAAACCTGTGTGAGCATTTGGGAAGAGGGGTCAGTGTTTCTGTCACCCAGTTCTTGCTGTCCAGGAGCCTTCCAGAACAGCACGGGAGCTGCGTTGGTAGCGGTGTACCGATACGATGGTTCGCTTCCGGCTGCCTGTTGGTTTTGGGGTTTTTTTAATCAGTTTTATGAGATGAAGCATCAGTTTCATTTAATGATATTAAATAGTTGGAGGGTTCAAACTGTAAGTTAATAAAACAATTTGCTTTTGGCTCTCAAGGTCAAGACTGAAAAAGATCTTAGGGCAAGTGCAAATCCTTGGAGGTGACCGTTTCTTGTCCGTGGTGCACCGAGTAAACGACGTCCGAGTTCTCACGCTCTGCCCTGCTGTCTCCTGCCAGGTGGACAGGCACGTTGATCTCCTAGAAGTCGCTAAAGAGACCGACGGCTTCTCGGGCAGCGACCTGAAGGAAATGTGCCGGGACGCGGCGCTCCTGTGTGTCAGGGAATACGTCAACTCTGCCTGCGAAGAGGAGAGGTACGTGTCCGTGTTCTGCCGGCGACGACAGCTGAGCAGCAGTTGTGAGTGCTCCTGGTGCCGCGTGCTGTCCAGTTGTTAGCTTGCGTTTTGTGATTTGAATTGCCAGTTTATGGAGGTTTAAAAAGCCTTGCTCTGATTCACAGAAAGCAGGAGGTTCTCTTTTTTCTTGACAAACTGCCACTATACAACAAAAACCCAACAAGTAAGTTACCTTCATTTGTCTTGACTCTGAAAATAAGAGTGTTTGTTCCAAGGTGTCAAGCTTGAGGTGGCACGGACCAACAGAGAGTGGTATCCCCGCACCATATTGCCGGGCTTAAATGCTGGTGACGCTCTCGCACACGCGTAACTCCGCTTGCCACGATGTTCCTCTGATTGCTTGCAGGTAATACGTGCCTGGACGGGGCGCGTTTCCACTGCAACGCTGGATCCGTGTCAGAGCTGCCGTTCTCCGTGGCTACTTCTCATTGTTTAAACGGCTGTAACACAGCACCGGAATAATTATCTTCCTTTTCTTCTTTCTTTTAAAGCCATGACGAAGATGAAATTCGGCCTGTGCAGCAGCAGGATCTCCACAGGGCAATTGAGAAGATGAGAAGATCGAAGGATGCCACGCTACAGAATGTTCTGATGCACGTTAGTCTAGATTAAGACAAAAGAGTGTGTTTGCAGTTTCTGATGTGATTTAGTTTGACTTCTGTAATCAGTTAGCAAAAACAACGTTGGGGTGGGAGCAGGGGTGTTCCTTGAATAAGGGAGTTCTGTTTCTGGAATTGTTTTTATACAACAAATTCTAAGTTATTGAAATTCCGTCATGCACAACCAGCAGTGTAACAGTAAGTGATGAAGTGGAACAATTACAGCCCAGACCAAGAGCAGCTGCCTATGTCTTGTCCCGTCACCGATGCGCTGCGTAGCCTTCAGGCAGGTTCTAGCCTCCTGCTTAAGACCGAGAAAGCCAGAAGGATCGCAAGGCCCCGCTTCCACTGCCTGCATTCGTACTGAAAATCAAGGTCAAGCGAGCTTTTGCCCTTCTGCTCCTTGGGAGGTTTCCGTCCTCCCTGAGCTTGCCGTAGGACACCTGCGTTACGCTTTGACGGGTGTACTGTCCCAACCCCCCGCCTGCCGCTGCCCCCGGAGCGCGTCGTGCCTGGCACGCACCAGGGGCTTGGCGCCGGAAGCGAGAGCCCCCCCGCCAAGGGCGTGCCCGGCCTCCCACTTATTCTACACCTCTCGTGTCTCTTCACAGCGCCAGGCTAGAGTCAAGCTCAACAGGGTCTTCTTTCCCCGCTGGTGCCGCCAAGCCCGTTCCCTTGGCTGTGGTTTCGCTGGATAGTAGGCAGGGACAGCGGGAATCTCATTCGTCTGCGTCACTAATTAGCTGACGAGGCATTTGGCTGTTTATTGAACGTACATAAAATTACACATGTTCCTTTTCCAGGTTAAGTAAAGGTGGCCCGTCCGCCTTGGTAAAGACCGGTAGTTAACGTCTGTTGGCAGGAACCGGGATGACGCGTGGTGATTCTGAGCCCGTTGGCGTCCCTGTGTGCTATCGCAACCCAACGCGTCGCCCTTTGGCCGAAGCTGTTGTCGCCTTCGGCTCTCTCCAGTGGGGTCCGGCTCCAACCTTATGTAGACAAAAGCAATCCGTTTATTTACAGTCCATCAGGCAATACAATTACAGTTCATTAATTCGTTATGATCTAACAACAGTCCGAGCTTGACTTAGGAACATATGCACAGTGTCTGCTGATGGAAGTAACTTCCCATTCGATAACCGACGAGCCACCTTTTTCCGTCGGGAACCAGAGAGTCCCAGTTCTTTCAATAACTGGTAATTGCCTTGATACCATTTTCCATGTGTTCCTAGCGGAAATCCTGTAGATTTAATAACGTTAGTGTTCGTCAGTTCTTGAATTTGCTCTTTTAGATGTTGATTAACTTTAATCAACCTTAACTTTCTCTGCTGCTGCATCTGCCAAAGATGTTGATTTACCCTCGTATCTAACCGTGACATCTACTGCTGGGGCCTGGCTGCCTCTGACGAACACTAGGTCTGGCTTGTGTAGTTCATTTTGTCCATCTTTCAGCAGCAGCTCCTGGAATGCTGCCCGTTCCTTCGTTTGGCCTCATCCGCCAAGAATTCACATAGTTGGTTGTGTCGCTTAATCCTTGTGTCCCGTGCCGCTGGGCAGTATCCGATAATGTGTGAACAGGTCTTGTTTTCTGCCTGACTTAATTTGAATCTCTTGTCTGCCCCGTGCTAAAAATTGTCTTGTGGGGTAGTCATTAGCTCTTGGCCATAACGCCGTGATGAGCCCTCTGTGGGGAACGCCTCTGTAAAATTCCAGCCAGTTCTTACTGATTTTATCCTTCTCGAAGCTGGAAATCCCATGGCCCTGGGACACCAAGTAGGTCTAGTTCACAAGTTCCCATTTTCACCAGCTACGGGGGCTCAGAAAGGTGACTCTTGGAGCCGGCATCTCCCATTCTGAGGCTGGTTCCTCACCACCTAATTCCTCTGATATCACCATAACCACTCTCGGGTCCCAAAAAGATGGAATTTCATCCTTATCTCCTGCTGCTGCAATCCACAATCTTTCAAATGCTTCCTCAATGCCTTCCTGCGGAACAGGTGCTCTTACCGTGTCGTCTGAAGACCGAGCACTTCTGTGTAGTCTTCGAGCCTGTATGCTGGGAATCAAACCTCAAAGCCCGGTAACAGCTAAACCTCCGTCCCGGGTGCTGGGATACAGGATAGCACCACAAGTACTTGCTGAAAGGTGTAGCCAATCCTTGGCAGCTGCTGGAATTGCCAAGTCAATGAACTGGCTGTAACGCAGCCTTCCCAACTGGCTGTAACCATCCCTTCTCTTTCTCCAGAAGGTCAGGGTTTGATGGCCCAGTCCATGGGTCAAGACGTAAGCCCGGGTACCTTTCAGAGCTGCCGGGTTCAATCACGTTGAGGGGGATGCTGTTCACCATCCGCGAAGGATGTCGTTGAGCATGTACGAGCCTTTTGCTGGCTGGATGTGAAAGCTGTGGCGCTTCTCCCCTTGAGTTTTGAGGCCAGTTCACAAAAGCCCACCAAGCTTTCACTTTTTCTGCATTCCCGTGATCCACCCAACAGGACCGAGTCATCCACGAAAGCCGTAATTGTGACATTTGCTGAACAGTGTTGGACGCCACTGCCCTCCTCCTCCAACTTGCACAGCAGGGGCTCCATGGATAAGTTAAATGAGACTGGGGACACTGGATTGCCCTCTTTGACCCCACACTGAATCCCGATGGGATCCCACTGTTCCTGCTTCAGGTCGGTGCGCCTTCTGATGTTACGATGCGATTTTGTCATTGGGGCCATAGTATGGTTGTCCTCGCCCTTCTGTTCAAGAGCCGAAATGACGTGAGGCCGGCTCACGGCGTCAAAGGCTTGCACTGCTCAGCGACGCCTTCCCCCAGGGGCCGGTCTTCCTTTCTAGCGTTGTGCGTTAAAAGCTGTCGTGGTGTCAAACGTTCTGCCCGTCCCGATGACTTTACAGACCCCCTTTGTCGTGGGTGAGCGGGACCTGCCTTAGTCAACCTTGCCGTTAAAACCTTTGGGAACAACCTTAAAGTGGTCGATCCGATGGTACTTGGCTGACGGGTGGTGATGGCATCCTGGCGCGCTGGTGGGACGGATTTTGGCTGTTCCCGCAGGCTGGCGCTCTCTTACCATGCCCGGTACAACAGGGCCGGCGCTGTGGCGGGGGGGCCGTGCGCTGCCACTTGGTGTGTGTATGTACGAGCGTGTGTGTATGTATTAAATGTATATAGCCACACTTTTTTTTTTTATATGTAGACGTAACCTGTAGATAACTTGAGTATGGAAAATCTTTTCTACCTACTGCGTCGAGCCAAACGAGCAGCTGTATAGGTTAAAGATTTGCCGACCCTCGGGTCACATTTGCTTCTTCCTTTCAGCAGCAAATACAAAGATAGAAATTCTGCTTCTGGAATAACTTTCAGGCAAACTTTGGAACGTTGCTGACTTGTCTTTCACACGACCACTTGAACGCTGGTGCCATTCAGTAAAGCCAGTAAACTACTGTAAAAATGTTTGAGTGCTTTTAATTTGTATGAGTTCTGCTTTTTGAGGCTTTTTAAGTGAACACTGGTTTTATTTTTATTTCCCCCTCGATGTGCGTGGTTAAAGTGGACTCGTAACTGGTCTTCCCCGAGGTCCCCTGTGTTAGGGGCTGGCTGAAGTTGGGGCGTTCTGATCTACCGGGCATT
>NW_009259528.1:412110-415236 GCF_000687185.1 Egretta garzetta
GCGGGGACGGGCGGTGACGTTCGGCGCTGGTGTGCGCTCTGACCTCTGGCTGAAAAGAGGCGAGGGGGTTGCGGGTCTGTAATCGTGGTTTAGCAGCGGCCTGCTGTACTTGCTGGTGGCAGTGTCAGTGAACTCGCGTAGCCTTACGTAGTGATGAAGGCAAAGGGTTACAAACCTAAGTAAGTGTTCCGTAAAGTTCTGTCGGTCGGTTTTCAGTAGCTTGATTTGATTTTTCTTTTTACAATGTTATGAATTGTGCACTAATTCAAGACAAACGCGTGATGGGACTCGTTTGGCCCCCGGGGTGGTACGCCGTGTCACGGCTCTGCTCCCCGTCGCGGGGCGGTAAGAGGTGAAAGCGAGATGATGACGTAAAATGGAACGCGCTGCAAGGTAAAACGAAGGCGTCCGGAGCCGGCCAGCGTACGGCGTCAGGTGCTGGCGACAGCTCCACCGAGCACGGCTTTCTGGCCGGCATCCTTCGGTCCGGCACGCTGGGGGGCCGTGCGCTCCTGCAGTCGGTCTCAGCGCGACCCGATTTCAGCTCCTGGGGTACTGCACGGGGGGGGGGGGGTGTGTTAATAATTTAATAATGCCTTTGCTTTTTGATGTGGGGGAAAGAGCCTATGGGGTAAATGTGTATTGCTCTAACGCAAGGATGTAGGAAATCGGGCACCCCGGGAGCTACGGTGCGATGGCGATGTGGCAGTCGGGGCTCTGGAATGCTAATCCCGCACGGCACGGTGCCGGGCAGAAAGCGGCGATGTAAGGCAGTGAGTGACGCAAGGCGCTGGGGAGCCCCGGTCCACGGAACAGCCTTAAAATGAACCCCCAGGCCGTGGCGCTGGCTGCCGAGGAGGCGCGAGTTACGCCGTGCCAGGTGAAGGGCTCCAGCTCCGCAGTTTGCTGTCGGTGCCTGCTCTGACGCCGAACTCTCCAGCGCCGCTCGGGAGCCGTTACACCTGAGAAATGCTGGGCTGGCGCGGTAACGTCCTGCGTCGCCTCCTTTTTTTGGGGTGCTTCCTACCTGGTACAGCTCGCGTGCAGGCAGCTGGAGCACGCAGCCTGTGCTGGGTTTAACAGTGAGCGTGAAGTGTCCTGGAGCCCGGTTAAATGTCAAACGGAGCGCTCGGGAATAGGAACAAGCCCTTGGCTGTTTGCAGGGGCCGGGGCACCCCCCCATCACCAGCGGCGCTCTGATCGTTGCATGTTCCTCCCAGCACCCGGCTCTTGGCACGCTGGCTGGCTCTTGCCTTCGCCTTGTGCCTGTGCCGCGCCGCTGCAGGCTGAAGGGACTGATTTGAGGGGGCACAAGGGGTTCTTGGGATTGCCCGAGGACCAGCCCTGCAGCTGGAGCATCATCCCCACTTTTCCAAGGACTTTTCCATACTTGCTGCTCCTGCTGCCCCTTTTGGAGCCCTTCTCGAAGCACAGCCCCGCTGGATGGTTTGTTCAGGAAGGGCTCAGTTCATCGTGCAGGAACGCGGGTGCTTTAATTCCACGTCTCGCGTGGTTTGGCCCAGGCTCCTCAGTGGTCGCTCCTGCCCCTCCTCGGCGCGGGGGCAAGCCTCCCCCTCCTCGGCTCGGGCGGTTGCTCGGAGCGAGCGTGGTTTCACAGGCGTGGGCTGAGGCCGAGCCCGTCTCCGGTACTAAGCTCCGAGCAAAGCTTTGGGTGAGAGATGGGTCTGTCTTGGGGCGGCCCTAAAGGTCGAATCCTCTGGCAGGAAGAGGCATAGACATTCCCGGCAGGCAAATAATTTGCTTAGGACCTGCTCAGCCCTCGCGGTTACCGGCAGACAGCGTGCGCAGGACAGCCCGTACCGGCGTTGTCCCCGGGCTGTAAAGCAGCTGATCTTGCCCGGCCGACACTGCAGCGCAAACAGAAACCTTTGGCGCAGTCGTAGCGGGTAAATAAATGTGTCGTCTGTTTGCTCTGTGGGTTTGTCAGTCTGCTTTCTGTAGCCTTCACCAGTCTGGCCCTGTTTGAATTCTGTAGATACGCTGGGGGGTGGTTTGAGCCTGGCTTGGCCGCGAGCATCGCCTCCCCGCTGGTGCTGGGGAACCCCGGGCTGTGGCAGCCGCGGGTGCTGCAGGGGGGGCTCTGGGTGAGCGGGGGGCTGGGAGCCCCGGCAGGCGCAGGCCGGCAGCGAGGGGCCAGCACCCCCACGGGACAGCGCAGGAGCTCGCCCTTTGCCTCTCCCCAGGCTGGGCAGCGGGGGCTGCGGGGCTCTGCGAGACCCACGGCCCCTTCCACAGCCAAGGGGGCCCTGGGAGGGGCCTGAGCGCTGCAGCATTGTCCCCTTTCTGCGGGGACTTAGCAGCCAGAAGGTGCTCGAGTGCTGGTTAAACCGCACAGAAAGGCAGGGCCGCAGACGACAGCGTCGCTCTGCTCCTTAAATGCGACTTGTTCACCGCTGCGCGGCCCAGGCAGGGGGGAGGGAAATCAGCCAAGGTTTCCGAAAGGAAACCAGCTCCGGGGTCAGCCCGGCCCGAGGCACTGAGCAGGCAAGGCTGGAATGGGGGCTCCGACCCCTACAGCCCCGCCACAGCCCCAGAGGAGCCACCTGGTTCTCATTTTTCCTCAAAAAAATTAGAAAGTGAGAGTTAGTTACATGTATAAATATTTATTTGTACTAAAAGTGAGTGTTTTGTAGCAGAGTATCAAGTTCAGAATATATTAAATCACGAGATGCATCAGTTGAGGTACAAATTCCAGTCTCATGTCTTCAATAAATACACTACAAAACCCCCAGGCCCCGCACTCTATTTTGATCAGAGGTAATCAGCACACTACGCTACTTTAAAAGGACGATACAACAGCTGTGCTTTGCTGTAACCGTTCGGATCTGCTGTGGGTTGGTTTTTTTCTTGACCCGCTGGATCACTCCCAGGTGAGCGGCACAGCCCCACGCCACGGCGTTAAAAGGCCAAACATTGCCATCACCGGCGGCAGCGTCAGGGCGCTGCCCGAGGGCCCCAGCGCGGGAGGCACCGGCGCTCCTCTGCTCTCCGCTGCCCACGTGGGTGCGGCAGCATTTTTCTTGAGGTATAAATACAGCTTTGGGCTCTTTGCTCAGAATCGTTACAAAAAATTACCGACCCCCCCCTTCCCCCCCCCAAACCCAA
>NW_009259528.1:415318-416628 GCF_000687185.1 Egretta garzetta
GCGCGCTGGAGCTCGCTCTCCTCGGTTACAAGCGGAAGCGTGATGGGGTTCGCTGAGCGCAGACCCCTTTGGAATTGGAACTGAGGGACCAGGAGAGGGGAACGCTATTTCCCTTTCATTTGAAACACATCCTGACTGGTCCTGGGGCATCTGCTGCAAAAGGACGAGCACAAAAATCAGCAGGTCGGGCTGTTGCAGTAACTAACAAGCCCAAAGCTGGCCTCCTGCCCTAAAAACCTCGCGGCGGAGCGCGGCCGCCAGGGAGGTCATGGCAGGATCGGCCCCTTCCCTGGGGAAGCCCCCGCTGAGCGCAGGCAGGGGCAGGGGGCGGCGAGGGGCTCCCAGCCGCGCAGGGGTTGGGCTCAAACCTCAGCCACCGCCGAGCCAGGCACCGGCCCCAGCGCCCCTGCTCGGGGCGAGACGCAGACGGGGCCAGGGAAGCTTCGGTGCTGAGTCACGCAGCTCAGCCCCGGCCGAGGTCACCGCGAGAGCTGCGAGTCAGCGGAAAAGCCGCACGCGCGGCGGCAAAGTCCACGCGGGGCGGGGGCGGCAGCAGATAAGGCCTGCAGGAACTTTCCAGCAGCACCAGGCAGCGCCTTCGGCTCACCCCATCGCCCCTCGCGCAGCAGCTCCCCGCGCGGCTGGGGGGGACCCGAGGACTCTTCTGCATCCTCTGGCGTCCCCCGGCCGGAGCCAGCGTCCCCACCCCGCAGATGCAAAGCAAAATCAGGTCACCTGTACCCACGCAGGGCCACGGGCATGGATGAGGGCGAGCGCTTGAGCCGTCCCTCGCCTGGTTTACCTGGCACAGCCGGCGGGACCGACCTCACGCTGTGAATTTGCTGTTTTGCCTTTCATTTGCCTTTCGGATGGGAGAAGCAAAGGAAGAGGGAAGGGGGACCCAATCCTGCCCGGCGGGAGGGTGCTCACAAAAGCACGTAAACAGCATCCCCGACCTCTGCTTGCTGCCCTGAGCTTTCCCAGCGATCCCCCGGGCTCGCTGCCCCCCCAGACAGCCTCCCCCGCCCGTGGGCCACGGCAGAGCCCCCACGCAAAGCTGGAGCACCGGTAACGCTCAGCCCAGGTTTTGTTTTGACCGGAGAGGTCAAGCAGGAGGAAGCAAGGAAGAACAGTGAGCAATCATCGACTGGGCCGCAAGGAACTGGCGATGGTCAAGGCTGATTAAAAAAAATCCTGTTAAAAAAAGGGCGTTAAAAAAAATCCCACTCTTTGTTTGCAGAAATGGTGTAAGGCACAACCTGGAGGGCAGCGGCTGGAGCAGAGGAGCGAGCGCCCATCTCCCTCTCCCC
>NW_009259528.1:416649-420633 GCF_000687185.1 Egretta garzetta
ACGCCCGCCCCCTGCCGCTCGGGGCGGCGCTGGGCGCTGGGCAGCAGAAGGCACTTCTTCATTTCCGCCCCGCGCAGGGGACAGGGGCGTTTTTATCCCGGTGCCGAGGTCCCAGCTCTGTACCGGGGGCCAGTGCGCAGCTCTGGCGGCACCAAAGTGATCCGGATGGGCCGTCCAGGGCCGTGCTGGGCTCCCCGCCGCCGCGCTCAGCTGGGAACGAAGGGCCTGCTGCCCTCCCCTTCCAGCTCCACGGGGAGAGCCTGGCAGCTTCAAGGGGAGAAGGACCAGGCTCAGGGTACTTCTGATTAGTGAAACACGCTCTGACCCAGGCGGGAAGAGCCCACAGTCGGAGCATGGGAAATGCCAAGTAACTGATCTGTGTCACAGGGAATCAATCAATCATTGCTCACTCTTAATACAAGTATTCTAGGGAGGAGGAGTAGCGTTAATTCTTCTTTTCCAGCGACTGGTAGTACTCGGTCAGGACTTTCCAAGCTTTGGGGGCCATGAAGCCGTCTGGGGGGTTTTCACCTTCGCGAGCAAGCTTCCTCATGCGCGTTCCGGAGATGAAGTCAAAATCGTCGTGCCTGCGGCAAACCAAGAGACAGGGGTGAACTCAGCACGACCGGCCCGAGTCATCCGCACGCAGCTCTTCCGCCGCGCCAAGCGGGCGGGCGGGAACCCCCCGGCGCCGGCAGCGCCCGCCTGCGGCTTCACGCCCCGTTTATGATCAGCAGCAATGGGGCTGCTCTCAGGAGGAGCTGGAGGCGTTCGTAACACACTTCTCCAGCAGCGAGAGGCTGTATTTCTACTGCCACTTGGTCCCCAAATTGCGTTTCCTATCCTCCCTGGTGGGCTACAAAGGCGCATCTTTAGTCTCACGTGGCCCATCCTCGGCCGGGTGCCAGCTCTCGGAGGGGAAAGCGGGAGCCTCTCACAGGTTCTTCCCCCGATCCTCTCCTTAAGAGGAACGACGACTGCTTTTCCCTCTCCCCCAGCAAGCTGCGAGCCAGCCGCGATCGCAAACCGCACGTGCTGGTGTAGGCTGAAGGAACAGCGCCGCCGCTGCCCGCGTTACCTTTTTGGGTCATAAAAATCCATGGCCCTTTTCAGTTTATTGTAAGCAGCCACCCGGAAGGGGATGATTTCCACCGAGGTCAGGCCCGGCGCCATGCTGAGGACCTTGCCTCCCTGCGTGGGCTCGTAGAGGTCCTTCTTGGTCTCGGGGTGAGGCATGCCCGCAGGGTCGCGCCCCACGATGTAGAAATTGGCCCCGGCAACCATGCGAGCTCGGCAGTGCCACTGCACCTGCAAAGCGGGGAGACAAGGAGCACGGGCTGAGGGCTGAGCAGCAGCCGGGCCGCCTGCCCTCGGAGACCCTGGCGATCCACGTGCAGGAAGGAAGGAAGGAGATGCGTCAGCAGCCTTGCTGTGGTCTCCCACAGCGACCAGGCCGCCCAGACTCGTCTTCCACCGCCTGGACCTGGTGCAACCCCACAGCTCTCCTAAGGACATGCATTTCAGAGGCAGCACTGGGGATGGGGGCGGGTCTTGCTCCAATCTGGCTGCAGACAGAGATCGCAGTTTGCTTTTTGAATGTGCAAAGGCAATGCCTGCCAGCCCCCGCGCCCCGTGCGGGCAGGGGCTGCCCCCCCCCCTCCTTCCGCCTCCGGGGGAGGTTCAGTGTCTACTGCCTTCACCCCTCCGATTTAGGGACAGAGGGACACCGCTGGGAGAAAACACAAATGAGCGTCCCTGCCCAACGGAGAAAGAGGCCACGGCGGTCGAGCCCGTCTCCAGCGCCCCTCTCCCCAGCTCCCTACTCAGCCTGTGGACGCGCGGGAGCCCGCAGAGCCGAGCTCCGCTGGGAGGTGGCTGCTGCAGCAAGCTGCAGGTGGGCAAACCATCGCGGGAGCCAATAGCCAGGCAATGGCTACCGACTCCCTGCCCTGCGGCTTTCCAGAGCCGCCCGGGCAGGCTGGCAGCTGGCGCTCCCTACGGACAAGCCTCACGCAGCGAGTGGCCAACGGCTACGTTACCTCCGTGGGGCCGGCGTAGAGCATGGGAGAGGGGAAGATGGCAACGATGGTCGACTTGGGGTCCAGGACTTGCTCCTCCAGCACTGCCGCGTGCTGCTTCATCCGCCACTCCAGCGGGACGTCATCATCTTTGGTCCATCCTCCCAGAGGGTGCAGGAGGAGCACGGGGTTTTTGTAACCCCTCTCCAAAAGCTGGCGCCGCGTGTCCTGCATGAGCAGGGCATGCCCGTTGTGGACGGGGTTGCGCAGTTGGAATGCAAAGACAGCATCTAAAAGGGAAAGATTCGGAGGGTCACAGGCTTGCACTGGTCAGCAGACCCCGCAGCTTCGTTTACGCACTACACATTCCAACAGAGTCCTAAGATATGTACATCGTAAGACATGTGTCCTTAGGTGAGCGTTTCATACACCTACAGTGCCTCGTCGTTGCTCTGCCAAGTTTATTTTCATTGCACATCCTTCCTTTGGGGCCAACTTCAGGCCTATCAGCTCTCCTACAGTGTTTTTAGACGCCACTGGACACCTCCACCGAGTTCCCTGACTTCTTACGTGACCTGCCACATCTCCAAGCTCAACACCACCTTCGTGGAGGCCAACGCCCTCTCCCAAAAGCGAGGGTGGGTGTCTGACAACTGCCAGCCTGCTGGGACAGACACCAGAGGGAAGGCCCCTGAGCTGTGTCCCACGGGTGAAGGCCAAGCACATCAGCGCAGGGCTTTAAACCCTGGCCTGGGGTGCAGAAAGAGAAGGCTCTGACCCACCAGGGAGGACAGGAGCGGGACACCCAACACCTCCCAGTCCTGGAGAGGCCCACTGAGGACACAGCCCACCACAAGCACATCCTTGGCCAAGTTGACCCTGCGCCACTGCTTGTGCCGTGCCCCGCGTTCCTCCTGCTGCCCGCCCCACCTGAGCAGTCCCGTTTTGGGAGCATACAGAAGCAACCTGGCAAGTGCTGCGGGCTTGAGAGCAAGTGATCAGCGACCACGGACATCTCCTGGTGCCAGGTAGGGCAGGAAGAGCCGCGTCACCGGCGCTAAAAAAAAACTGCATTCATTTCTCTGAACCGCTGCTTGAGCGCGAGCGGGGTCAGGCGGTACTGGTCCAGCCCATCGTTCCACTTGATCTTCTCCAGCACAAGGAGGTCTCCACCAACCAGCCAGTCCCCGCTCTCCATCACCATCTGTGAATTACGCACACGGGCATTACGTAGGGGACAGCAAAGGGACAGCAAAATACCTCCTTTCCCCTTGCCCAGCCTCCTTTCAGAAGCGTTAGGCTTGACTCTGCCTTCAGGGTCCCTCGGGCAGCGCATCGCAGGCGGAACACACATTTAGAGCGGGCACGCGGACCGAACGTCACGAGCAGCACAACCCCCGTGAAGCGAGGGGTCAGCCACCGGGACCCTACCACTGCACCCAGCTGGGTGCTGGACAGCCGGGGGCCTACACGTTACGGCAGGCGACCTGCCCCCACCCCACTCCTTGCTCCTTTCGCCTGGGAACGCGCAGGAGGAATAAGCCCGCTGCAAGGTGAGCTGCTGCAGCTGAATGATTGAACGAGTCATTTTAGGGTAGGGGAAAAGAATTAACGCGGCTTTAGCCTTGCTAAGCAGGCAGCTCAAGTCACTCGGTGTCACCTGGGGCTCCCCTTTCTAAGGGACGATGTGCTCCGTACTGCCAGAGTGCAAGTGGGAAGAGTGGAGCTGTAAAAATGCAAACGCCCTTGTTGGCTGCCTGCAGGAAACAGGCGAATTGAGGAGTAAACGTAGCTAAAAGGAGCACGAGCCTGCAATCTGCAGCATTAATGTTTGGCAGCATCCCTGAGATCGTCACGCCCCGAGCGCAGGAAAGCCCTGGGGGCTAAGTTGGTGGCCATGCTAAAGCGGCTTGGCTGTAGGCACACCGGTGACAGTGACGGTGAGCAAGGAGCAGCTCCTCAGCCC
>NW_009259528.1:420645-422167 GCF_000687185.1 Egretta garzetta
TGAGGGTCTGGGCGCGGGGAGCAGACGCGACAGCCGCGGCCCCCGGGAGCTTGGAGGGGCTCTCCGGGCCCTGCCCGCGTCCCCCGCCCCGGGCAGGTTTCCCCGCGCAGCGAGGGGCCAAGCCCACCTTGATGTGCGGGTGCTTCGCGCAGGTGGTGCCCCAGACGCGGGCACAGCGCTCCTCCTTCCTGTGCTGGAAGTACTCGGGGCTCTTCAGGACCGCCACCCGCCGCCCCGCGTAGCTGAGCGCCAGCGCCTCGCAGCCCTCCAGCCGCTCCTTGTCCTCGGTCGAGATGGGCAGCACGATGGGGATGCTCAGGTTGACAACGCCGTCTGGGAAGAGAGGGGCAGGGTTGTAACGTCCCCCAGCAAACAGGGGTTTTCAGAGGCACGTGTTCTCCCTTCGGAGAGCCAAATCTTCCCGGACTACCCCAGGGATTCATCCTCAGTCATGCACATTTACTCACTGCCCCATTTTTCTGCACTGCTGATAAATAGCGATGTTAGTGGAATACGAAAGCTCCTTAGCTTTGGGCCAGAGATGTCTCCAAGATGCTGGGAGTGCTTTGTGGCTTCCCGCCATCTCTGTCTCCCTGGAAAGACTGGCCCTTCCCCACTTGGCTTGTCGTACAGCCTCACTGAGAAACTTAAACGCATGTGTTGACCGCAGCCCTGGACACAACCCCCGCCTCCCCCGCCAGGAGAACAGCCTCCGTTACCACGGCTCTGGCTTGGTGCTCCCGGGGCATCTCGCCCCCTGCACAGCTCCTGAACCAACGCTTCCCACAGGGAAAACACCGCCGCGCTTTGCTCTGTGCCTTTGGGGATCTGCTGGCTGCTTCTATCCTGTTTCCTCCTCCTCTCTCATTTTTAGTCTGTTTTCTGCGTGCGTACAGCGAGTCTACATTTGCACGTGTAGTTTCTAAGGGCAGTGCTGTCCCCGAATACCTCGAAGCCATTGCGGTTTTACGCCCGCTCCCCCAGTTTCCCGGCTCTCCGCCAAGGTCCCCTCATTTCTCCTTGGACAGCGCGGCGTTAACACAGAGGAATCAGCCTCTCCCGTGGGCTCCCATTCGCAAACAAGAACCAACAAATCACCGGTTCGATTTCTTCTGATCTGACCAAAATCATTTTGGACCCTTGAGGGTCTTAATTTGAGGATTTTGACTTGGGTGTAGATTTTTTCTTTTAAATCTTAATTAAAACATTTGCATTTACTTTTAATTCCTGACAAGGTATCATTCGACTGCCAGGCAGCAATTTTCAAGCACCTTCATGAACAATCGTAACTACAGCCACACGGGGGCCAATCGATACCAACCTCACACATTTAGATTACATTAACCAGCGATCAGGCGATACAGTCAGCGTGGAAAAAGCTGAATTATGAAACCAACAAGTGATGCTGAGGCTGAGGATCTCCACGCTCCATTTCCAAATGCAAGAAGCAGAGTTTAAAAATAAAAAAATTTAAAAAAATCACTCCAGCAAAGGTAATTTCAAAATTAAAGAACTGGGATTT
>NW_009259528.1:422180-424008 GCF_000687185.1 Egretta garzetta
AGCGGTCGGCGGGACATGGGGCCCGTCAAGCCACTCCATAACCGGCTGAATCATAACCAGACCGTCGTCGTGTCTAGTCTTAATAATTTTTTTGTAAATCTCAAAAAATTTATAGCAAAAAGATCTAAATTGAGGTGATTTCTGCACAGCCTAAGAACAGTTATATACATACCATCTATAGAGTGATTCCTTCCTGGAGAATACAAACACAATTAAGATAATTAACGCTCACGGGCAGCAGTCAGAGTAGCCATCCCAAGAACCGAAGCCACTCATTTAAAACCTCCGGCAAGCACCGCCTCGGGGCGGGCAGGGGGCCTCCACGGCACTGCCCCGACCGACAAACGCTGGAGACTCTGCCGCACCCCTGCTGCCCCGCGACGCGCGGACCCGCCTCTCTTCCTGGTGGCCACCGTGCCCCTACACAGAGCACCTCGTCCACCCAACCGCTGGCAGCATCAAGGTGGGCTTTACTGCTCGAAGCCTGAGCGAGAGGAGCACTAACTTGCACAGGTCCACCAAAACGATCGCAGCCCGTCCAGGCACAGCTGGAGCTGCCAAAAACATCACCGGCACCCCAGGTGAAAAGGGCTGGACCGCTGACTCTGGAAAGACCAGCCTCAAACCTCTCTTTGGCAACAGGCACTCCAGCCTCGGCACCATGAGATGGAAACCCTCCACCACTTCCTAAAGCTCATCCAAGCAAACCAGGGGTGTTCTCCTTCCTGCCCAGATGTCACCCTGTGGGCCGGACCATGCAGATGTTGAGTTTGAAGGACCTCCATGGAGACAAGGTGGACCGGGGACTGATGCGGATGCCATCTACCGTGAAGGCCATGCCCTGGAGAGTTCACCCCGCTGCTAAAAGCAGATGTCCTGGGCTTTGCCCCTGACCCTAAGAACTCTACACATCCTGACCACATGCCCACAGACCCCGGAGGAGCCATGCTCAGTGATTCAGACAGGTTCGGGGGAATGCCCCAAAACCAGATGCTCGCTGAGACGAGCCTCCAGCACAAAGTGCAGAGCAATGTGGTCATTATGGGGCGCCTCTGCGACCTCGTCGGGCACAACACGCAGCTCAGAGACCGCAGCCTGGGGGCTGATAACAAGGACACGTGCTTTTGAACACTGTTTGCACACTAGGTGGGAGGTAAGAGGCTACGACGTGTCTGAAAGCAGAAGGCCCCCCACAGACACTGCTCCGGTCCGAAGCAAGCAGCCCTGAGCTTTGCCTCTGCTGCACGGTGCCCAAATCCAAATAACAGCAGCAAGTTGCTGCCCCACACGACCACGGGATCCTCTGGAAGGAGGGCAAGGCTCAGAGGGACTCGCTCACCAAGATCCCAAATCCCCGAGGCCAGAGGCTGCTATCAGGTCTACAAAAGCCCAAGTGAGCGCCCTGCGTGCAGGTGAAGTCACAGCAACAGCATCTGCAGCTGAGCAACGGGACAGAGGTACCTACCACCCCGGCCTCAGCTGCAGGCGATCACTGCCTGCATGCTCTTTGCCTCTTCCAGGGAGGAACCACCTCTGACATGTCGCTAATGGATAGATAAATCTGATTTATTTTGAGTTACGGTAAAGATAAGCAGGAAAACAAGGAGGAAAAAAAAAAATGTGAAATCGGGCTCTGCTCCTGTTTCCAAGGAACAGCCGCCTTCTCCTCCCACCTCAAATCCAGCCTGGCAGCCTCCCTGCTTACTTGGCTTTGGGCGTGCGCCTTCCTTTACCCTGGTGTAACCGAGGATGAGAAGAGCTACCCAGCGGCTGCCGAAGTGTTTGATCGGCACCGAGCGAGATGCTGAAGCCGCGGGCCAGGGCCCCG
>NW_009259528.1:424042-431370 GCF_000687185.1 Egretta garzetta
GCTGCCTGCCGAGGCGCCGCGGGGTGAGCGTCCCGTCCTGCAGCGGCCCGCCGGGCAGCGTTAGCGCAAAGCGTGGGGATCCGTACCATTCAGCAGGGTGCCAAAATGGATCACTTGCAAGTACTCCGCCTCGCGCATGAAGCCGGTCAGCGGAGTGGCCCAGCCTTCGCTCAGCACCTGCACCCACTGCAGATCCAGCTGCAAAACAAACCCAAACGGCACTCCTGTCACCAGGTCACGCTCGGAGGTGGCTTTTCCTTCCCTCTGCAGCAACAGTGCTCTCGTGTGTTTTTCTTCAAACACAGGACATTCACGAAGGGGGAGAAAGCTGCGGGAGGGCTGGCTCACGCTCTTTTTTAAGGCAGACTCATGGACTTTCACAGCACAACGGCTTGCGGGGCTGTACTAACACCACAAAGAGCCTGACGGCCTTGGCTTGCTACAGCACGGGGGGGGCACGGCAGAAATGGCTGAGGGTCAGGACCACGCTTCAGCTCGCCATGAACTGCAGCCACAAAAGGACACGGCCGTCAGAGGAACAGAGCCCCTCTAGCAACGTCCCCGTCGAAGCTTCTCCCCCTCGAACAGCCGAGCAGCGGCTGCACCACAGCACAGCGCCCGCCCGCAACGGTACCTTGGTGATCTCTACCGACGGCAGCATCTCTGCTTCAGCTCGGACGTGGTCGAGTTTGTTTTCAGGTACAAACAGCTCAAGAACATCCTTAACTGAGCCATGGGGCACGATGTTCTGAAAGAGAGACAGACAGCGGTTGTAAGTCACGCGCTGGTTTTGAAATGCACACCAAAAAGTCAGTATCCAAAACCAGGGTTACAAGTGCCGGCAGCGGCGGCGTAGGAACGACCTACTTCTGTTTGGAGGAGCTCCACCACCTGCTGAATGCACTCAGACACCGACGCGACGTTCGTTTTCAACACCAGTTCAGGAGATTCGGGCTTCTCGTACTCCGAGTCAATCCCCGTGAACCCTACGGACAATTAAATCCAGACTAAATTCATTTAACGCGATACCCTGTGCCCTAGAGCCAACCACACTGTGCAAGCAACCGGCAAGCATTCAACCACGCTGAGTACTGCAAGTGAGAGCAGTGACAGTGAAACCAGGGCAACGGGCTACCCCCGCACACGCCCAGAGCCTCTGGTAGCCCAGCTCTATAGGCTACCCCCGAGCACGCCCAGAGCCTCCGGTAGCCCAGCTCTATAGGCTACCCCCGAGCACGCCCAGAGCCTCCGGTAGCCCAGCTCTATAGGCTACCCCCGAGCACGCCCAGAGCCTCCGGTAGCCCAGCTCTATAGGCTACCCCCGAGCACGCCCAGAGCCTCCGGTAGCCCAGCTCTATAGGCTACCCCCGAGCACGCCCAGAGCCTCCGGTAGCCCAGCTCTATAGGCTACCCCCGAGCACGCCCAGAGCCTCCGGTAGCCCAGCTCTATAGGCTACCCCCGAGCACGCCCAGAGCCTCCGGTAGCCCAGCTCTATAGGCTACCCCCGAGCACGCCCAGAGCCTCCGGTAGCCCAGCTCTATAGGCTACCCCCGAGCACGCCCAGAGCCTCCGGTAGCCCAGCTCTATAGGCTAAACCTGAGCACGCCCAGAGCCTCTGGTAGCCCAGCTCTACGTGCGGAGCCGACACACCATGCCATCCAACGCCTCGGGCAGCAGAGGCAAAGTGAGCGCTTGCTCTTCCATACCTTTGATCTCTCCCGCTCTTGCCTTTTTGTACAGGCCCTTCACGTCTCTGCTTTCACAAATATTTAGAGGAGCATCTACAAAGATTTCGAAGAAAGGAAGCCCAGCTGCCTCGTGAATTTTCCGTGCATTTTGACGATCCTGTTAGAAGAAATTCGGGAAAACCACGTATCTGAATTCCAGCGAGCACGTTCCTACTACATGGCATGCCCTGGAATTTGACAGGTAAATTCATCTCTGGTATAGATTTACTAAATTTACACTAATTCTAACAAGGGTTTTTCATCTCCCTTCCCCCCTTTTCTTTAAAGACACTTTAACAAAAAATAATCTACAACTTCAATCTGTTTTCAGCTTTTTCCACCCGAAACATCATGAAGATCTCTTTGTTAAGCAGCACAGCAGAACTTTAGAATGTGAGTAATTATCTGCCCTGGGTCGAGAAAAGGAACTGCTTGCATCGGCTTGATAATGGCAGCTACTTGGTATCCTCCGGAAACATAAAACACCATCAATACTTCAAACAGAGCAGCAATAGCACTATGAGGGGCTGGTGTCTCTGTGCCTCTCTTCTGCCTCCTCACGAGTTAACAGCAGGAGCCTCTGCAGGGAGACGACAACCTTCCCTTAGCTTTTAATCGATGTGTAACACTGAATATATTCAAAGAAGTGACATCAAACTGCTCTCCAGAAACTTGTCCTGATCGTGTGGAGTGCTGTGCATCGGCGGTGTTGTACAAAGGAACAGAGGAGAAGTTCCAAGGAGCAGCTGATAGCATATATAGGAAGTCCTCTACGTAAATCTCTCTTTCCTGAGAACAATCGTGACATCAAGGCTGCCCAGAAAGGAGCAGAATATGATGCAGTAAGTTTACCTTTGTGAAAGGAGAGATGAAACTGGTTATGCAGACGAGGCCAGCGTCAGCAAACAGCCTGGCCACCTCTGCGATGCGGCGGATGTTCTCCTCGCGGTCCTCAGCCGAGAAACCCAGGTTCTTATTCAAGCCATGCCGAACGTTATCGCCATCCAGGGAATAGCAAGGGATGCTGTGAGAAACCAAGTACTCCTCCAGAGCAAAGCCAATGGTGGTCTTGCCAGCTCCAGAAAGGCCTGTTGGAGACAGAAGAGTGAGGCTCAGGTTTGAGGGCAAAAGAGTGAAAATGACAGCGTAACGCAATACCTCCTGGGACACTGGCAGCCGAACTCCTTCTGCCCAAAGTTGCCCTAGGGAAGGGATGAGGTAGGGAGATTGGATTCTCCTTTTTAGCACATGGTTACCACTGCAGAGCCCCGGCCAACCCTTCTGATTGAAGGGATGGCATTAATGCCATGAGAAAAGCTGCTGAGGGGCTCAACCCAGCAGTGCTGCAGAAGTACCTGTTGCTGGGCCACGGTGGGATAGCAAGTAGGGGAAGCCTGAAAGGATGCCTGCAAGTCTCTCAGCATCTTCCTCCTCCTGTTCCCCCTACAAAGAGCCAACTGCTCTCCCAGCCTGAATCCACACGGAGGTCTTCTGGTCTGATGCAGAACAGCCGTGTTTGTGCTGGAGAGGAGGCCTGGCTGGGCAGAGCTGAATGCTGCTGGCTGTGCCTTTGGGTTTTGTAGTACAACAGACTGATAGCTCGCCTGAGCTGGAGGTGCAGGGCATTCAAATACCCTTCCATTTAATCCATATGGCCCATGCAATGAAATGTCCTTCCATATAGACTCTTAAAACTAAATTGATAGGAAGTTGGGAGACCACTGCCTATTTCAAAGAGTAATCACCAGCCAGAGAAGCTCAAGCCTTTCAGACACCAGATTTCTGAGTGATATTTGAAGGAGGAGGAAATTGCCTCGGCTAGGTTTTTTGGCTTCAGAAATTGTATTAAAGCACATTAGGCATTGGCCACCTTTTCAAAATTAAAGAGGAGAACGAGACTGAAATGCGTTTTAATCCAACACGTAGCACATAAGCTGATAAGAAGGCAAATCCAAATGGCTTTAGAAACCCTTTCAAGTCAGTCTTCCAACGTCGTCCAGCAGTCAAAGAAAGTGCCAATATTTAACAAGCAAACAAACAACCGGAGAAGTGGCAAAAGATGGAGTTGTGTAAATACTGGTGGAGCAAAATAAATGCGATCGTCATTTCTCGCATTGTTCTCCAAACAATGAGTTGATCTTTCAAAGCGGAAGGGAAGGGCAACCAACACATCAGAAGGCACGAAATGAGAAATGATGTCAGAAACCTGCAGTGGCCATGCAAGGCATCGCTCCCCGTCGGACTGGGGGTATTTGTTCATCGGACAAGATGACTGCTGCTCATGAGGTCACTTTAAACACAGTGAACCTCGGTGTCCCCATAAACTTCCCACTGACCCCGAATGAAAACATCCGCACGCTGTTTTGGACAACCCTTGGCATGTTCCACTGCCGAGGACTGGCTGGATTTGAGCCAAGACTTCCTCAGCCACGCACTGGGGAACGACAAGCGTGATCCTTAGGGCTTCTGACGTGTTCGAAGGAGCCCGATAAGAGCTGTGACATTCATAAATACATTGGTTACGGGCAGCAGCTGCCAGGGAGAACATCTTGCTGTGCCAGCACCGCGTGCCGGTGCTTCCCACGTGTAGATGTTTTGCAATTCCCAGCTCACACGGAACGCTGGTGTTTCCCGCGGACCCCAAATCCCCACCTCTGAGCCATGCTCACGTATGCAAGTGGGTTCCACACGTGAAGCCACGCTTTCACGCCCAGATGAAAGTACCTGTGAGCCAAACCGTGCAGCCTCGGAATCCACCCCTGGTACCAACGACTTGTCCTCTCTTACTCCTGCTGACGTGATGGGCTTGGTAAACCACATTGGTTGATCCCTGATGGAAACAAAGCAAACCAAAACACGTCTGTTACCTCGCTGCTCTCCATTCAAAAGAAGACCTCAGCTGGGACTAAGGTAAGGGAGGGAAACGCGAGTTCATCACAAATCTGCATGAGCCGTTGCAGCCAGCTCCGGCAGCTTGGTACAAAAGGGAACACGGTGAAGAAAATAGTCATAGAATCATAGCATTGTCTAGGTTGGAAAAGACCTTTAAGATCATCAAGTCCAACCGTTAGTCGCCTTTGGCGTGAGCTGGATTTCTGTCTGAAGAGCTCAGGCTCGTTTTTTGAAGGCAGGCAGGCAGGGGAGGACGCGGAGTCCAGGCAGCGATACAGGCAGCACACTCCCTGCCTCTTCAGCATTTGAAAACGCAGGCAGGCTCGCCTATTGTTGTAATTACGCTTGCAAAACAGAAGCAACTTCAGGTGCTAATTTACTTGCCGCGTTCAACATAACACGGCTGCTGATAATTGCAGCTGGGGCAAGAACCAGCGGCACAGCAGGGCCGAGCTGAGCGAGCCTGGGACCAGCCAGGGAAGACGGTGGGACGGGAGGCAGAGAAAACACCGAACGCGTAGGTGCGCCCTTCCCGGTGCAAACCAGGGACTGGCACGATGCTGCGCTGGAGGCCCGAGTTTTGGTGCTTCTGAACATGGACCTGCTCCGGGCAGAGCAGCCCCCGCCCCGCCGCCGGGCCGCCGGCTGAACACCCCGTCTGTGCCCCGCCGCTCCCGCAACGGCACTTTGCACATAAAACACCTACAAGCCGTACTGATCGTGAGGGTCACGTTGCCAACAGAGGCGGACAAAGGAAAAGTTGCAAGAGGGAGAGAGGATTTAAATATTTTCTCCCCAGACAGATTCTTCATGAACACAGGTTTATCCTTTTCGTATCGCCAGTACAAGAGCAGGTCTGGGCTTTCCCATGATTTACATCTCACTATACAAGTATTTCTACATCTGAAGTCGCAACAGGGAAGTGATCATCTTTCGTTTGTCAAAGAAAAAGATTTTGGTAAGGGGGAAAAAAAAAAAAGGAATGGGAGGGACAATAAGATAAAAGGTCACTTTTAAACTTGTTAACAAAATAGCTTGATTTTTTTTTTCCTCTGCTTGCTGGGCCATTAACACTTTCACATGATTCGGCAAAGGCACAAGCACTCACTGGAACCTTGGTATTTTGTATGCAACAGAGGGCTCTGCCTCCACAGAAATCCGGGTAAAAATTATTCCTAACGTAAGAGAAAAAATACCCTCTGCTCCTCTCCTCTCCTGTCTCTGCTGTTATCCTTCAGGGAGGCCAGCAGCCCAGCAGGGACCAGCCTCCCACCACAGCATGTATAACTATACGCAGCATTTCATGCCCATTTTCAATTCAGCTTTAGTGAAAGGCTCCGAAATGAGCCTCTCTATGCCTGCAGATTTGCTTGCGCGCACACTGAGCAGCAACCCCACACCAGAACACTTCAACCTACCTTTTGTTTTGCACACTGGCATCTTTTGGAGCTTGGGAAGGCACCACTGAGGGCATTTTTGCAATTCATCAGCACCGTCAGACCTCTCCTACCCGCCCGGAGCTCCAACCACTAACAAATCCCTCTGATTTTTCTGCTACGTTAGTAATCTTGCCAGTAAGTTTTTCCTAACCCTGCCACGTGCTGACTCAGAAATTCTTGTCGCCAGCTATGCCACAAGTCAAAAAAGGCAAGGAGAGGCGCGAGCACGTGGCGGGCAGGGGCTTGGCCAGGAAGGGGCTGCTCCGCAGGCAGCAGCGGCTTCCCACCGAGCATCCGCCGGCTGGGACACGGCGTGGGAAGCCCGCGCCAAAGCACGATCGAACGGCGTGAAGGCACCACCAAAAATAAGCATCAGCGGCCCGAGAACAAATCCTGGGGAGATTCCGTCTAGAAAGAGCGTACACTGCAAGAGTGCTGGGAGGCAGAGATAAGCAGTGGACGGGGTTTGATCAGATGCAGGGCTGCCCTACTGATTTTATGCTCGTGGTTTTAACCTCGTCATCATAAACCAAACATATTTAAAAGAAAGAATCCAATCATCACAGGTTGTAGAAAGGTGGGGGTCGGTCTCTTCTCCCAAGCAATACGTTTCTAAGAAGCGATAGGACAAGAGGAAACAGCCTTGAGTTGTGCCAGGGCAGGGTGAGGTTGGCCATGGGGAACAATTCCTTCCCCTTGGGGCTGTCAGGGGCTGGAAGGGGCTGCCCAGGGAAGGGGTCGAGTCCCCAGCCCTGGGGGGATTTAACAGCCGGGCAGAGGCGGTGCTGAGGGCCAGGGTTTGGGGGTGGACAGGTACGGTTGGACTCAATGGTCTTAAAGGTCTTTTCCAACCAAATAATTCCATGATCTTCACAAGACACCCATGCCTGACCGGTGGGCCCCACGGCAGGGACGATTCAGGGACACCGGTAAGCATTTCTTACAAAAGTCTAGATCAAAGGAGTGTGGTCTGGGAGAGGAACTTCGTACCTGTAATTCATCCCCCAGCAAGGCAACCAACGGCCCGGAAGCCTCTCCAAAGGAGAGCCGAGCGGCCCCTGCCTGCCAGATGGCCAAGGCGGAGGCTGCCGCGCTCTCTGCTTTGCTTGGACATCTGCTGTTCGGCCACATCTGCGTGATCTCAGTGCTCAGCCCACCCCAGCTTACCTCATCCAGGAAACGTGAAAAAAAACCAAGGACACGGCTCCAAACCTCATGCCAAGACTGCAGCGGACCAAGGAGCCAAATCCTAGCTCTGCTTTTGGCCTT
>NW_009259528.1:431392-439891 GCF_000687185.1 Egretta garzetta
AGGCTGACACACTGGGAGACACCAAGATCTCAGGTGTCTTTAAGATCAGGCTTGACTGAGCCACCTGCCAAGCATCTCCTGGCCCGGCTGCCAAAAGAAACGAGCCTTGTCAGCCACCGCCCCGGTGGGACGAGGAGCTCCCCCGCTCTGCGGAAGCAGGCTGCAGGCAGAGGCAGGAGGCTTCTCCTTAGCGCTCCTCCTGCGTGAAGAGATGGGACCCCTGAGACAAGGGAGTCCACCGTAGCACAGACCTGCTGGAAATGGGGAACCATCGGTGTCCTCTGCTCCGAGCGCTACCGGAGGAACTATCGGTGTCCTCTGCTCAGTGCATGGCATCTGAAAAAGCAACCTCAGCTCTTCCTTCAGTATTTGGCCCTGGAAGGGAGGAGCTGTGCTTGCCCGCATCAGCTGAACCTGGAGAGGTGTTTTCAGGGAGCACCCTCTCCCCCCACCCGAGAGCTGAACGCACCGTGCCTGGGGGCCTCTCCCAGCCACGGCTGACATTTGTCAGGAGCAGAACCTCTGCGCGATTAATAGAAAAGCACCAAACAAAGAACACTTAGGGCTGTCCCAACGAAACACACGGACGATCTGCCATCTTCCTCTAGAAATTCAAGTATGTATAAACTCTGGACCTGAGGACACACGGCAGCACCTCCTCCTGCCCACCCCCCCCACGTCTTTAGCCAGCACCTGCAGGGCTGCATTACAAACAGGACCAGGGCAAGAAGCAAGGGCAAGTGCCACGTGCCACAGCCAAGGGGTGGGAATGAAGGAGGAGAGATGGGAGCTGAGCAGGACATTCCAGAGATCCCCTGAGCATCCTCGGGCCAACCCACGCTCAGCCATTCACGGAAGGCAGAGCTCTCCTGCGTTGCAGGAGGAAAGATTTGTCATTAGCAAGCAGGGCTGTTCGTCGCGATAAGGTCTAAGCTGATGTCCTTATTGTGCCCTTAATTCCCCTCCGCTGCCTGCCGTAGCTGGCACGGGCAGCGCTGGAAGCGCACCAAGAGCCGCAGCTCAGGCAGGCAGCATCCCACTCGGGGAGGGACTCCCCGCTGAACACGCAGCTCCCAACAGCCCCGGCACGGTGCCAGCGCAGAAGCGCTCTCCTAGGACGGTGCCATTAAGGGCACGTTAGTCACACGGCCGCGCACGTAGCCGGAGGGCCGGCCCCGTACGAACAGGGTTAGCATCCGACCGGCGGCTGGCAGCGCTCGCCGCCCCGAGGAAACCCTGACCCAGCAGCAAGAGGAGGGTCGGGACTCCCCCAGCTGCATTTTTATTTATAGGGCTATCTCACACCACTAGGATGATGATTCATTTTTTTCCAGTCAAGCATTCAATGCACGCCCTATTCTGGTACTGCAGCCTGGACATCTCTCCAGGAGAAAAACAAAAAAAGAAAAAAAAAAAAAAAGAGAGGCTTTCAAAATGTTTTCAGCTGATCACACAAGCAAATGGTAAGACAGACTTTTGAAATGATAAAATGATCAAGCAAGCTTTCAAGTTTGCAGTCAAATGCATGCTTAAGCCTCCGGAGACTGAGAGAACTTCTTGTTTAAAACCCGCTCCCAAATCCTGCCATCTTACTTAAAAACAAAAGCCAAGCCTTTTGCCCTACCAGCTGAATTCGATGCATACAAATTAAGTTTATGGGACATTTCCTTAAAAAATTATTTCCTTCTACCAGGGCAATTCCCATGGCTGCTCTTGCAAATGGGCGAGCTGATGTCATCGAAAGCGTCCATCACCAAAAACAGGGGAAAAACCTTCTATAAAAGAGAGTCATTTGCTGCAGAAAAGCAAAACTATTACACTCAAAAGAGAAGGAGGAAGAGGGAAGAGGGGAGTTTTGCTTGTGGAAGCAAAGATTCGATTACAATCACATTGAAGAACGATGGAGAAACCTCGGAGCCTCTGAAGCCCCAATTTAGCTCCCGTAACCCTAAACCTAGAGATTCTTCCCAAGCTTGCGTTTGACTCATTGAATGGGCTATGGCAGTAAATGCTTCAAAGTCAGCTCCACTCCTTCCCAGGGAAAAACCCCACCAAGATGGAAGTTACCCTGGAAATTTTGTGCACTTCACCTCCAGGATCCCACCACCACGGCGCGGAGCCTGGCTCGCTGGTCCGGACAGGGAAGTGGGACTTCTCCAGCACCCGGCGCCCTTCCCGTGCCACCCACCTTCCTGCTTCCCGTGCTGCTGTCCCCCCTCTTCCCTGCACGCGGGACTCGTCTCCTCCCCCAGCACCCAGACATGAGCAGAAATAATGTGATGTTTTCCCTTCAGACTTAGCTGAGTAATACAGCGATGCGTCACCAAATACCCTGCAGAGGTTTCGGGGCTGTGGCTGCCAGCGCTCCCTCGCACCAGGCAGGCTGCTGAACTGGGCTCCCTTTCTTCATTCAGCGCTCTGAACAAACCACAGCAGACCTCACCCGCTCCCTGGCACCCTCCGCCTCTGACGCTTGTGCCTTTTGGCACCGCTACCTCGGCCCCCGGCCCCTGCCAGGAACGTAACACAGAAGATCTTGAGGAGCCCGGCAGAGACATCCCAGCTACCCGAAACAAGCGGCCTTTCAGCTTGGAGACAGACGGCTGGAGATGCCAAACACCGCTCACACACAAGGTTTTCAAGGTGGTGGTAGCTCAAGTGTTTTTACTTAACCCGCAGGAATTTCTGAGCTCTTAGCAAGACCTTATTTTTGATCGCAGCTGCAATATTTTTCTCCTGGTATAAATTTGCACATTTCGGGTTGCCACAATCGAGCTTTATGCAACCCTGGCAAAAAAAACCCCAAAACCCAAGCCAGCAAACCCAGGCTCGCTCCGGTCACCTTGCAGATCGGGCGCTCATTTCTAGACCGTGACTTCAACGCAGCAGGCTGGGCATTGAATCCGCCCCCCTGAAGGCACCCAAGCAGGCATTTCTCTATCTCCGAATTAGATGATGTTACTACTCTCATTTCCTCAGCACAGGAAAACGAGTGAGTCAGCTTGTGCTCCGACGTTTTTGGGGCAAATCTGCAAGGACAGATGTTATAAAAATAAATAATCTTCCCATCCTCATTCCAGCAATCACAAGGGACAGCCGCATGGGCAATAAATATTTGACAAACAAAGCATCTTGTCAGCCGCTGACAAAAATAACAATTTAAACAAGAAATCCTTGCATGGTTGCCCTATTTTTTATATTCGGAGCAGTTCTGCTAAGTGACCTCCCCTAAATGAACCCGTTTCAACAGTCTGGCTCACGCTCATTTTTGCAAACAATAGGTTTGACATTGCAAACGGAGAACCGCTTTGCCTCGACGCCTGGGCTCTGCTACAGGGCTGCTGCGGATCACGCCACGACGGCGGGACCACCGACAACGCGACAACCGGCTATCTCGCGAAAAGAGGGAACATCAGGGACGTTCTCACTGCAGTATGGGTAAGTCTCGGGATTGAACACCCACACGACGCGATCAAGCGCATCTCTTTAGCCTCCGAGAAAGCCAAGAAGAAGGGAACTACTCGGCCAGAAGGTAGGTGACTAGCTAAAACCCACAGAGACGGTGTAGCCCAGGGACCTCCACCGGCAAGCCCAGTGCCCAGCGGCGCAGAGCGCCGTGACCGACAGCCCACCGAGCTGCTCTGCACGGCGCGACGGCATCCGCGTGAGAAATGCTGCGTCGAAACAGAGCCGCATGCCACCGCTCCCCTACCAGGCAAAGCTGCCTGGGACACACGGCCACGCTTCTGCATCTTCTTTTGGAGAAAAACACCGGGTTACGGAAATGGTAAACTGAGTACCAGTCCCTCCCACGGCAGGGGCAAGAGGGAAGGAGGATAAGGGTACATTTTTGACTACACACTGAATTCAGTATCAAAAAAATTTCCAGGGAGGAATTGTGTTTACATGTAATAATTTCTGACATATGAGATTTAGGAATTTAATTAATGGGTTGTGGCTCTCACTGGTAAATAAGCCCTGGTACATGTCCTGTCTCTCACCGCGAGGAGGCAGGCACCCTACCCCTTCAAACAAGCCAGCCAGCCAGGACTCCTGCACCAAGTACCCTGCAAAGGAAAACTCGCAGCACAGCATCAGGAGACCGCCAGCTGGGCTGAATTTTGTCCAGTCGTGAGACACAGTCAAACCCACCAGCTCTGCAGTTCAGAGATGCCAGGCGGGACCGGCTCACCCGGGGGTCCCCCAGCGAACGGGAGCCAACACGTCAGAGCAATACCTCATTTCACCAAAACGTCAGAGCAATACCTCGTTTCACCAAAACGTCAGAGCAATACCCCGTTTCACCAAAATGTCAGAGCAATACCCCGTTTCACCAAAACCGTCCCCTTTGAGAGCTCCAGGAATTAGTGCAAGAAGCCAGGACCGCCGCTAACTTACCTTTAGAAGCTGGACTGGCGTGGCGGCCCTGCTCTGACACAGAACACAGCAAGCTGCACCCAGCAGTTCTGTGTCTCCATTGACGTGGTTTGCAATAGGTTTCCAGACTTGGAGGCCAACATCTAACCATGGCTATGAGCAGGCAGGTGGGACGCCAGCTCTATCTTCTGCTAAGAAAGCAAGCAGTACCTCCTTCCAGCCCTCCAAGCTAGCAGAGGTGGAACCAAGCCCATCCTGGAGCTAAATGGTATGGGGACAAGATACCTGGTTTTAACATGCCCATCATATCCCTCTCAGGGAAGAAATCCTGTACCTTTTGAGAAGCTCTAGTGGTTTCATAAGCAGCGGGAGCTGCAGAGGATCTGCATTTCTAGCAGCTTCATCAGGTTTTAAGATATATATGAAATTTCCAAAAGAGAACTAATCCTCTTGCATCACTTCTCCTCGACAGGACATCACGGCCGGCTGCTGAAAGGATGAAGCTGGACACAAGCGCAGGCTGGTGGGGGCTCAGCGCCGCGGCCACACAGCACTGCCTCCCCCTGCCTCGTTCAGTATCCAGGGTGGACGTGCAGTCTTGAACCCGGCGCCTTGAGCCCCAGGCACTTGGCTTTGCGATGGTGAATGGTCGCCAGCAGGCGACAGGAGATATCTCTCCACCTCAGCGACTTTTTTAAGGTTTGCAAAGTGCAAAAGCAGCAGCAGGAAGGACTGTGGGGAAACTCAGCCAGAACCACCAAACAGGACACAGTTAAACAGAGGAACTCCGCTGGACAGAGCAAAAGTTCACTTGGCTGGAAAAAATCATTACAATGAATTCACGGCAGGAAAGTTCATCAAGGACTATCAAGAAGAAAGGCACGGCCTCTGGTATCTCAAGTCATAAATCAATGGAAGCTGGGACAATGCACGGTGGTGTCCCAATCATAAACTCGTCCCTGGCCCCCGCTCTGGGCTGCTGCTGGAAGCTACGGAGGGGCTCAAACAGACCTTCACTCAGTACCTCCTCAGCACCCTCTGTATTTCCGTTGCCTGAAGGTGGGCTTGCTTTGGTAACACCATCGAATGTGCCACTCGACACAACAACCTGCATGAGCCAAGACCAAGTTGAGGACTCAAGTTTGGAGACAGCAGGATGAAGGCTTCCTACCCCATCTACCTGCGCATCTGACCCATACGAGCTGCAAGACAGGCTTTTAATTACTCAGGCACACACGGGGGTTATCTAGACCTTTGCCTAAGTCAGCACCAAGAACCTCATACTCTTCTTGCATGGGTGGCTGTTCAGCATCTCCCTCACCCCTCCCTAACCCGGTGTAGACACGGGTCTCAGTCGTTACGTGCTGCTCAAAGGCTGGTTGAAGGACAGTTACTCATCTTTCTCGGGGGTTATCGTTACTTGGTCCCTCAAAAGTTCATGCAAACTTTTACAGCCACAGAAGAGTAGCAGAGAGCGAGGCCAACAGCAGATGAAGACTTGAGCTCCTGCAGTATTTGAGCCCTATGGAAATGACACATGTCTGAAGAGCAGCTTCCCTGGACTTCAGGCTGCGCCTCCAAGAGCTCGACGCTCCTCACATCCAACCCCGTGGTCTCAGACCAGCTTTGCAAAGATGGGGGCAGATGGAAGGAGCTGCACGGTTGGGGTGACTCGTGCCCAGGGTCCGGCCAGAGGCAAGCGTGCGACTCAGCCCCCTGCAGCAGCAGCGGGCACCTCCTCTAGAAGGAGGGCTTCTTCCCCTCCTCCCACACCCACTGGCAACGCAAACAAATGATCTTCCCATCAGAAGGGCTGGGCAGGCCTGAAGAACGACCTCCCGCCCAGCAGAGGGGTTTGCACCACAATGGAAAGCTGAAAAATGGTTTGATACCGCAGAAAACATTTTGTTCTGCCAGAGAGGCCGCAAAGACCTCAAGGTCAGGCAGTATGGCAAATGCAGGTCCAAATGGTCATTTCCCAAAGAGACACAAAAAACCTCATCTCAACAAACCCAAAGTGCTACACTGAAAGAGAAGCCACGTTAAAAAGAATAAAATAAAGTCTAAGCAAACAGGCTCCTTTCTCTAGCTCTGCTCTCCAAACAGGCTCCTTTCTCTAGCTCTGCTCTCCAAACAGGCCAACACATTTTGGCACCCACTCAGCAGATAAAACTTTCGACACACATAGTTGTAACCGAGCCAAGCTGTAAGTAAATGAAAAAGGAACGCTCTTGTGAAGGACAGGAGGCAGCACCGGCAACGAGCAACCAGCCCCACGGGCAAAACCCTACCTTCCCAGCGTCCCACTGCATGACGCACATCCCCGCCGAATGCCTTGGCCAGGCTCTCTTGCATCCCTCCTTTTGTTAATGATACACTCCGAGTACATTTTCATTTAAAAATTATTAAGCTGCGAGACCATTAAGGAACCCTTTCTCACTTCCTACAACTGTGATTCAGAGCCACACCAGAGATAATCATCAGTCACCTCGCTCATGATAACAGTAAATTAATAAACAGCAACCCTGAAAGACACGGTGTCTCTCTTAATGAACTTCTAAGATACCGAAGTGTACGAGCGCTGTGACCAAAGTACGGGTTCAAACCAGGGCGTATCATTAGGAGCATTAATACGGGCCCTGCACGCCACTTACCTTTTGTGGGTGCGTACAGCTGCAAGTTTATCTAAAACACCTGGTTTCAGATAGGCAAGGTCTTTTCGTGTTTAAAGGCTATTTAAAGACACCCTCCAGGATCAACATCAGCCCAGTAAATAAAAAATGCAAGTATGCCAGTACTTCTCTTAGAAACCCTCCAGAGAAACAAAATCCCCGTGGCCTAAATCTAAGCTGCAGCTGCAGTGCACATGCCTGGGCAGCGCGGGGTCTTCAAAATCATCACTGTCTTGCCTAAAACCACTCGTAGGGGCTGCCCAAGGACAGCACGGATGGAAACCTATGCCTGAGTTACAGGTTTTGGCAGAGATTTGTAACTGGCTGTGACCTAATCCATGCCACGTGTACACCAGACGAAGCTGGAGCCTGCATTTATCCAGGAGTCGGGCAGCAGGAGAGGACACAACATGCCGACTCAAAGGGCTTCGACTCAGAACTGGAGAAACGACGGTCAGGTTTAGGTGCCCCGGCCACCACCCTGGATGGCACCCACCATGCTGACCCCCACCAGCAGCACCGCTGCTCAGCTGCGCCCCTGGGAGATGAAGGGATATCCCGAAGCGCCGCTAGTCCTCTTGGGAAAGCAAAAGATTAACCTCCGAGCACACCCACAGGGATCAGGCCTGGCCTACCTGCCTCTCCTGTGGAGGGCGGGGGTGTTTGGGCAGGAACCACCCGCCCCAGCAGAAAAACCCTTCCCCTTTTCCATGTGCATGCCCCTTCTACAGCCCCAGGAGATGCTCTGTCCACGCAGCCTGCTGGAAAACATACCCTGCTGCTCCTGCTGCCACGGCACTACCAGGGGACACCAGACAAGAAGCCTTCCTGCACGTGGGGAAGGTCCACCAAGGTCCCCAGCTTGCAGCTTCTGGGCTGGACTGCACCAAGCTGATTCTTTCGTTCCCCATCCCTTGGAGGGCTCAGCTGCCCTGAACCACGGAAAGAAAGAGGCATTCATATTTAGGAGCCTGCAACTCCTTCTGTCTTTTCTTCCCTGAAATTCCCCAAATTGAACATCCCTGCTCCTACTGAGCAGAGCATGGTTAATAAACACGCATCTGGCACAGCGGCCGCCCCGCAAAGCGGTGCAAGTGAATGAAACACAAGGGGAGAGCACCAGACTGGAAAGGGAACTTTCTAATAGCAAAGGGCTTCAAAAGGACTAGGGAGAAAAGGGGAGAGAACTATGGGCAACAACAGAAGTCAAAGCAGCAGCAGAATCCACTGGCTTTTCCGTGATCTTCAAAGTAGAGAGAGATAAAGCAGCAAAAGCCATAGAAAATAACACATGAAACACGAGGTCCGTGATGAGCCACTAGAGGACAACCCCCTTTTACTGCTGCCGTGCGATGAGTTCGGCGCTGTGCTTCACAAAACAAACCACGGCTGTAAACCCGAGGCTTCGAATCGCTGAAGGAAACACCAGGAACACCGTCTCGAGTAATCC
>NW_009259528.1:440465-443511 GCF_000687185.1 Egretta garzetta
CGCAAGTGTCGCTGCGGCGAGCTGCCCGGCGCGGCCCTGAACGCAACACCCTCGCTTGTGCCAGGTCTTTATGCTCAAGGCAACAGCAAAGAATGAGCCTGCCAGGAGGCGAACGCGTGGTTTGCTTTTTTTTAATAAACTTTTTATTTTACGCCGCTTTGCAATTAAGCAGACGAAGCTGCACATACGTCTCTGCACAGCCTGCGTTATCACCCCGTCCCCCTGAACTCTGCCCTGTGGCTCCAGCTTTTTCACCGCGAGGATAGTTTTTAGGAAAAGAAACTAAACCTCTTCGTATTTCCTCGGGGTTGACACCTGATCTTGTAGGTTTTCTTCATTCCTTTAAATAAATTAAAAAAAAAATTATAAAGTATTTTTACATGTTAATATATCTTTAAACAGGACCGCATAATTTGCGAGTGTGCACGTAAGCGCTACGCAAGCAGAACCGAACTATCAGAAGTTACAGCTTTGGGATCCCCTCGGCTACGGAAACAGCATCCCGGGGAAAGCGGGGGACGCCACGTGCCACGGCTCTCCTGGAGAGGCTGCTGCAGGCCCAGGCAGAGGGCAAAGCTGCAACGCTCACCCTGGAGATGGCCGTTTCAGCACCGGGCTTTCCTTCTCCCCTAAGCACCTGCAAGGGCACCCGAAGAGAAGCTCTCCGAAAGCAGCCAGCCAGGACGGCGCCCGGGTGGCAAGCTCCTTCCCCGGAGCACACTGCACCATCTGTATCCTCCTGCTCGTTATGGAAACGCTGCTCGGCGGGGAGAGGTAATGAGCTGCGGAAATACCAGGCACGCCGCAGGTGGAGGGAGAACAAGCTGCTATTGCGACGGGGCTGAAAGAACCGCTCAGCCCTGAGCGCCGCGCTGTGCGAGAGCCCGCACAATAAACAAGGGCAGTCCCACGGCGCCGTGCCGCTCGCGGCAATTACTTTACGGTGTACTTACTACCGAGAGCAGGATTGCGCCGCTGGGGCACACAGGAGGCCTGTGTAAGGAACATCCAGTCTCAATGGCCACCATCAGAGACCGTTCTTCTCCCCCAAAAGCGGTCAGAAACAAATGCTTTCTGTCAACGAGGTCGGCGAGTGGAAGGGCGCTGCCCGGCACGTAGAGGACTGCACGCCTCTTGCAACGACGGGAGCAGAAAGGGAGAGAGCATTTCCAGAGTGACCAGCAGCCGAAGAGAGACCCCTGCACACCAGCTCTTAGGGCTGCGGCAGAAATAAGGTGCCTTGTTCATTTTTAAGGACAACATGTGCAGAAGTAAAAAAAAATATAAAGTTTTCTTCTTTGTACCTTACCATAAGCTTCTATTAATAAATCGGTGTGCAACTAAAACATCCTCAAACTCCAGAGAGCATTCAGGCTAATTTAGGTTTTAAACCCTGGGCCTATAATTACTCAATTTCCAAAGCGAGGAGAGCGCAGTCGGTCTCCCCACAGCTAGCCCTACCGTGCCTGTCAGAAGCTGACAGCTCTTCAGCATTGCTCGTGAAACCCATTTTTGACATCTTCTCGGACACTGAGTAACGCTGGAAACATCCAGCCTCACAACACCTTGCCTGTGGGAGAAAGATTAACACGTTGCCCGCACTGTGGAGAAGTGGTAAAACCTGAGATTTTATTAGTAATAAGGATTTTTACAAGTAATAAGGGTTCATGTTACCAGGAGAAGGAAAAACGGGGATTAAGTAAGGGGCAACAGAAGGACAAGCTGCTGTGCCAGCAGGGCTCGCAGCAGGGCAAATCACTCCGCGCATCTTTGTTTTCTAATGGAACCGTCTTGGCTGTTGCAGCTGCAAAAGGTGTCGTGAAAAATTCACCACCGTATTAAAACTCCTCTGAGGTGCCACGTTAGGAGCTCGTCGTGCTGTCGCCTGCTCCTTCATTAGGCACAATCTCTGATGCGCTGCTGATGCCCCAACCCTCCCGCACCGCACCACGTAACTGCGCCGAGACTGAGCGCGATTGCCCGCACGCGCATGCCAATGATCAAGGGGCCCCTATCCCCGTAAATGCCTCATCCTGCACCTTTGGTATCGACTTGAGACGGATGAAACTTAGGAGCCGCCGAGACGGCGTTGGGAGCGAGCACTTCATCTACGCTCTGCGCAACACATCGCCCTGGCGATGGGCCGGGAGGATCGCTAGCGGGGTATCATCGCCGTCTCGTCGTAATTACCAAAGCCTCTCCTAACGAGCAAAACCGAGCCTTTTCTCATTCTGTCACGTACCTGGCAGATAAGCACATGAAAATACAACTACAGCTGTCAACCAGGTAGCGTGTTTTGACAGTCAGAGTGCAAAGGTCGGCCACAATCTTGCTTATAAAGGTCCTTTTTCCAGCCCAGGGTGGAGGCAAAGGAGAGGGATTATTCTGGAAGTTCAGCAATGCCTGTCTCCCGTCACAGCAATAAACAAAACTCCCATACACAGCTCCCGTCTTGCACCTCCCCTCCCTGAAATAATCCCTAAACCACAGGTTTTCACGTTTCCAAGAACGCCCTACTGCACAGGCGCGCTTTGTTACGCGTGGTTTTGGTTGCATTCCTATCCGGACAGATTGCCAGTGTGCTCAAAATGCATTAAATCCATCTGAAAAATCTATGACAAGGTTAAAAAAAAAAAAAAAAAAAATCAACCAGCACAAGCAGCCTGAAAGACTTGCGTCAAGATTTCTTATGGTTCTGATTTAAAACCTGGAAAATGTATGCGCAGCCAGAGGGACCCAGAGACCTCACATCCCAAATCCGAGACGGAAGAGAGGGCAGCTGGCAAGCAGAAAGCGACTTCTGGCTGTGACGGCGATTTGCAATTTTAATTTGTAACTGAATTATGCTCCAGCTATTATTATTTTTCTTTGCCATGCGTTTTGATTTTTTAAAAACCTGGCTGTGCAGCAACGCTGAAAGCTGAGGGGTGGTGGTGGCGGCTGTCTCACCAGCTTCTCCCCCAGGGGGACCCCGGCAGAGGGCCCCCAAAACCCCGCGAGCGAGGCGGTGGCTCAGCCTTCCCGACCGCCCAACGCTGGGCATCGC
>NW_009259528.1:444411-479140 GCF_000687185.1 Egretta garzetta
GCTGGTCACCGTGCCGGGCACCGCACTGGGCACCAGCACCGCGCCGGGCACCGAGCTGGTCACCGTGCCGGGCACCGCACCAGGCACTGGCACCGGCGTTTGGCCCAGCTGGCCCTGCGGGGCACAAGCCATCACCCAGGCAGGGACAGGTCCCACTCCCGGCCACGAACCACACGTGCGTTCAAGGAACAGGATCCCACGCAAAACAAGTTGAAAAAGCACCCGCGGAGGACAAGAGCAGTGTCTAAAGACAGGCGGTGCTGCAGGCTGGCCACTAGCCCTTCGGCCAAAATGCCAAACACAGAGGAGTCCACCCGCACGCAAAGCTCAGCAGGTGACAGGAACAGAAGCCTGTGGCGGATGGCCTTGCCAAAAATCCTCAGTTTTCCACCGTTGGAAAAGCTCAAATCCCAGAAAGTCTCTGAAGCGGAGGACAGGCACTGCCCTGGTGGAGGGAAACCACGCTACATCTTTGGCATGGCCCAGGGGCTGGCAACGAAGGAAGAAATGTTGCCTGTGGGGGTGTAATCCTGCACACTGCTATTTGTGTGCACCCGGCAATGCACGGCCGACCCAGCATGGGGCCTCTCTGATCCCTACCCACCACCGAGCCCAGCCCGGGGCCATGCGGACAGCCATGCACGCCGCGCAGCCTCTCCTCTAGGAGGAGATAACTCACCTCTAATCATGCCCAGAAGAGCAACCGCTCTCTCTAGGTTCAACGTGAGGAGCCTGCTTTGGGCGTGGGAGTTGTGGGCAGCTCCTGGTACCTGTTCATCACACCATCACCAGCAGCCACGTCCTTCACCGCAAAAATAGTCCTGGTTCATCTCTGCCCTTTGTTCTGGCAGAGTTTAAAATGCTGGTGCCCTGAATGAAGGCCCTCGATGGAAAAGGAAAAAGATGGTGGGGTTTTCAAAGCTGCCCGAGGTAAGACAAGGACCCTCAAACAGAAAACGGGAAACCCCCAGGGAGAAATGAAAGGAAAGCGAGTGGAGTAACTGGGGTTCCTCTAATGAGGTCTCGCTGGAGGAGGAACAGGGCCCAGCGTGGGGAAGGAGGAGCAGGGATGATGCGGAGGGGAAGGAACGGGGCTGGAAGGAGGCAAGCAGCACCCATTCAACCAACTCCTGCAGCCAGGCAGCTATTACAGTGCCATCAGCTATCAGCTGAACTAATCCCCATGTAATTCCAGTTAAACCCATGGTATTACATTTGGGATTAACTCTGCTAAATAATAGCTGGGTCACTTTTCAGCATCTCTGATTTCATGCCTTTCCTGAGACCGGTTTTTTGATTGTCCAGCTGCAAATCAAGTTCTTGCCGTAAAAACAATATAGCATGGTTGGAAGAACACGCACACAAGCCCGAACACACCATCGACTGGAAAAGCACATCCTGGTACAAGGAACCCTCCCACAACCACTGCCCAGCCAGGCCCCAGGCTACACCTTGTCCCCTGGAGGACATCAGGAGGAGGACACGTGAAATGACTGAAAGTCTGGGGGCGCACAGCAAAACGGCATGAGCTGCTAGGCCTTGCCGCAAGCACGTGGCATCCAACGTTACCCAAGGCCGCTCAGTCTGTTCAGCCGCCGCTCAGAAGCCACTGTATGCCGTGCCCGAATCACAGTCAGCATCTCATCTTTTATTTGCACGCGGATTTAAGTAAATTTGTTGATGTGAGAGCTTTGGAACTGATCAAATCAATGTTGGCCTGGCAGGAAATGTACGTAAAAATCTCAGGGAAAATAGAGGTGATTACAGATTAACCACAGTTGCCATTGTATTTGTGGCTCTGCTCTACAGGAGCATAGAAGAGCCTGTTGTCATCTCTGATGAGTTAATTATGCATCTTAATTTCTGTAAGTATTATTTTTAGGTGGATTTTTCTTTTGTTTAGTTGGATAAAAATATTTAATGTTGTCCTTCTGCGGGATGAATTTTAAACTCACATCTTTACACTCTTACCACATTACCTTTCCTTTGTGTATCTTCAGCAAAGGAGAAGGATTGAACGCATGCCCGGCCGACCAAAGCAAGCAGGGGAACACGTTTACAGAAGAAAGAGGAACAGCAGGAAGGGGTCTGTGTAAAAGAAGAGGCAGGCGGAGGGGCTGCTGTAACCCCAGACCGCTACAGAGCATTCTGGCCTGACACACAGCTAGTTCCAGGGAGGGCACTGCCGAAGGAAAAGCAGTTCTTTCATCAAAAACGAACAGTAGAAAGGCCAGTGGAAAGACAGAAAACTTGTGCTACTCATGACAGAAAAACGTTGGGAGCGTTGAGAGCACGTAACACCTCCATGCTTCCCCTAGAGACCCATCAGCGAGACAGAAAACGAGTCAACGTTATCTCCATTTGTTGCATCATCCTTCATTTCTTACTTTGTCAAAGTTATCTCCCTTCTAGGAATCAAACCGACTGCTCATAACCTGCCTGGGAACTTGAGCAGATAAGAAACATCTTGTGTCTAACAGGTCAAGGGCTTTTCTGCTCCTGTATTTCCCCAAGCACAACGCAGGAAATGGTACCACCTTCTGGAACATTAACTTCTAATAATTAAATACATACCTCTATTGCCTCAAGTTTTAAGTTACATGTGCTTTTCAAGCAAGTAACTGATGAAACAGCATCAGAAATTAAGCAAAAAAGAAAAACTCTAGTTGTTTACCTCAAGGGACATGCAAATTAGTGACACTCAGTTAATTTTCATTAAAGAACTTCTTGGGCTATTTAACAGGCTGCAGAGCTTCAGCGCCACAGCGAAGCAGACGGGGGGTCGGAATCTCTCCAGATGGGAAAAGAGGGCATTTGAGCAGCCGCCCTGCTTGGTAAAAAGCAGCTCCAGCAACGATTTGGCAACTTTCAGGCCCTATTACACATCCCAAAGCATTACAGGAAATGTTTTTGTTTGCGGGGATTCTCACCCTGCTTACAGGATCGGCGACTTTTGCTCCTCTCCTTAACCAGGAGAGACAGAAGAAAGTTGTGCCCCGGGTATCTGCCCTTGTGCACAAGGAGCAGGAATTATTGAGCACTTCCTTGGAAAGTCTGTATTGCCCTGACACCCAGATCTCAAACAGGCAATAAATCTCCAGACAAAAAGCTTTCCTAAGAGCCCATTGTGCAACCTACTGTTCCACCAACAGGACCCACAGAGAGCAAAATCTATATATAACTCCACCAAACGGGCCCGCTCAGGAGCTGCCTGCAAGGTGTTTGCATCTTCCCAGATCAAAATCTGCTGCGGCACCTTCCTAATCAAAAATCCCATCCCAGCATAACCCAGGGAATTACCCCAAAGTGCCAAGACTCACATGAATGCTTGCAAGCCAGCCATGACCAGAGGTTTCCTCCATACCCCCCTCGACAAGCCCAGCGTAACAGGTTCAACAACGAAGTGTCCCTCGCAGCCCCCTGCCCGCCTGCAAGGTGGCAGAACTGGAAATAAAAACATCCTTTCTGCTCGCAGGATGGTATCAACCCCAGAAGTACGGCAGCCTCTGGGCAAGTGTACGTGGAAGGAGAGGGGTGTCCCTCCCACATGAGAGATACAAAGGGGGAGGTCACCATCCCCAGTTTTGCACCATGATGTACTCTTAAATCCTCGCGTGAATTCCCTTACCTTGCTGACATCTAGCTGGAAAAACATCGCCCAAATTAACACCACAGGCTCCAGAGAAGGAGCCCAAAGATCAGCTGCGGCGTTATTAGCGACACCATTCCCTCCGCAGCTCCCACCTGCTCTGCGCTGCACGTTTGGCAAAGCAGGAGCAGAGGGTGGAGGAAGCAGGAAGGATGGTCGGGCTTGAATTTGTGTGCCATGGAAGCCAAGCTCTCCCGCGTGCCAGGGCTTTGCTAGCTGGATGAGCAATCCTCCCTGCACTCAAACTACTCCACTACTAGGCTGTTTCTGCTCTGGTTTATTTGCTTTCCTAGCACCAGGGAACCCACAGATGAAGGCTTCAGCTTCAGTGCTTTGCTTAGTTTTTCAAGTGACGGAGACAAAGTTGTCATCTCCAGCATCTCTCCTCATCTTCTTCAGCTTTGTTCGGATGATGTTTTCCTACACAGTCAGCTCTTCAGCACTTCCAGGCTCCCCCAGTCCACAGCATTACTCCACAAGTTCGCTCACCACCTGCAAGCGGTGAGGAAGAGATCCTACAGAGGACAAACAGGCTAAAGACAGCTCTCGGGAGGGAGCCCACGGGGGAAATCAGTGGAGAAACACCTAAGAAAGGCAGACCCAGGCTCAGCAGCTTTTGGTCGTATGCAGACAACGATGTCCCCAGGGAGGCCGATACCCCAGTTAATGGAGTGTCCTTCGGTCACCATGAGACTAACAAATTCTGCTTATCAAATACGGAATGCATTAAGACTGGTATGTTTGAAAATTAAATATTCTGCAAATTAACATATGTAATACCTTTGGCATCAGCCCACAAAGATACCAGCTCTGATACCGAACTGCCCCAACAAGCAGTTCCAGCTTATCTACCTCACCTTTCACCCATGGCTTTTCCCAAAGAGTTTTGAATACCATGTGTAAGTCAAGTCATCCAGACCTGCAGCCTTAAAAACCTCACGCGTGAAATACCAAATCAGAAAGTTTTATAAGCTACAAAAGCAAAGCAAAGCAGGGCACGCTGGAAGCACCAGAGATACAGGCTGCTAGGGTACGATCTGCTGGCACGAGCAATTAGGCCTTCTAACGAGAGCAGGCAACATTATTTTTTCCTCTCCTTGTTCTATAATTCAACCATGTGGGATCATCCCCAACTTTTGGAAAGCCGTTGGAGATAAACAAAAGCTCCAGGAGTGACAACAGATCAGCCACAGAAACCTCCCAGCGCTGGCAACACCCGCTGCTGTTGGGGACTGCTACAGCCAGCCAGAGACTGTAAGTTCAAAACCAGTTTGCCAAGGTTTCACAATGGGAGAAATGAGCCCCAGCCAGGAACAAGCTTTGCACTGACCTGGGCTAAAGCACCATCCAGAAGTCGGGAACACGAAGCACTGCTCTGAGTTTAGAATAAAGAAGGGAGGGAGAAGAGAAGATGATCATTGTCGTCAGCGTCTCCTGGTCGATCGCTGGGGCAGGAGATAAATCAAACTTCAGCTCAAGCTCCCAAAAGCCTTCGCATCCTTCTGTAGCTCACCACCGGGGAGCAGGACAAGGGCGAAGAGCGAGCTTTTCACCAGCTGCCATCTTCACAACTGTATCCACCTCTAAGGACAATTTAACAGCCGCCTTCCACACATGGCTCCACACAATTCCCACCGACGGGCACATCTGCTGCCCCCTGCCCACCTACCTCCTTCTCACATTGCTTCAGAGCTCACTTTAAACAACCCAGATCTGGGATTTCCAAGGGGTTTTTTGTTTGGTTTGGGGTTTTTTTGTTTATCACTGTACCTCAGGGACACAACCACCCATGCTCACCGCCAGGCTCCTCCTTTCCTACACACCCTCCGGTCTGTAACTGACAGCCCCGAGGGTTCCCAGCGCAACTGGGATGGCATCCCCACACAGCAAGCCCCTATGGAGCAAATGCCCATAAGCATTAGGGAAATGGCAATAACGAGAAACATACAATCACACAGCTGCTTCTTTCACTCGTCTTTCTAGAGCGGGTGCAAACACTTGCCCTATCCTTCGAGCACCGCTCAACACCCAGATCTCTGAGTTCTGACAGGGGTCCCTGATTTTTCTCACGCACCTCTCCATTCTTATTTCTCTTTTTTTCCTTATTCCTATGTCTCTTTTTTCCTTTACCTGTCTTTAAAAGCCTACGGTGCCTTAGGGATTTCTCTGCCAGCCCTGCAAAGGCTCAGCTCCATTTTGCAGACAGGCTGCACACTCTCCTTGCATTTGTACGCCACAGCTGCGAGAGCCACAAGGGGTGATGCAACCAGGACAGCGAAGGATTTCGCTCCAAGGAGCGGGCAATTCAGAGGGCATCACCCACGTGGGGCGGGCACGAGGCTCCAAACCAGGATCCGAATGGCACAGTGTCCCCGTGCGGACGCGGGGCTACGCGTGCGGCTTCACCTAGTGAGCTACCACCGGGGCGATCACGCAATGGCTGCCTTCACACAGGAGGAGCTGGCGTTCGTCTCGGGGCACAGGCACGCAGACTGAGGTTTTGAAGACACAATGCAGAGATGATGCAGGTGATGGAGCAAAAAGCCATTGGGCAAACACAGAACGAGAACTGAAGGGGCTTTTATTTGCCCAAAGGCTGCTAGCACTGCCTGATCTTTAGGTTGGATCTCGGCAAGACAAGGGTAAAATACATCCCCTGCCAGGGCTTGGATGACATTCTACAAGGAAAGGAGTACTTGTCAGGAAAATGGCAGCAGAAGTAGCCAGCAATTCCTGCCTGCCTGACTTTCCGCAGCTGGTCAGGGCAGCTTCTGGATCCAAACACGGAGGAGCTCAGCCAAGTCTTGACGCTGCAGCTTGCTCTACTCCCAAGTGTGTTGTTTTCTTTGTACTTGCCTTAAATGATGAATTAGTAACATCAGCTTTACAAATCTCTTTGGAAGCAAGGCAAGGGTTCATATCTTTGTGTGGTGTGTCACATTGCAGTAAAGATATTTATTTATTGTGTGTAATTTTCTGCTATAGATCCATTGCCTTTGCCCTAAGTGACTTCTTGTCCCTATCACAGACTTTGGCCCATATCCCTACTTTGTCCCCTTTACAATAGTAAAATAAAGATTTCAGTTCCCCCAAAGATCTTAATTACCCCAAAGGCTGATTCCACCTTCCAAAAGCAGGTTAGCACAGAAAAAGGCGTAAGATAGCCAGCCCAGTATCTTTGTAGATAAAACTGTGACAGAGCAGTCGCAATTGAAGGAGAGTCAACAGAGGTTAAGGAAGGGCCAAGGAAACCCAGCCTTTCCAGGGCCAGGTAGAGTTACAGCTGGACAAGCACAAGTAGCAAAGTCTGCTCCTATCACAATGTTTTGAAGTCTAAGTTCATCCTAATCCTCTTGCAAAGAAACCAGCACTGCACGAGAGCCGCTCCAGCCCATCACTGCTCTGGCTCCCGACGCCGGGCAGCTGTGAGCACGAGCTCTTTCTAGCACCAAGCACTTTTTCAGTCAGCACAGCAAACAACGCCATGGTACTCACTGGATTTGCTGTTCACCCATCTTCATCTGTCTTTACACCTGTACAAGGACAGGTGATTCAGGATCTGCAATACATTCCTGAGTTTTAGCACTTTGTGCTGTTTCCTAGTGTAATTAGTTACACAGGTTACCAGGCAGGCTATCTAACAAAGACAGACGTACACTGCCACCAACTAAGAGAAATGACGATTCCTACAGGAAACCACGTTAAGGAAGATTTCTGCAAGACTTCAGGTTTTCTGAACTTTTATCTCAAGTTTGTAATTTTTAGAATAATGTAGAGAAGTCTTTTTACCATTCTCCTAGAAAAGCTATCTTCAATTATAGGCTACTGCCTATAAAAAAAAAAGTTTTAAAAAAATCAGTGTGTCGTTATTTACTAGTTGTGAAACATGTTGGGTGCTTTATCCAAACACCAATTTTCTACACAATAAGTAGTGTCTTTGAAAATGCGTATCGCATACAAGGAAATACCAGAAAGTAACGTTTCTTTTCTTCTTAGCTGTTTCCTCCAAGTCACTAAGAAAATAACCAAGCCCACGCTGCCAACTGTGTGCCTGTGTCCCTTAGCAAAGGAACAGCAAGCGATATCTTCTCCCATGAACCTCGAACATCAACTGAATCACTGGAACAGGCAAAGAGCAATGACCACAAGCACATCCTCAGCACTTGCAACCCAGTGGAGTTGACCAAACAACCATGTTGCTCCTGGCAGCTGTTGCAAGGGAAGAGAGACAAAGTGAACATCTTATGTTGTAGTGGCTGGGCCCAGCAGAACTGACGTTCTACCAGGACATTTCATGCAGGGCCACAGGTATGTCTCGACACACGATTGCCTGTTAGCTCACCCCGTGTCCAACAGGAAGGCAGATGACACCAGCAGGCCAGTGGTTCACATCAGCTCAATTCCTAAGCAGAGCATACCTGGGTTGTGCAGGGCCCTGTGTTTTTAAGTCTTGGATGGCACTAGACTGAGCATGCGCCTCCTCAAGGTGTGCTTCAGTGATCCGCTCTCCCTCCCTCACAGTCCACCTTTCAAAAGCCATTCAAAATTGAAAGAATACAGGGCACTGAACCACAGCAACAACTATAAGGCATGTTCTGGTTGTTGAAAAGAAACCAAGAGACTTGACTGAACAGCAGCTTTCCTGCTCTGAGAGTTCAGTTCTGTTCAGGCTTCAGCAGAGCACCTCACCTGGAGTTGCACTGCTGACCCAGCCACTCGAACCCTGCGGTCGGTATAAAAAGGGGAGATGGAGAAAGAAGAGGATTTTGTTTATTTGTTCACCCCGCTTTGGTGCAACAACATGACCTATACCGCTTCCCCTGTCTTTCCACCTGGGTTTCCACAGGCATCTGTGGAGACTTTGGCTCAGACCTCAGCTCATCTCTGCCTGAGGCGATGGGAAGTAGTGCAGACCACAATGGGCGCTTCCATTCTCCTCCTACACAAAGGTCACCCTCTGCTCAGCTTTTATGAAGCACCTACATCCACTTAGCCACCCACCCGTTATGCTTCCCCATCCAATAACCTCCTCTCGCCCCAAGCCCACCATCAGGCACAGCCGCTGGACTTCCACAGCAAGCCAGCCGAGGTCTTTCTCTGCTGGCCTTGGAGCCACTGTTTTACGTCATCATCAGAGAAAAGCGAGTTTGGGGCACCAGGAGCACGTGGCAGCAAACAGGTAACCGGCTCGGTCAGATTAACTGCTTGGGAAGAACCTCAGGGCGTACAGGAAAGCCTCTTTCTCAAAACGGGTTAACAGCCCTGTAACTTCCAGCAGGATCAAATGTCAGTTGACATTCACGCTACAGCAAACTAAGTGGCCCCAATAACCAGGATACAGTTGAAAACAACCTGAAAGCTCTCCATTGTCATACAGGATGGAAACAATTCCTCATTTACTGTGAAAGCTGTCTCGTCCTGTTCAGTTTTCTGATCTGAAGACTGCACGTGAGAGCTGAAGAAGTAGGTCACATGAGCCTCCGCAGTTAATTCTGTCTTGCCTCATTCAGCTGGAAGCCTGCGGCTCAAAGCACCGCCTCCAGATTTGGCTTTTACACCCATCTCGAGCCCCACGCCAAAGCTGGTTTGAATCAGCAGATGCAGCACCTTCTGGAAAAAAATTAAAAAGGACTTCAACTTATCAAGAACCGATTTGATTTACCACCTCTTTCCTGTCCAACCAGGGACATAGGGCACACGGGCACTGAACAGTCAGGCCATGTCATGCTGGGAGTGGCGTTCCCTACCAATTTTGCCCAGCAAAGTTTTGCGAGCAGGAAGCACGGAGAAAGGGGAGATCTGCTGCGGGGCAAGGCAGAGGCATCCATCTCACCTGACCTTGGCCCCCCAGAAGGAAAGCGAAGGGGGAGCCTTCTGATAATAGCCATTGAGGTGCTGGATCATCAGTCCCTGAGGAGCTGAGCTGTAAACCCAAATGTCCAGGCTGGTGGATTCAGGGCTGAGCCTGCGCTCCCTACAAAGGAAGGGCACGCCATTCTTTGCCACACAAAGGCCTAGGAGGGCTGAAGAACAGCCCTGTAATTCTGGGTTATGTGAAATGAAATCCGAACCCCAAAGGCTTTCCTGCAAAGCCAAGCCACGGCAGGACTTTGCATATGCTTCATGCTCGAGAGGGCTGGAAGCACAGGGCCCCAGGCGCTGGGTTTTACACAGCAGTACTGGATCATCAGCACAGCGGACGTGCAGGCAAATGGAGAAGCGCAGAATACAAATAGTAACATTCTATATTATAAACGAATTTGCTATACGCAGATCCATGCACAAGAACTGACCTGTGACACCTGGTGAAAGCGTTCTGTAGCAGGAGATGGGAGCCAGAGCACAAAACCTCCAGAGTGCCACAGAGAACAGCCCTCAACCAACCAAATAAACAGAAAAACCTCACTTGCATAATGATTAACCTTCCCAAGAGGGAAGGCAGGGGAAATCTCGCTGCCAGCAAGTGAGCCATTCGTAAGACCTCATCTGGAAAACTGAGCACCACTGTGGTCATTTATGTTCAAAAGAACTGAGGTGAAACCAGAGCCAGCACACAGAGATCGGTCAGGTGAGGAGAGGTTAAGAGGGATCGACTTACCAGACCTGCAAAGCGAAGGCTGAAATGAGATGCAGCTGGCATCTCCAAAGGTACCAGGCAGGTCATGAGTGTATGCTGGAAGACAGAACTGGGACACAAAGGCCAAGTATAAAGTTAGGCTGGAAGTCGAAAGACAAAGGTTTTCAAATCTCTCTTTTGGCAGATATACCAGGAACCAGCAGCTTAAGGTTTGGTTTTTGTTGGGTTTGGGTTTGTTTTTTTTTTTTTGAATCAATAGGTGGATGCGGTTGTGAAAGACTTTCTGTAAATGGTGGCTGTGGAGGACGCATGACAGCCCACGGCAGCTCCTCCCCGCAACGTCAGGACAATTGCGGGGCCTCCCTCAGAGCAGCGCCTTTCCCATCTGACTAAGAGTCATCATTTCTTTCTGTAAGCTGAGGAGTAATGCTTCCCATGCATTAAATAAAATACATCTAATTAAAAGCATTAAAATAAATAAGCACAACAGAGCATTCAGAGAGGATTAAGAGCCTGGGCTTTGGCCAGAATCACCTGGCCAAACTCTCTCCTCTGTAAAGGGGAGGCCGTGATTACAGACACGCTGCTTGACTTCGACGTCCAGAAAACACCAGAACAAGGCTCACACTCTTTGTGGGCACGAAGCGGCCAGCGCCGAGGTCAGTAATAGCTTGCAGCGGCTGCCCAGTGCCAATCGCACTGCGAACTAGCCAGTTTTGCTCTACAGCAGAAATGAAACCTGGGCAAGCTGGACTATGAGGAGGGCTAGAAAGGCCTTGGGCTGCTGTTTCAGATGACACGGCTAGTGACGCCTACACCCATAACAGGCAAAGAAAGCAGAGGTACAGAACTTGGAAATTCAGGCATAGAGGATAGCTCACCCTCCAGCTGGAAAAAGGCATCCAGCAGAGCCCTGCCAGGGTCAGATCTGTGCCCAGCACTGTTCAATATACAGGGGACGAGGGAAAAATCAGTGCCTTCTGAATTTGCACCACGCAGTAGATGCGCTGAGCTACAGAGTAGAAAAACAGATGCCCCTGAGAAACCACCAGCCAGCCAGAGGGTGCCACAGAGGGTGGGGGATGGAGCAGAGGACCTCTCAAAATCTCCTTCTACCTTATTTTCCTATAACGCCAAGCTTTGAAGCTGTGCAACTGATTGTTTAAAAAAGTATTCCCTCTACCAGTCACCTCTCATAAATTTATTCTGATGAACCAATTATTCATGAAAAATTACCATAATTAAAAATACAGGATATTGTAAATTCATAAACATTAGAATATTAAATTGTTCCAATTTTTACAGGTATTTTTACACAACCAAAATACTCAAGAGAGCAGTAAATAGCCTCTAATAGCGAGAAGAAGGAATACTTTATACATGGGGGGGGACACTGTCGTCTTTGAGAAGCAACCACAGAACACTGGTTGCTGGTACTTTTAAATACTGTCAGGAGTGAGATGCAGGTACCAGCGAAGAGCTCCACACATGCTGGCCTGATGCTCACCACCCATCAAGGAAAGAAATGGGATGCTATTTGGTGTGGGCGGTGCGTCAAATAAAAATCTAGAAAACAAGAATCATCATTTTGCCCCTTTTCGAGTCAATGGTGCACCTTCACCTTGAATACTGTGTGCAAGTCTGGTCCAGTACATGTATTTATAGGCATGGGGTAAAACTGAACCAAAAATAGCAATAGCAATGATAACAGTTATAAGGACAGAATGATTTCAGCACAAGGGACAAATATGCAAGATGGGCCTCTCCCATCTGGGAAAAAGAAAATACAAGCCATCAGTAGCACAGGCAGGATGAAAAGAGATCAAGTGTTTAACTCCTCTCCCAATAAAAAGTGCTCCAAGGAATCAGACAAACTGCTGGTGTTCAGGAAAACACAACACTGAAACAAGATCTGTATCACCAACTCCCGAATACATGCCAAGCTTTACCATTTGCATATGGCAACTAACTCTGCTAACAGAGTAGGTCACAAAGCTGTTACTGCTTTTAAAATCACGGCTCCCAGAAACACGACTGAATTTCCAGTCTACCTGCCGGCAGGGTCAAATGAAATGAAAGGAGCCGGACCTTCACAAAGCCCCAGCCGAGCTCTAGCACCCGCCACATCCCGTCACAAGGCACAGCTGAGGCTCGGGGTTCCGAAAGCAACCGGGGAGCCATGTAGGAGAGAGACTGATTAAGAGCTCTACATAAAGCGAAACGCAAGCCTCCTCTCCTTAACTCAAGAAAGCCCTGTAGCCACAAGTGGCCAGCAATCGGTCGGGTATGGGGGAGCATTTGCTCCATCCCTATGCGTTTGCTCGGGCACCACATCCTACCACAAGCCAGAGGTCACCAGGCCAGAGGCCTGGCCCGGCCTGGTTCCTCTTTCTGGGGTGCATGCTTTGCTTCCCAGGACCAGCTGGGCACCTTCTGTTTCCGTAGGAGGTTCAGAATTCGTTACCACATCCAGTGGAGCGTTTCAGAGCTACAGGTCACTAGCGTGGAAAAGCTGCAGAGCTGTTCTGACCCCTAGATAATAAATAATAATAAAAAATCAGTAGTTCACCTAGCTCTTTCCATCCTAATCCTTCAACAATAATCCCTTCCCTGAACATCAATTAACTGGTTTTGTTAATTAAACACAGTAAGAGGTGTGCTCAAACCTTTCAACAGAACTTCAGAAAAAACACTGCTTGCTTTAAACCCTTTCTCAAAGGAATTGTTTAAAAGAAAAAAAAAAAAATCCTCCACCGTAAAGACCACATGCTGCCAGCCTGAACCTCCCTGCCTCCTCTGTCTTGACTTTCAGTGAAAAATCTCTTTCAAGTATTGAACTAAGCTAGAAAAAAAGCCCTAAATGCAGGTTAATCTATATATAATCCTCATTTTCCACTTCTGGAAGCAAACAAGGGAGGGGAAAAAAGCTGTACGGCCTTTACCAACATCTACCTGTATCAGATCTGGATGCAGAACCCAGCTCTGGCCTGGCGTGTATTTCACAGTCAACGAACACCCTCTTCAAAAACCTTATCAACATTAGGAACAAAGCAATTCAGAAATAGTTTTCTACTTACTGGACCATAAATCCTGAGAAATCAGGCATGAAAAAAGCACTCAAAAGCCGAACTGGATAAACAGGAGTTGCTGAGTCTTCACGATGAAGATTAATTTGAAGGTGGCAGCATATCAAAGACAGAACGCACCCACACACCCATCGGTCAAAGCAACACAAAGAACAGACGGGACTTTTAAAACAAAGAACCCCCCTACATCACGCACAAAAGCAAAGCGTGGCCTCACTATCACATGACGATACGGGTGTCAAAAGTGCGGCTGGCCTCAAGACAACAGATTCATAGGAGGAGGAAGAAGGGTAGGTGGGAAAAAAAAAAAAATTTCCCCAGAAATCTTAAAAGTTATGAGTGCTCCCTGGCTCAGCCACTCCTGGCGCCTCGCTTTGGTGGGCTTACCAGCACATACCATTTGTATGAGAGACCTTCACTACAGTCCGGTAAGGTCAGTCCTTAGGATGGCCAGGTTTGAAATCACCCTGCAATCAGGAGAAATAGTCTGTAACTTAGGGCCCAAGAAAGCAAGAATTCCACAAGCCAAAGATAAACCATTATTTCTGCCATACCAGCAACTGCAAGCTAACATCTGACAGTACCGACTTCCTTTTGAGAAGTTAGCGGTGATAGTGTTCTTCCCCAGAAGGTTACTCGTGGTTTTGGTATTCTAATTTCAGAGACATTTTAGTCCTTCTCCCATGACTATGCAGTCTGGGGTTTTTTTGTCTGTTTTAGAAAACAATTGATGCTGGTTTTTTTATTTCAAACCATCTTACAGACCAATAGTTCTGAAAAGAAAGAAACAGCCCTCGATCAAAGATGATGCCATTCCAGTCGCAGCACATGAGTACACTGCAGGCAAAGCTTAATTTTTACATACAGGCAATCAGAGAATTAACAAATTAAGTAGCTAATGGATACTCAATAACGAGGATCTATTGCCAAACACTTCCAAGAAATGACAGCTTAGGAAGTATTGCACGATGTATGTTTCTAATTCTTGGTCAAATCAACAGTGTCAATCTCTTATTGAGAGTGCAATAGCGTTTAGAGAAATAATACTGCAGCAGATTCTGGACTGCACAAAACCACATGTGCAACCCTCGCTCCACTTCAAAATGAAGGACGTTTCCAGACATTTGCATACTACAGTGATACCTGCAAAAAACCTCGCGGGGAAACTATCGCTGTGTTTAAAACCAGGGCTCCTGCAAACAAGAGTAAACTTTCACTCACCTCAAAATGTGAGAGTAAAAATCTAATTAAGGCATTTAGTACTAATCACCAAGCAATCTGATGACAAAATCAGACACACCAATGCAAGTCATAGCAACCTACCAAATGTATTTTGAAGCAGAACACAGCCGTGATACTGAAGATCGTGTCATTATTACTGCTCATAAAACAGTGATGAAGAAAGTGTGCAGTTTTATTTCACAGCACTAAAAATCCCAAACAAGTGCTCAAAATTCATCCAGTTAGTACACAGTATTACAAATTCGCATTGCGTCCAGCAATTCTGACAGCTCAATGCTAACCAGAATTACAGCAGCAGTACTTACAAGGAGGAAAAAATTAATTTGCCAGACAGACTAGTTACGCTTTAGACATTTAACAAAATAAAATACATTTCAAACACATTTAAGGCCAGCATCCAAGAACACTGTCGGTATTTTTCATCAATGAAAGCTTCCAGTTTGAGGAAGGTTGCAAACAAAGTCCTTGACGGATGACTGAGATGAGGTGTTTTGTCCAGAGCCACAGGAAGGAGGAGAAGGCATTATTTTTCCTGCAGGACTTTTTCAGGATGTGGTCATCTGCAATGCCATGAGATACGGCAGCCTGTCTGAATGCTGCTCACTGAGCTAGTGCCCAACTGCATGGAAATATTGTGATCCATTTTAGTTTTCAGTATATAAACAAATGTATATATTTACTAAATAAAAGGGTCACACTGAAGTCACCTCCCTAATGGTAAGAATCAGTCACAAGTGCCTAGAACATTTACATGTCCAAACACTTCTATTGCTACAGTTGTGCAAAGTTTCCACATTCAGCCTCTAATTCTGCCAAAGGAGTGAGTCAGCACATCCTTTAAATACAGATCAGAATCCAAACAGCACACGTTCCTTTCCAGCTCATTGCTGACAGCCACTGGAGTTGTATCGGGTATGCTGGAGGTGTGACGGAGCTGCACTCAAAGCAAGATAGGAAACAGCCCCTGAAGAGTCATCCCTGCAGCCCTTTGCACAGAATTTAAGCATACAGCCAACTTGGTAATGCGGAAGCAAATGACGCCTCGCTGTAGGAAGAGTTTTTTGGTTCCTCCACCTCATCTGGCACATGATCAAAAAAAGCAGTCAAGCACAACACATTCCTCCTCCATAAGAAAGAAGGATGTAACCTTTAACAAACATGATGTCTTAAAATCAGCCTCACTGAACTGACAAACAGAGATCCTCCGTCCAGCAGTCAGGCTTTCATCCCTTCTGTTTAAATCGTGAATCACCAGGGGATGACTGACTCACAGAAAAAAAGAATACTTGTTCAAAGGTGGATTTTCTCATCCTTGTTTCTGCTATTTACCAAACTTAACCGCCTTTAAACAAAGGTTTGTTTCTTTGTAGCTGACCTCACATGTTGCAATAAAGTTTGTAACAGGCATCTGTCACAGTAATCGTGATCAGTTGACTTAGCCTCAAGGTAGGATCATGTAAAACAGGAGACATGCAAAGCTGATACAGCAGTAGAAGTCATATGCTGGGGCTGACAATTATCCTGACCTATATTCCTACACTTGTTTCAGCATCGATACTCCTCCCTGGCCATTTCACCAGTTTCAGGAAGAGAGCTGCAGAGCTAAATGCAGGAAAGCATTTCACCGGGGTGTTAATGCTGAAATACCCACCAGTTTTAACCAGTATCTGCAGCAATCAGAACCTTGGTCTCCACAGAAATCAGTGCGTCAATGAAACGTCCCAACATAGGGAAGAGCTCTTAACTCAAGAGTGCAATGGTAAAAAACAGGTTTTCAATTGCTCTAACTTACAGATATGTAAACCTTAAATGCTTTTATAAAAGCCATATTAGAAACAAAAGTGACAGAAGCCTAAATCCTCAAGAAAAATAATAGAAAAAATACACTAAGTTTGACTCCTCAACTTTGAGCCAGTTTGGCTTTCTCTTTCCCATTTTTGGGGCAGTTAAGTTCCCAGTTCTGAAGGTGAGCCTACAAAAAGAAGTTACCCCGCAGCAAACGAGGGTATAAATATTTATAGTGCACCTGATACCCTGTGGTAATCGCTTATACCAACTCCCCAGTAAACACAGCAAATTATGCCCCACTTCACCAGGTAAGCTCTGGAACACTCGTTATAGGATGTGGGTACACACTTCAAGAGCTACCAGCACCATAAATCCACACCCTCATTTGCTTTGCGGCAAGTTGTTCACACAGCCATTCCCTTCTGGGCATTAAAGGCATTTTTATCTGACTTAACTGCATTTCAGACCCTTCTGGACAATTATCTTCATCGCATGGCAGAGCTTAAACACTTTCCAACTGTCAGTAACAAGTGAACCTACCTTAAGTGCAGTTGCTTTAAGGCGTCACCAGTACTTGTATGCAGTTAATTTCTTTAAAGCCAGCTTCATTTCAAGAACAAGGTGGCATATCAAATGCATAAGGCCTGCATAAGTGACACCACATTCGGTGCCTTAAAGCTAGCAGAAGTCAAGTCTCAGCCAGACACTTTTTACAGTCCAAAACCTGCCTGGATTTAGGGTTAGCAATGATCCCATTTCAAGGAGGGGGCTGGACTGGAGTCCTCCAGAGGTCCCTTCCAACCAGAGCTGCTAGGAAAACTGCCAGCACTTGGACAGGACCAAGATGTTCCTAGCCATAGCAGAGCCGAACTTTTGGCCCTAGGCCAAGCCTTTAACACAAGAAAGTGATGGTGTCAAGTGAAAGGACACACCAGACTACCGAGAGAACAACCGCTGCATCTCCCAGAGCACCTTAAAGAAAGAGTGGCTACATCCCACTCCTGCAATATTCTTTTTTTTTTTTTACTACTTTCTTTTTTTTAAAAAAAAGATAATTTACTTACCCTGAAGGCTAACTTGCTATGCGGGATGGGTCGATGATGGACCCTTTTCAAGCAGATAATGCATGCAGGAACACTGCAACTCCTCCTGCTTTAAATGCCCAAGAGAGATGTTCCTATGGTGCTGTCCAGGCAGAAGTTGGGCAGTGGAGAAGGACTACGTACCCTCCCCCTTCTAGAAGCTCAGGAAAAGGAGCAAAAAAGCTCACAGTTCTGAATTATTTCATGCCTGCCACAGGAAAACAGTAGCTAGCAAAACAGGCAGTGCAGCAAAGCAATACTGAATCAGTCTAACCACCTTCACCTCTGATAAAACAGAAGTCGCCCCAGCTCTTAAATCCATCTATGGCACATTCATAAGAGGAATGACCAATGAAATTACTTATTTGTACATATAAACATACAGGTACACTTCATCTTGCATCACATATTTGCTACAAATGCTCAGCAACATCCCTGTTACAGCATTTGTTTTTGTAATTCTGCTTACGTAATAAATAAACAGTGCATTGAGCTGAGACTGCCCATCAAATCTGCAAGTTTAGAAAGTCGACATGGCAGCAGCAAATCATCAGAAGCGCCTGTTCACAATCTCTGTCGAATGGAACCGAGATCAATTTGCAGAACACCCACGCCACTTCATTCCCTCAAAGCTCATCAACAGCAGTAATATTAACTTTTGGTAATTCACACTCGTCTTTGAAGTGGCAGTTTTCCAGGATGTCCTTGTAATAGTCCTTGAGGTCCGCGTAGGTAGAGATGGTTTCATTTGAGTGATGAAACGACATCAGTTTTTCATTCAACAGCATCTGCACTTGATACTCTTCTTTAGAGGTTTTCACTTGGTCGCAGTGGTAAAGCACAAATACCAGGTTGGCTGCATAAGGCACGATCTGGCCACTGCGGAATTTCCGATGCGTTTGTCTGACGTAATTGTTTGCCTTGAGAGGCTCATCATCTTTGAAGAAACCCATAAGGGCAAGCAGTGGCTGAAGTGTCTCTGCATGCCCAACTTGTACAATCAAAGGTGAAGAAATGGGTTTTGAACTAAAAAAGAAAAAGTGCAAACGATGAGCAAGAGCCTGTGCTTTAGAACAAACATACCAACATATTGCACAGCTGTCAGCAACAAAGGCTTAAAGTAGACTTTGAACTTGTTTTCCTCCAATGCCAGATAAAAACCTGTTTGGGAATGCCAGTATCTTACAGACTTTTTTTAAAGCATCTAAGATTCCTAAATTTTGTCCCAATTTAAGGTATTGGCTCTTACATAAAATGTAAGAAGTTGTGCTAAATGCAGTTAGGCTACAGCTAGCGCCTAATATAAATATGGTAAACAAAAGCCAGAAACAGACTAATAGTGTGTGTCCATATACTCAGTAAATCTCTCCAACTCCCTGTGTGAACATAGTCACTTGTGCTCTTCCCAGGAAGATCCAGTGACCGTGCTACAGTTCATATACTGGGTTTGGATTAAATATAAGATTCCCGTTAGGAATTTGTGAGAAGGGCAGCAAATCACCAAGCCAGCTGCAAGGCTCTTAACATACGAACAAATTCAAGCCCTTCATCGGATGTGACAGAGTCCCCTTCCACTGTCGGCACGTGGGAAGGTTCGAGGACATGGCAGTAACTCACTATTTCTGTAACACAGATCCATTGCAAATACATACAGCCAGTCCCCCATCATGGGCTGTGTTTGCAAAATATCCCTGAGACTTTTTTTTTTTTTTTTTTTTTTTAAAACAAGTAAGATTTTTACCACAAGTTTCATAGATTTGCTTTAATACAAGCCTATGGCTAAAATATAGGACAGAATTGATTAGAGTCAGTAATGTTCCTTTTTTTTGTTGTTGTTGTTCCCTGGCAGACACAAAGTACCTGAATGACAAAGCATAATGAACTATTAAGTGAGATCATTCCAGGACAGAATCCACTTCATGAAGACCAATGCTTTATTACTAAAACATACCCTTTTTCTTTAGCTATTCCAAATACTTCAAATGACACAGAATTTTTAAAAGTCTTTTTAATAAGCTTTTTGCCTAAATTAATCCAAGGTGAAGCAAAGAGAAGCCCCCACATTATCATCATTTTAGACCTGGAAAGTTTTAAAGTTTTCAGCATTAATTTTGCTGGATTTGAGGATCAAAAACCTTTTCCAACTGCCATAATAAAGGGTGAGTGACAATTCAGTTTCAAGATGAAAATTAAGTCTAAGTACAAACTTATTGGCACATTAAGAAACTACATTAAACCCCTACTACCCTCTGACCTAACTACAACCACACGGCTGCCTGCACAAGCAAACAAATTACTGCTTTAACACACAAACTGCTTCCCTCCCTGGCACGCCACTGCCAGTGCAGGATTTTAAGGAGTGTTTCTAGCCTACCTCTATGGCCACCAATGCTTTTAACTGTGTATCATGCTAGAACAAGAATCATAATTTGATAGCAAAATACCACCAACTCCCAGCCCCCAGTAATACGGTTCAGCTGTTTGGACGGTACATCGGCATTTACCAAAGTTTAGTCTGAAGACAGGAATCCAGGCATTGGAGGAAAACAGTTGTCCCTCCGCAATATATTAGTCCAAAGTATGAGCAGGACTACTGCTATTACTAATTCTCAGGAATACCAACTAGCCAAAAAGAGGATTGTACTTCCTCAGCCCACAGGCCAGCAAATTAAGCTCCAACCTACAGTCTGAAGCAACTGAAAAATGGTTAACTGAGGGACTTGCCTGTCGATTCGAACTTTGATCAGATAAGCAGGAATTAGGATGGGCTCTGTACTACCAGCTCAACACAGCCATGGTGTTTGTGCAGTCCCAAAGACACCTTGCACAGTTCTGCTCCCTGGTGAGCCTGCAGCTCTTCTGACCATACTCCTTAGACATGTAAGCACATACAGGCACATACTCTCCCCTCAGGCAAAACACCACTTAAAAAAAAAAAAAACCCACCCAGAAACCTGCCTCTGCCTCCTGTTCAAAAGCAGCATTAAAACCACAGAAAGGTTCTGTATGGAGGATGTTACATTTTTCCCACCCATGCCCCTGCTGCACCCAGAGGTGTACATTCACTACAGCCCCTCTTCCAGCTCCTCCAAAATCAGTGGTTCTGCCTACCATTTCTCCCTGTGTTATTTATGACCCCTTCCCTCACTTTAAAATTGTAAAGCTTTTGGATCCTTCAGCCCCTTCCTCTTTCCTTCCCCCTCCATTCTTTGTTTCCTACTCATTCGACTAGTTCGTTTATATCCTCCCCCTTCACACACACCTTCAGGGAAGTATTTTTAGGTTTTAGGACACGTTCACATCCCTCCTGTCAGTCAACAGATAGGAACAGCAGCAAAATACAAAGGCCTATAGAAAACAACAGACGCTGTTTGTTTGACCTCCTGCAATTTCCAGCTCAGAGATCTCCTGGGCCAGTTGTAGCTTCAATGTAACGTAGGACCTGTCAATGCATCTTTCCTTTGTTAAATCTCTCCTTAAATCCATGTACATTTTCTAGCATGCACAACATCCTGTGGCAAGGAATTGCCCAGCTTCGCACAGTGCTCTTATGTCTGTCTATCTGTAGATGCATTTAATCCTTTTGACTTACAACTTTGCAGTAATACTCTTTCCAAATTGAGAAATCCTACCTTAGTCATCCCACAATTTTTCCAAATGAGCTATACCCTTTTAGATCACAGTATTATAAATGCACGGTACCCAAGATGGTAAGCTACATGGTAAATACACGCTGCACCCCTCATGCTCCATTTTCTTAATCCAAAACATCTGACACCTTTTCTAGTTAGATTCCAGAAGTTTGAGATACTTCCAGACAACTGTAACTACCTCAAAACTCAACTCTTGAGCAGCAAGTTATCCCAGGTTCTCCCTGACAGATAAGAAGATCATTTTTACCATGTGGATTACTTCACAGACCTGCAATTTTCAACCCCAGTTAGTTTCACAAGGTCCTTTTACAATCCTCCTAGTAGAAACCATTTATCTTATTTATCTTGAATAAAAGTGCTGCATTTGCAATGCCACTTAACTTCTCACCTCTTTTTCCCGGTCATTTACAACATGCTGAGCAGCCCAGATCCTTGCAGATTTATTTCCAGTAGCAACCTGCCTCTGCTAGAAAAAAAGAAATCAATCTGCTATTCCTACCCTCCATTTCTTGTATTTTTACTCATTTTTTACCCCTGTAAGGACCTTCTCCCTTAACCCCTGCAGCTTCATGTCTTTTGATAAGGAAACCTGTTGAAAGATGCTTGGAAACCATGACTGTGTCTCCCAGATCACCCTGTTTGTCTGCTTGCTGACGCTTCCCAAAAGCTCCAAGAGGTATGTTTCCCCTCCAAAGAGCCATACTGACACCACTCTGAAATATCATATTCATCAAGGTGCTTATCAATGCTAGCCTCAATCGTTATTTCTGCTAGACTGGCCTAGAATTCTGATTCTCTCCCGGAGCTGCTTTTTAAAGTTTTTTTTTCATTGTTCCTTTATTTAATTATTTGTTTTTAAATCATCACACCTGCCAGCTCCCACAAGCTTCTTGGCTGAACCCCACACGCATTGGCTGTTACTGCAGCTATTTCATTCAAGTTCTTTCAGCACTCTTGGGGGAGAATCGCCCAGCTCTAGCAACTCGGCACATTTTCTTTTCATCCCAGCTGCACGCCCTTACACACATGCCTGTTTCCAAATGTGGTGGTCTGTATTTCATAGTTTACTAAGCAAGGAAGCTAGTGATGTAAATATGCTGCTAAAATCTCCAAAACAAGTGTTACACAGGCATTATTCACCACACAGGGTTTGGATTTCACACACTTTACCCCACCTCCAAAAAAAAGATTTCAGAGCTGCAAAGTTAAAAAAAAAAAAAATTAGTATTCTGGCTATTAGGACTGGCTTTAAGCAAGGTTTGGCTTTACTTTCCAGCTGATGCTGGCAGGAAATTGAAATGGAAGTAAACCACAAAAAATATGGTTAACATCTTAGTTAAAAAAACCAAACCACCAAACAAAAACAAACCAGCAAGACATACATTTCCAAAACAGGAAACAAATTACAGCATATACATGGAGGGAAGTTTTAAAGAACAAGGAAAGGGAATCTCATGAAGGCAAAAGAAGGAATAAACAAGGTGCTCGTTCTCACTGCAACTTGAGGTTTTAATTTCACCTGCTTTTGTCTCATGAAATCCTCGTGCTGACAGGTCAAACCACCTTGGGAGACAAAACTAACCTCTCCCACTCACAGCTATCCCACAGTATTATTTTAACAAGGAGTAAAACTGTTCCCTTATGTGATATAATCCCGAGTTTTCAATAGCCTCTTTAACACAGTATACCTGGTTTCTCACCAGCGCTGGATACCTGATTTCGTTCTAAGACTACTCAAGCACTCCCTGTTCAGTCTCTGGGGTCATGACTCCAGTTCAGATATAGTTTCTTATCATCTAATAACGACAATAAAAGTCACCATCAAGGTTAAAAGAGCAAGAGTAGTATTTTTAATTATGGGGAAATCATGAAAGATTGCCTCTTCGGAGCATGTACACAGGCAAAGGTTACTACTGCCCCTACATTTCTGATAAAGACAGAAGCGCAAAGCACAATCAAAACACTGATAAATTCAAAACAGTAGCACAGGCTAATAAAATACTAAACAGAAGGCCTGAGGTTTCCACACTCAATCTTCTTTACAATCAATTAATGACTCAGCATCACATGGAAGCACCAGACAAAATTCTCAACTTCGTACTCTGGCAACTGCTAATGATCTTTCACTTTTTCCTCCCTACTGTTTAGTAGTAAATGACTTGGGAAAGCACACTAATCAGTAGAAAAGAAAAAAAAAAAAATCTCATTTCCAACTTTAAAGGGAGATGAAGAGACTGTGCATAAAAGGTTGACATAAAATATTAAGAGCTTGTCTGAGAGTGATTGCTGGCAATTGGTTTCATATTCATTTTATAGGACGCTTCCAGATGAGCAGAAGCGGCTGTCACTATGCAGAACATGAGCAGGGTTCACTGCAGAGATGCATCAACTTCGACTACTGAACCACCCACGCTGTAACCTTCTAAGAAAATCTGACCACAGCCGAAAATGAAGTTACTGAACAATGCATCAGCACAACTCCAAAAGCCAGGTCTCACCATGGAAAAAAAAGCACTGTGAAGAAGCACAGACGTGGCATTTATCATTCAGGCAAGTTCTAGTTCTTAATCTCAGCAGATTCAGGTTTAACCCTTTTCACCTAGAGATAACCCAAACCCCAGGAGACAGTGGGGTAAGAAGAAACATTTCCTACAGCAAAGCTTAACTGGCCAACCTTCAAAGCTCACGTAAAAATCCCTCCAACAACTTCAGAGGAGGTAAGTTTTAACAACTGCTAAACAAGCAAGCTTAGACTGCATTCTGTCCTTTTTCTCCCCTGTGTGAAAGCCTGGACAAGGGACTCAAGCCCCTCTATTTTCAGCTACAGGATGAATTCTCCATCCCTCCCACCTCCTTGTGTGATTTATTTCTGGAAAAAACAGCTGAAGGAACCCTAAATCCACAAGGAAACAGCAGAGATCAGGGAATGCAGTGGCAATAGTAGGACTCCAAGAGCAGCACAAATTCTTAGCAGTTGCTCAGAGTGTTATCACCAGTGGGAAAAGAAAAGAACAAAACAAATTTAAAAAACATAAATCCCACCAGTGGGAAAAGAACAAAACAAATTTAAAAAACATAAATCTGCCAAACAGTATTAAGTCCTCATGTGTCAAAACTTCCACCTTAAATAGTAGGACAGAAGACAGCTGTGCTCATTCCTTTCCAGCATCAGTACCAACACAACAAAATGCCACAAAGTTTTTCTTCTTTTCCAACAAGGACATGCATGAGCGCACTCATGGCAAAGGCAAAATTGAAAAGCCAAGAAGACTATGCAAAACTCATTTAAAACCCTGATTAAAAGGCAACAGCCCTTCTCTAGTCCCACAAGAGTTAATCACCCAAAGCTAACTAGGCTTCACTGCACTCCACCTCACAGCTTGTGCAGTTTCAAAGGCTCTTTTCTGAATGATCCCACCTCTCCCATTCTTACAGACCTCAGAGATTAAATGCATTACTGCAGCAGCATCCTGCCAACGCTAAGTGTTGAACCATCACGACGAGCCAAAGCCAAATCAAGAGGGTCATGCCACCTGTCAAACCCTTCCTGCCCCAGGTGAATACCAGTTAGATCAGTTCATTTGGGTGTTAGTTGCCTGGGTATCATTTTCCTTTGGTTTTTAATTCCTGAGATAAAAGGATATGACTCTATAAAAGTTGCTGAGATATCTTTTCAGAGCAATCCTGAGCAAGCAAGGATTAGGTAATTAATGTAAGGTGAAGCACATTCTGGGAGGTTTGAAAGGCACAAGCAACACTTTAAGTATTAGTGCTAGGCAGACAGATGAAAGGACATGCTCCCAGGGGAGGTCCCCTGGATTGCCCAGGTATCCGAGAGAAGTCAGCAAACACGCGCTCTCTTGAGAAATGCAGAAACAGGGATGCTGCTGAACGTGCTACAAGAACCTATGGAAAACTTCATGTCTCTACCTGGTTTCCCCAAAGGCACCCTTTAATCACATCAGAAGCCCCATCTTTGACAGATGGAGCTATCAAAACCAACGGTACAACATGATACAAAGCTGCTGTTCTAAACGTTTACCATTTACTAGTGAAAGTCATCCCATTTCTCTGATTTTCTGGAAATGAACACCTGCATATTTTTCAGGTGTACTAATGTAAACTATGTGGTCTATTGAACCGTACAGCTGGCACATTTTTCTGTGAATACATGAACATCTTACTACAGGGATCAGTTTACGCATCACAAGCGCCAGACCTGTTCTCCTCTCTGGAGAGATACACCGAAGTCAAGCAATTTTTTTCTTTTGCAAATTATGTATCACTATGTAATCAGTAGATGAGGTGACAACATCTAGTCCAGCAGCTTTCATCACAGGCTGTTCCAGTCTCCCACAGAGCCAGGGGACACAGTGGGGGCACCCAAGTGGCCCCATACACAGCCACAGGGAATGCCCACCCCCCCATGCCCTCTGAGAAAGGGACCCTGCGGGAAGCACAGTGCCAACACCTCTGACCCGGCTCCCCAAGAGCCGCTTCTCACCTCGAAGCAAGCCCACGTAGCACGCGTCTGGCTGCGTACTGCCCTGCACTTCAAATCACGTACATTACATCTCAGCTCTGCGACTGGGCGGGTGATCAAGCACGCTGCTTTACAGCTCCCACCGAGGGACGCAGGACAGCCTGAACCTGCCGATGCACCCGCAGAGCCAAGAACCTGCACTCTGCAAACACGGGATCCCAGCAGCAACCAAAAAGTTTTAATAAAATAAATGACTGAACAACGTGAATTTGAGCAAAAGGGTTTTTTTAAACCCAGTTATATCATTTCTACTGCATACGTGGAAGCTTTTTGCTCTGTTCCCTTTGTACATACTATAAAATGTGCAATTAGGGCACAGTAGTAAATGACTACAGAAAGGTTATCAACTGTGTTGTGAACTGACCTGCAAAGAGGAAGGCAAGTTACATGAAACAATAAAAGCTGCCAATGAATTGGCAAATTAAGCTGTTTACCTTATGGCTTAGCCTGGTATAACTAAAAAGATCACCTTCACTTGATCTTGAACTACACTCAAATTCAAGTAATTTTTAAAAGTACCTTGAACCTGCTTACTCTCAGAGGAAATCACTACATATTTTGCAATGTGTATGTGCAGCTAAGTTAGTATTTTTAATCATTAGCCACATACTTTAAATATTGAGATGGCTGCACAAAGCACACCTCCCAGCCTTCAGAGCCCTACGGTAATCCATTCAGACAGAACAAGGAATAACAGGTATTTCATATTCTCTTTTATGAGTAAGAAAGGCAGACTTGTTAAATATTTGAAGCTAGAATTAAAAAAAAAAAGTATAGAAGCTTTAATGAATAGTTGATATCCTTGAAGTATGCTACGAGCACTTTTCAGATCCACCCTGCCCAAGTGTGTAGCTGTCAAGGTTTTGTTTTGGTTTTTTTGAAATAAGATTAGCAGCTTTGTATTGCATTAACTACCAAAATACACTGTTTTCTCATCAACACACGCAGTTCCTGTTGGCAGAACAGCGTTCCCAGATCACAGGCGTAGGGCTCAGCTGGGCATCTCACAGAAACCTGAAGCTGGAAAGCAGTGCACATCTTTATCCCTTCTAAGTACAGTTTTCCTACCGATGCATACCCTACGCTGCAGCAACCCGCGACTGTAGCGCTTCCCCTTTCTCCTCCCACGTTCAGTGTCCCGGGGCTCCCAACAAGGCAAGAAGCCAGTGAGCAATGGGGTTGAGCTGGCAGTCCCAGCAACACAGACCAGATACACCTCTGGAGGAAGGATGGGGGCCTGTCAAGTCCGAGGTTATTCCTACCATCAGCACTACATTAGGTGTGGGGAAAAATAAAAATTGTAATAGGTTTAGGTCACTAGCCATAGCCCACGGATGAGCCACCAAAGAACTCAATGCTTCTTCTGGGAAAGGCAAAACTCATTGATTGCTCTTCTACATCCCGATGTCGAAGCGTCCCTAAATACCACAGCTTTGGGGAATTGGACACTTTCTAACTGTTTAAACAGATGCTGACTGGTAAGAGCAGCCTTTCAAGGGTTCTTCCAAGCAGCACAACTGCAAGCAAACATGCACGCACGTATTGCCACCTGGCAGCTGTACCAACACCATGAAAAGCAGGGATGCTTTCAGCAAGGCCTCAGCTCCAGTGCGGGGAAAACTCAACAGTTTAGTGAAGAGCATTTCCCCATTAGCTTCTCTGCCACACAGTTGCACAGCCTGGCTCTGTATTTTCTATCCATGGCAGGAAGACTTGGGAAAAAGGTAATTCTTATGTCGTCTCAAAAATGAAGTGCTTTATGGACTAAGACAACAAGTATGCCATTTCAGTACCACAAATCACCTGCTTTAATTTTATATTCAACTCTTGTGATAAAATTTTTTTTTGTAATTAAAAAAAATTTTTATCGAAGAGAGAGTCCTGGCCCCCAATCTCTCCCTAGAAACTGACCATGACATTTCCTTACAGACTGGTAAGAAGATATGGAGGAATGGGGTCCTGAAAGGCCCACTGCAACTGTGGGAAGGTCTGAAGGAATAGATGCTTTCTGCTAAAGAATTAACCTTTATTAGACTTCTGTACTTTATTGCTACTGAGTGTGTAGAAGAATAGGGTCCATGCATGGGCGTGCCAACAGTACGTGGTCACTAATACAACCACCGATAAATTCAACATCAGACCCAAGTTCCTGAATAGATATTCCAACACCTTGGCACCAGCTGTCTGTATGGGAACAGCGGACAAGAGCAATCACATAGTGAAAATCCCTTTCACAGCCCTCAAAACCATCTTGCTGTACAGCAAGACCTACACAGAAGAGATTATTGCTAGTTTAAATCAAAAATTCTATTGGAATTCGTATGATGAAAGATCCTAAAAATGTCTGCAACTTTTGCACAGCAAATTGAAGGTGGGACTAATTAGCAACAGGTATTTATTACCACTTTAAAGTTTTCTTAAGGATAGACTAATCAGAAGGTATTTTTCCCAGAAGGAAGAAAAGTGAGCTTTAATAAAGGTGACTAATAAGGCAACTAAGTTCCATGAGCAATCAGATTGCAAGGTCAAGAATCGCTTCATGGACGAAACAGGGTTATGATAAAAGCAAGGTTTCTCTTTTTAATTCAGCTGTAACTGGGAATGAAAACAGGAGGAAGCTATTGAATATAAACACTTAAAGTATGCTACAAAAAAGCAGCATTGCCAACACTGTTCTCCACTGCCAAGCCTGGAGCAGAACAGATAATCCAGATCCCTCAGCTTCCTGCTGGAACGAAAATGCTCCCCTTTCTAATTTTGGATAGCCCAATCTAAGCTTTGCAGCAAGAAAGGAGAGCTTGGAGCAAGGATAATGCTCTGGAAGTGAATCTGTTGTTCTTAAATTTTTAAAGCAAACAGCCAGTTACAAATCAACATTAAATATCGCTAAATTGAAACAACATTCCACCAGAAGACATTTTGTCATCACAAAGGCTCATTTTCTGAGTAATGAACTGCTGCGAAGTATTTAACCTGTTGCCTTGAAGTTGTACAATACCACAAAAAAAGACACTCATGCACATACATATGCACAACCAAACATTTTCTACTGTTATTAACAGAGGCATATTCTTTTTTATTTGTATGGTTTTTTGTTTTCATTTATACTCTCATATCACCACGGGATCCAGGATAAGTCTCCCTCCCCCTAGACGAAAAAGAATTAGCTGCACCTCCGCTCTCGAGATGGCAGGAGACACAAGCTGTTCCAAACGCATCGACGGTGGCAGGTTTCCGCACAGTAAGCGCACCAGGTTCCCCGATTCAGATTACAGTACAGTTTTCGGTGCTTTAAGAGTGCCACCTTACGTTGTGGGATGGCGTGACAGGCTCCTTTTGTACAAGGCCATGCACTTCGGAAGCCTTCAGTTCCTGCCTAGGATGATGCAGACTAAACAGACTGCTCACCCAGCTTTGAATTTTGCAAGATTTTTAGTGTCCTGATCCTTTATGCACACGCATAAACTCACAACCTGCTTCCCTCTGTGGTCGGCAACACAACGCAAAGAGCCCCGGAGATTGCAACCAAACTTCTGCAGACAAAGCTGACAGACGGGATGAAATTATCTCAGTCCTTACCTGCTCTTCCCCGAGAAGCCTGCTCCACCTTGTAATTTAGCGACTGCTGATCTAGATTTTGTCAACTATGGCTTTTTTTTTTTTATTATTATTAAACTTACAGCGATATATTACACACCATCGAGGCACACAGCTGCAACGAGTGCATATAATTTAAGTACTGAAAGGCTGCCACTGTTCAAAGAGTAAATTACACTAAAAGATGACTCTCCCTACACAAGTGAAGCTGCATTTAGAAGTTACTTCTCAGATTTCAGGACAGAGGGGTGTTAAGGGTCTTGCTCGTCTGCTTTTCTTTTAACCTGCACTTCTTCCTGATCTTCTCATTCCCAGTTCTTCCCTTCTCTGTTCGTAGGGGTAGACACAGCACAGGACAGAGGCCATCACAGCAGCGTGCCTGCCAACCCGTTCGCAGTTCATGACCTGTGCCCTAACATATTTTTCATTTAGCTCTCTAGTAGTACGCTCCCATCCTCAGCTCTCACTTCCAACCCTGTACAGCCCCCGTCCCTGGGCTCACGTAATCATTAGAGCAGGATCAAGGCACTAATCTGGATGCAAGCGTTAGGAAAGCCTACGTGTACATCTCAAAAGCAAACTTTCAAGGCATCTACCTTCTCGCATACTAAGCCAATACTCTGCTAAAACCAGGCACGTCTGTCTGATCTTCCAGGTGAATCCCAAAAGTAATTCACATAAACAGTACTTGTATTGATAACTCCACTTTAGATGAAGGAAACCGTGTCACATATTGTGTTAAACATGACCTCAATGTTCTTGTGTCACCCAGAGCTCCAGTGATGCACACAGGGTATCTCTCTACATCATTAGACGCATCTCTGTCTCTAAAGGACAGCAAAAAAGTCAACTGACTGTTTAAGAATTGTGCTTCAGCTGACTTAACACACAGCTCTTCTACCACTGTTAATGTCCAGCTTGGATCCTCAGTCAGCAAACTTTTAAAGGAAAAAAACTTCTTTGCTGTCTCTTGTGCTATAAAATGGTTATAATCAACTTTATGGATCATTCCTCCAACCCAAAACGTAAATGCTACTTAGAATTTCAGTCTGTCAACTAAAAGGAAATAACCCCATGCCTTCCAACAAGTTATCATGTAAAAAAAATACATACAGCCAGCCTCACATAGCCATGATTCATCCTTTTCTTTCTGAAATATCAAAGCCATTAATATTGTTCTGCTGGGTGTTAGGCAGATCTACTTTAATACATTGACTACAGAAATAAATTCCCAAGGATGCTAGGAATGCAAGAACATCCGCCACGTGTAACTAGTGTTTACGTATCCACACCAAAGCTGAATTTGCTGGTTATAAAGTTGAAGTTATTTATAAATTGGGTTCTGTCAAGTATTTAGTGGTACAATGTTTATACAATCTTACAGTAACATCCCTGATATTGTGTACATTTCCACACTTACCTGCTAAGGTATTAATCCATGTGATTAATCACCAAACCATGAATTCATAATTCCTCATTTTGCATGAGGAGCATGCACGCAGGCTGTAGATTAACTCTCATATGAATGCACTGCACTTAAGCCTAAAGCAGCTCTCAAAAAAGACAGATTACCAGCACATGACAGCAAGTGCAGGTAATTCTGTGACATAAGAGACTCAAATCAAACACATGCAGAAAGGAAGATTTCCATGCTGAAGTGCTTAAGTAACCAGATCACAGAACATATCGTGGGGATACTTTCAACCCTCAATCTTCCATTTTCACCACAGATGATTTTTAACAAGGATATTCTAAATGAAAAGCTCATTTTTTTTAACTCCATGGCCCCTCTTCTCAAACTGTGCAGGAAGCGAACACCATTATCAGCCACAGCAGCTGGCTGTCCCTTGAAGTTAAAAGGTGGAAATAGAGTAGCTGGGCACAAGAGCATCCATGGAAGAAAAACATACACTCTTTACAGTAATACTACTGCATTAAAAACCTGATTCTCTCCATTAAATTCTCCTAGCTTAAACTCTCCTAACATTGTTACGTTTGGAAGCACCTCTTTTCAGATCAAATCCAACTCAGCATTGACCAGAAAACTTGTAGCCAAAGCACAAAAGCCTTTTTATTTACCTTTTGCTCTCTTCCACTGCTTTGTCCAAATGCTGGAAGATATCTTGGAATAAAATGCAGCTGGAGCGACTATTGATGTCATAGCCATATCCTCTCTTCCAGTATTGCTTCAGGTCATTCAGGTATTCCAGTACCTAAAGTTAGAGAGTTCACAAGTTTTTATTATGGCACAGAGGGAAAATAAAAAACCCACAACCTGGAGCAATGACACTACCACACATTGCACGAAATCAACAATTCCTTGGCACAAAAACCCCCACCAAACATCAAGACGCCAGTTGAAACCGCTTCAGCATAAAACCAGACTCAACAGATCAGGCTAAAGAGCCACCAAACTCAGCATCTTGCCTCTGATCACACTCACAGTCAGGCCTAGGGAAAACAGCAGGCACATGCCCACAGGCTCCAGTCATCTTCAGCCCAGGGCTTTGAGCCCTAAGCTGGTTATCTACAAATTTAATAGACTTCAGTGGGTTCTCTCCCACAATAACCCAGTCTCCCCTTTGAACGTACCAAGTTTTAGCCCTAATAGTACCCTGCAGCTTGGCTACACACAGTGTTAAAAAAAAAACAGTCTGTTGTGAACCTGCCTGCTGCTAGCTTCATGTGGCACCCGTTAGGTTCTGCGCATGACAAGACAATCACTATCCACTACTTTTTAACCTTCATAAGGCAAAATAAGAAATGCTAAAAGATCCTTAGCTTAGTTAATCATTTTTCAGATGGCAGCAATCCCATAGCTTTAAGTGAGTTTGTCCATTTCTACATTCCAGAGATGTGCACAGATCTCAAAGACAGAACTGCGCCTTGGGTTTATGTAAGAGCACACAATGCTCCCCTTGTTCTCTGTTCCTTTTCTTACAATTCCTTGCATTAAAATGTGGTTTTTTTGGTTTTTTGTTTGGTTTTTTTTTTAATTTTTGTTCATTATTTTTACTGTAGCTGAGCCGACATTTTCATGGATCTATACCATCAAAATTTCACTTCTCAGTGGCGCAGTGGATCCAAGAGACAATCCACCTCGTATACGGAGTTTCAACTTCTTATCCCACATGCATCAGATCACAGTGAACACCATCTGCCACTGTACTGCTGTGTAAGCGGCCCTCACAGGGCCCTGTGCAAAGCCCCTCGAACTCCCTGTATTCCCACTACCCCAAGTAACTCCATATAACCAGGAAGCTTTCCCACCTCACTGCTACGTTATTTATAAATACATTGAACAGGACAGGTCTCAGCAGAAGTCCATGGTGACCTTCCTCCTCTGCGAGAGGAGAGCGTTTGCTCCTAACTCCACTGCCTACTCTTTAGCTGACCACTTACCCTCTCTCCCAGGTGTGCCAAGTTTCCTCAAGAGCCTCAAGGGGGCCTTACTGAGCACATTTTGGAGTGCCAAATAAATAGCATCACTCTTAATCCCTCTCTCGATCCCTTCAAAGGGTACATCAGGTACTTTTTGAAAGAAGAGGAACCAATGTAAGTTGCATTTACCTGGGTTCTACCAGTTTTATTAACAGGCATTAGGTTTAGAGATGTGACAGTCCCCCAAACAACACAAAAAGTCTCAGAGGACCTAGAATACTTCATCTGATGCCCTCTAGAATCAACGCATTTTATCATCTGATTATCATATGCAAAACAAAGCTGCCCAGAGCACTTCTGATGTTACGGAAATAAAAGCATATAAGAATTAAGCACAAAAGGAAAAGGCTGTTTTAATCAGGACAACTCAAGACTGCACCAGTATTTAAGTCTGAATGAAGATGGGTATTTCAGTCTTGCTGCTTGATTAATTCGGAGCTCTTTGAAGACCAAAGTGCTTTGTTAGACTGAAGAACAAGGCGCCACTTATTAACTTAAAACTTATTACCTTAAAACTTCTGACTGTGTGAAGTTATATCTGAACACTGAACGAAAGGCATCTTTTGAAGGCTCATTGCTCCCATTTAGCACCTACCTTGGCATCTTCTTCACTGAAGAGCGAGCACCACGGGGAGGTCACATTTTTTATAGCCAACTCGTATGAGCAGGTGAGAAAAGCCACTTGAACAAGGTCTGCAATAAACCCAACAAACAAGCAAAAGATAAAGCACTGGTATGCAAGTAACAACTTTCAACTTGTCTCTAAACCAAAATGGAATTACAACTGAGCAATAAAAACAATGTAATCCAATAAATAACTGCCAGTCCAAACGCCAAGCACCAAAAATAAGCGGTTTTCAAGAGAATTATTGCACAGAATCCGAGTTTCGGACTGCAAGCTCTCCACATTACACTGCTACAAGGGGGAAAGGAGAGCATTTCACATCAAACGCTGCACGCCTGCTGATGTACATGCCATAGGTGTTGACCGCTAGCGCGTCCTCATCGCCACAAAGGCCAGAAGAGGCAGCACAAGCAAGGCGTGTCTGTTCAACGCAGAGCACTCTGACTACCGCTACTCATCCTCCACGTTAGTGGCTGAGTTTGAACAGCGGCACGCTGCAACTTTGGGATTGCGGCTTTAGGGACACGCTGGCAACAATAGCAACACCTTTTTGCGCCCTCCCCCCACCCCACTTGACCACACAGGGAAATCTGGCACTTCTCTTCTGGAGAAGTGAAGTTACAACAGGGACATACCTGTCCACCCTTTCCTGAGGTTGTTTGTGTGTTTGAATTCTAACAGGTTTTACAAAAGCTACATCTGCTCAACAAAGCAGAATTAAAAGAATAACACACTTGTATTCCTCCAAACAAAGGCAAAGTTGATTTCATCTGTAGGAAAGATATTTTCAAACATTTTTTTCCTTCTGACCACTGACTAACAAGCATTCATTACTGCAACACCAATACACATTTGCAGCCTTATGGATTTAACTAGAGACTGCACATCTCCGATCCACAGCATATGTTAAATTACCTATTCTGCACAACTACACAGTGTCTCAGAAGTTGTTCTCAGCCAGACTCGGAGCCGAAGCCACCTGCAGCAGGCATCCATTACCTGCGTTCAGCTCCTCCACTGGCAAGCACAAGGCACTCGCAACCTTCTCCAAGACCTTCCTCATCTCCGGCCCCTCTTTGAAGGCATTCACCTGGTACATCGCCGCCTCGTTCTCTTCCACCAAGGCGACAAACTTGGCGCAGTGATCGAAAAACCGCATCAAGGAATCGTTAACTTCAACCTCTGCCTCTGAAAGCAAAGGTGGGCTTTAGGGACACAGCTGGGGAAGCACTGCTGTTCCCAAGGGTACTGGGGCCCGGCCACCCAGGCACTCTCCCAGGTACAGCCCCCCCCTCCCCAGCAGTGTCCCTATGGGGGGACGAGGGGTGCAGGGTCCCCCTAGGCCCGGGGATGGGGGACATGGGACTGGCCCCGGGGCAGCAGGGAGGGTCTTCAGCTTCCTCAGTCCTTCAGGGAGTGCTGGGGATCCCTCAGGGAAGGGGGGGG
>NW_009259528.1:481177-502122 GCF_000687185.1 Egretta garzetta
CTCACACGATGCTGAAGACCCTGATCCTCATCCCTCCTTGTGCCCGCTTTGCCAGGCTAGGCCTCCAACATGGGCTGCATCGTCCTCCACACCAGCCGATGCATTGGGCGAGCGAAGCTAAGAGGGGCTTTCGAAGGCGTTTTTTGGATCTTTTTGCCCCAAAGCTGTTGAATTCCACTGAAAAGCCAGGGCAGCGCTGCTGTGAGGCGGATCGTGGGTCGCTGCGCTGCAGGTCAAGGGCAGGGCGGGCCGTCAGGGGTTTTTAGCAGGGCTATGCATTCCCAGCAGGAGCGGATTCAGGGGGAGAAAACGTAGCTGTGGAAAAGTCAAATATTGGGAGCGTGAAGTTCACAGCCGGGGATGCCTCCAGCCAGGAGCGGTGTCTGGAGAGCCACCGGTACCGGTTATAATCCTCACATCCCGCTGGCATGCTGGCAGCACGGCGTGCCGGCATTGAAATGGCCTACCCAGAAACGCTTAGAAAGGCTTAGAAAAGCAAAGAATAAAAAGGGGCGTCCTGTAGAAAAGCCTGAGCGCGTCTGTGACGCGTCGGGTTATAAAACAGCTCAGTCAAAAGCGTAAGCAAAACATCCCCGGTGCTGATGATCCCCATTTTCAAGAAAACCTTCGCTACTAAATAGATATCAGCTTGTAGCTAAGGAAACCACTTGGGGGAGAAGCAAAGCTTGAGGTTAACAAAACCACTTCAAGTCTCACGAAAAGGGCTTAGCTTTCAGCCCACAGCATGTCCTGGGGAGACCTGTTTTACACACAGAAAAGTTGGGTATTTTACTCCCTGCCTACACAGTCAGGCTGTTGCTTATACAGTTTGGAATTTTCACCGAATAAATAGATTTGCATGGTATATTTAGTCAACTAGTGAAATTCTGTTGGAAAGTATGTATCTCCCCTGCCTCCCACCCCATCAATAACCAAACCAAAGCATTAATGTAATGATAAGCAAGGGCTCAAACAGTAAGGGTAAGCAAAGCCTTTAAAGCCGAGAGGGAAAGGGGAAGTAAAAGTACAGGAATAAGCGATTTAAAGCTTCTGGGCGAAGTTACGGGCTCTCTGTGTTAAACTCGAGTGCTGTGACTTAGCTGCCCTAGTGATGCTGTGCAGGGCTGCTTGCCATGCTGCCATGCTGGAGGCTTTGGGAAATGGTACAGCATGCAAAGTAAATCATCTTGTTGGAGGCTTTGGCTCAACCCTCTAGCATGAAAGATTACTTCTTACCAAGCGTAATGGGGACTTCTGGGGTATATGGCAAAAATAGTTGAGAGTGAGGATTTTCCTCTGTACCTTTCATAGCAATACAACTAATAAGGGGTTGGGTTTGCGATGTCGTAGTACCTCAAGCACGTCAGCTGTCAGCAAATTGATCTCACTTGAGAGTAACGCTCTCATTTGTTCTGTTGGGGCTTCTGTTTCAGCTGCATCTCGGCCGCAGCGTGAAGTACCCGGTTGTTTCTGTCGCCGTTCGTGGCCTGTTTGTCTGAGCCTTGCACAGCACACTGCTTTTCCTGCGCTGGGATCCCGAGGCACTTGTAGGTAAGTACCAAACAAGTACAGTGCCGAGAGGTTTGGCATTCTAACCTAAGTTAAATTTCTGTCTCCTGTTTAGAGATCAGCAGTATTCGAAATGGTAACTTCAGGAATCATAGAATGTTTTGGGTTGGAAGGGACCCCTAGAGGTCATCTAGTCCAACCCCCAAAAAGGAAAGAGGAGCAAAGTCTGATTCTCTGTCAGGACACAGAAGATCGTTTTGAGCAAACACACACAAACCTATTCTGCATGGGATATGGCCACCTCCTAGACTTTTATTTCCTATTTAAAATATTCCAAAGAGTCTTTTCATGCACAAGGTGATTTTATACCAGTATAATTCATACCAGTTTCTACCATTGCATGTATCACCAAGACCCTGCTGCTATCTTTAAGCTACGTTAAAGGATCTGAAAGAAGAGGGAACAATCCCATGGTGATTGGGAAGACGATCTCCCCAGTGGAGAGGTGGAACACCCACTGTGCCTCATTTTAATTGCTATCACATTAAGCAGATAACAAACTCGTAATGGTTGCATATGCATTTCACTGGTCATGGAGCTGTGCTGGAAAGGGCTCAGGTTAAACACGGACAATACAAGTTTGTTCAAGAAGGTGAGGCTAATACCTTGTGTCCTGGTTTCGGCTGGGACAGAGTTAATTTTCTTCCTAGTACCTGGCATAGTGCTGTGTCTTGGACTTAGTACCAGAATAATGTTGATAACTCACTGATGTTTCAGTTGTTGCTGGGTAGTGCTCAGACTGGCCAAGGACTTCTCAGCTCTCAGCTCCGCCAGGGGCACAAGAAGCGGGGAGGGGACACGGCCGGGACAGCTGACCCCGACTGCCCCCAGGGGTACCCCACACCCCACGGCGTCATGCTGAGCACACAGAGCTGGGGGAAGGCGGAGGGAGGGGGGGCGTTGGGAGCGATGGCATTTGCCTGCCCCAGTCACCGCTAGGTGTGATGGAGCCCGGCTGTCCTGGGGGGGGCTGAGCACCCCCTGCCATGGGAAGCAGGGAAGGAATCCCTTGCCTTGCTTTGCTTGCCTGCGCAGCTTTTGCTCTCCCTGTTGAACTGTCCTTAGCTCACCCCTGAGTTTCCTCACTTTTACCCTTCCGATTCTCTGCCCCATCCCATTGTGGGGGGAGTGAGCGAGCGGCTGCGTAGTGCCGAGTTGCCAGCTGGGGTTAAACCACGATACTAGTTATTGTTTAAAAAAGAAAGGACACTGTCTACTGTCAAATAGTGGTAACTCAAAACCAGCGCAAAAAGCAAAAGTCTAGTACAGCTCTTTTAGATGTAAATGGTTCCTCAGAAATGATTCCTGGGAGCTTTCCAATTTTACAAGGCTGGACTAAATTTCTAAGTAAGCATTTCAAGACCAGTGCAGAGAAGTGATATGAATTTCAGTTTGAAAAGAGGTCCAGAGGGGAAAAAATGCAAATGCTCCATCATCATTTCATATGATCTTCTTTAGTTTATATGAGGCATATCTAACCACAAGTCATTTCTAGCTTGTCATCTTTTGTAACAAAACCAGCATGAAACTACCTACAGGGCAGTTTCCAGAAAATACCGTCTTAGGATGTTTTGAAACCTACGGAGGGTGTTTTATAAAATACCAAGAAAGATACACATTCCATCTTCTACACAGTTATTCACTGTAATGGATCTGTGACAGGTTGTAGCAGGAAAATGTCTTTGCATATTACAGCAGTGTGCACATGAGCTTATGCGGGTGAGGGAGAGCAAGAGAACTCGTAGAGTTTTTCACTAGAGAGTGTAAATCTTCAGATTTAAAAAATGTGAATTAAAAAGGTAATTAAATAAAAACTGATTTGTGATAGCAGTTTCCATTCCAGAAAGGGAATTCTATGTCCTGAATTGTCAAGTGAAGAATTACCCCCACTGCGATGCCTTACTTGCTCCTGTCACATCACATTTGCCCCATCCTATCATATCACATTCAACTGTTCAGTTATGTATTTTGAATGGCTCTCACAGGATTTTTTTCTATGTATCTATTAAGACGGGGAAAAATCTTATCAATAACACATCGTTCTACGAGGAGTCACCTCTAATTATTTCCCATTCTTAATATGTTTTTGAACACATTAAGAGAGAGGCCTGCTTTTACAACATGCTTCCTATTTGGTGGAGTCTGAGTCCATAGAGGCCTTTGTGGCCACTGGTCACACAGGGAATTTCTGCATGCTGCTCTCTGCTGAAAATGTTGCATTAGTCGAATGGTTGCAAGTGACGCTGGGCTCCTTTCAGAACTTTGTGCAGGGCGTTTGTCACCTTCAGAAACAAAGGGAGACCAGACGACTCGGATGCCTAGCGCCTACGCGGCGTATGCTGAGGTGTGTGGACATCCCTGCTCGGATAGCTCCACGATGTGCCAGAGACACCCGGGCCAAGCGGGTTAGACGTTGGTTCGGTACCAACCCGCCTCATGACACTTAGGCAAGCACAGCCTCTGGCTGCTGAGAACACCGCTTTTCCTCCTTCAGAGCTTTTCCTCACACACAGCATCGTCTTCTCTCTGGAGAATAGCTCCAGTTCATACCCCAAAACTCTGGACAACACATTGACATACCAGCCAAGTTGCCGTTTTCACCCTCCACAAGTATTGTGACATCCCTTTTTGGTCCTTGTTGTGTCTTTTTTATGTTTAAATCAGGTGCAAAAAACCCCAAACCAACGTGCCTGCTCCAAAGGCAACCTTATCAAATTGTTCTCTCTTTTTTTCTCCTTTATCTTTTTTGTCTCTTTCCATCTTCAAGCATGGTGATGCTGGGGGGGTCAATGCCTAAGTCACATTTCCATTCGCTAGCATTTTTTGTTCTCCTACAGTCACTTTCAAAGAACTGTCCTGAATAATTTCCTTATTTATGGTTCTATGGATTTTCCTTAGAGGTGCATCAATTTCCAAGCCAAGCTATATTTGAAATGCAGCTGAGAGAGTTAATGCACTAACCTCTTCTAAAAACACCTGTTTTCTCACAAAGCCTTCCTGCTCCTCGGTGCTTTGATGGCCTGTAATTACCGTTCATGGGAATATATTTCTTCAGCAGTCAAAGGGCAGAGAAAACATATTTTAATATGCTGAGTGCATGTTATTAGCTGTCCTTTTCGGGAGCAAAGGAACTGCTCCCGTTGCCAGTCTGAGCATTCAGGTAAATTAAATAGTCACAATTCACTGCCTGCAGCTGTAGACGTGAGGAACGGTTCTAGGTTTTGGCGCTCTCTAGAGCGCTTTTAAACCCAATGATATTAATTACACAGGCTAGGGAGGAAAAAGTGTGGCTTCTAATTTTGTGTTCCGCTTTCTTTCTCACACAACCCGTCCTTTCATTTTCTTTACTTTGAAGGAACAGCTCTCCAAGCAAGGATCTCTTCCTGCTGGCTGCCAGCCATTCCCTATCATGGTGCTAGGAGAAGAAATAAAAGTTGTCATCAGCCTTTGAGCTTCACAGTCCCAAAGTAACAGGGAAGTAAGACGCTCGACAGTGGTGCTATTCAGACACCCTGGCCTCGTCGTTGGAGGTCACCTTCAGAGTAAGGTCTGCATAGCTTCAGCAGAGGTCGCTCAGAGCAGAAAGCTATCCTCTATTCACTTGGTGTTAGCTTATTTCTTCTCCATAACTAAGTGAATTTCAACTTTTGAAGGCAAAAAGCAAACCCAACAAGATCCAAAGGCCAGTGCCAAGTGCTCCAGGCCACCCAAGATGAGGTGGTGTGGTGGAGACTTGGAGGAGGCAGAGGGTGCGGGCTTGGAGCAACTCAGCCTGCTTTTGGATCACGCCTTCAGACCTGCAGATGATGCACCAGCACATTAGCTTTGGGAGTTTCCTGTGCACTCTGTATCATCAATAACTGAGCTGCTTTTATTTCTCCCCTGAGGAGGGTGACCCTCTTCCTTGTGAAGTTCACTGGCTGGCATGTAGCTGCTTGTGTTTGTTCTCAGCAAGGAAAGCTGAGTTTCTGCTGCTGCTGGGCGAGATGGTGGCATCCCAAAACCTGAGCTGTTGATCTGTCTGTTGGCATCACATCTCTGCTCTCTGGTGCAAAGCCATGTCAGCAGAGCGGGGCTCACTGTGGATCCATGTTTGTACCCTACGTGCAGAATCGCTTTAATCTGGGGGCACTGCCAAACCCTCGCCGCTTCCTTTTGAAGCATAGGCTTTTCAGAGGCCCTTCTGTTCTTTCGGGAGTCCTTTGTCTTCTGTGCAGGTGAGCAGGGAGTAGAAACGCATTCGTCTCTCATAAGGAAAGCAGCGGTGTTTTCTTTAGCTGATGCCACATTTTGGTTAGCAATCTGAGAGCTGGAAAAGGAACGATGCCTGCACTGGTAGCTGTTGTGTTCCGCAGAAAGGGGTGAGTTCAGATCGCATCCATTCTGTCCTCGTGGAGAGAGAGGGACTATCTTCTAATACTTTCGGTTGGTATCTGACTTGCATGTCATTCCAGTTTGGGACTTGCAGCGCTGCGACCGGTCAGCAGCTGTCAGTGGGAGGTCTGTCACTGGGCTGCTTGGTCTGGAGATCACCTTTCCAGTCCGAAGGGTGGCTGCTTTAGAGCTGCTCAGTGTGATCACCTAGAGGTTGGGGTCAAAGTCTTTCCCCAAGTTCCCCGGGGCCTGCTTTTCCACCTGGCTGGTTTGTTTAAATGGCTTATAATTAGGGTGGAGCCATCGCCTGCTTGCTGATGGGAAGGCCATCCTTGACCTCGATTAACCCCAAGTATGACGACATCTCCATTGCTGTGCTACATCCATGGCCTTTCGCCACTCTGCTCTTTCAGCTAGGCACCCAGCGCTTGGGATGCCGGTCCCGTTTGGTCACGTATGGGGCACACGGCACTCTCCGAAACCCTGAGTGCTACAACATGCCTGGGATCACGGCTCAGGTCTCTCCCTGCTGCATGGTGCTGTTTAAAGGGCTTGATCAGTGTGGCTGTGTCGTAATGAGGCTCATTCTCCCAGAAAATACAGAAGCCTCTGGGGATCGTAAGTGGCTTGACCTCTTTGCAAGCAGATTTCTGGTCTTGCAGTGTGGCTTCACCCTGTGTGGGCAACTCCACCAGCATGACAACCCCATAATTATGTGGCTTGTCTGTCTGGAGCATGTCAAGCCCTTCCAGTTCTTGAGTGGCGTGATCCCATACAGCAAACACTCCGGCCATGGAGTTTGAAAAACACAGAGATAAATTCAGAAACCTTCAAAATCGAGCCAAACTGGGTTTTCCAAGAGTAAAAATAAATAACCACAGTTTCTTTTTCCACATAAGTAAGAGGGGAGAGAAAGCACCCAGTGTGGATGTGTGCTCTATATATGGAAAAGGTAAATTTCTGGGTTGTGTTTTCACCAAATAGCAGGCAGAAAAAAAGCTCAAAGACTGTAACATGCTCGAGGCAAGGGACTAGTTAGAACAGTGAATCGTGAAAGAATCGTCAAGTGTAATCATTAATCCAGCGGCAACCTGGATTTGGGCTTGGATGGCCAAAAGAAGGCCGTAATAGTGAAGTTTGGTAACATCTCAAAGCTTGGCAGTGACCCAAGTACAGAGAACAAACAGTTGGAGATGGGCTGAAATTTAACGGTGAAAAACTCTCGTGCTCTTGTAGCGACCAACAGGGATTTGCCCTGCAAACTCATCAGCTCGAAACAACAAAGGAAGAGAAAGACTTGAAGAGACCAGCTGATCTCCAGGCAACTCTGAGCCGTCCGTGCGGCATGGCCACGTAACAGCAGACAGGAGTTTAAGTCCGGTCGGAAGAGATGTTATCAGTAGAGCTAGGGAAAGGTTAATGCTACCCATGATGGATATTGCTGTGATAATGCTACCCACTGCGGGTATTGCTGCGATAATGCTACCCGCCGCAGGTATTGCTGCGGTCACATCTGGGAGGCTGCGTATGCAGCGCTGGCCATCCCCAGCCACATTCGCCCCAGCGCAGAAGGTGCACAGGGGTGCTGCTGGGGAGCGCACATCTCACGAGAGGACATGCAGATGGGTGCAAACTGGAGGTGATGCTAGGAAGTTCCTAATCTGGAAAGGGCAGTGTTGGGAACAGCCTTCCACCAGTAAGAGTAAATGACCTGGTGCACCTCGGGATAGATTTTCCAAGCCCAGTGAGAAGAATGAGATGGTTTGCCTGCCTCTTACGGCAGAAACTGAGCTCGGAGCGACCTGTGCCCTGTTCTCGTACTTTGCTTCCAACCAGAGGTTCAAGCCTGCAGCACGCTTTTACAGCCAAGCTTCTTGCCCAAGACAACAGGGCTGTTAGAGTGACAACACGGACAGCGTGACCTCCCCTGACCGGTGCCATCCATCGCCGTGTGAAAAGAGGGGCGGAAAAGCTCTGAAAGGGCTTCAGAAAAACTCAGGGTCAGGAGCCGGCGTGAAACAAATCCGACTGTACCACACCGCATTCAAAGCTACATCTCGTTAAATCATCCAGGATAAAGAGCTGGAAACGGGGGCAGCTTGCCAATTTATTCAGCAGATGTACAGTCACGGCTGGTCAGCAGCTTTCTAAAATTACAACAGTCATCTAAGACAGATTTTCTTCATGATCAAGCCAGCTTTTTAATAGATGCAGTAAATAAAATGTTGTTCGGTGACACTTCTGCCAATCCTAAGGCAGTAAATCATCGTTATGATACTGCTTTTAAATTCCTTCTACATTCTCTGTTTTATTTTCTTGAAAAAAAGTGTTGATCTCCCATTTTATCATTAGAAAAGCGTAGGCCACCTGAACTTTCACCTGCCAGTGGATGTGAGGCAGATATTTCTCAGGGCCTCCAGGAAGTTTGGAGGCAATTCAGGTTCCAGGACTTTGTCAACTTTTTTTTTCCCCACAGGAGGTAACAACTCACGGCTGGCTCACTTGCCTTCTCTGTGTGCTCTTCACTACCCTGTTTTGTGACGCTTGGCTTTATTCTCGTCTGGATTTGGGAGGTGGCGAGGCATTAGGAAGCCAGAGAGATTACTGTACTTGCCAATACGCTCACGCAAGAGGAGAAGCAGATATCAAGCATTAACTCCTAGATCCCTTCAGCACTAAAATGGAGACAGAGGCTTGTTCTGTCCCCTCCAAAGTCTGCAGCCGTGTCAGAAGCACATCACGGCTATGGCAGCAAGGGCAGCCCGTACCAGTCGTTGATAAATCTCGCACTCAGCTGACTGCAAATCGGTTTTCCACGTTCATGGTTTGTTTAGTTTTAGCTCTTGCGTATTTAGCTGTTTTTGCATTTTCCAAGCAGCGTGGGCTGCAAACAAACCATATAATCCGTGTATGCTTTTGGAAACATTGTGCTCCTCCCAAAAGCAAAACCAGGCTGGGACTGATGGCAAGCAGGGCTTTGCAGTGGAGAGATGTTGATTTGCTTTGCAGCTTTGCCCAGAGCTCAGCTGATCCTGCCTGCATTTAGAGGGCAGATTTCAATCACGGGAATGAACCGGCGCGTCGGTCATCGGGGTCTTTCTTTTCGCACCGTTAGCAGTGGCAACACAAAGGGAAAATGAACAGAAAGAGGCATTCAGCTGGAGTTAGCTGAGCCTTGGTCTTTTGTCTAGAAAATCCTTAACTTCCCCATTGAAGTTTGTGGTAACAAATTAAAACTTTTGTCTGCTTGCCCCTCAAAATCAGTTCGTGTCAGTAACGCTTTTAGCTTGGATAAAGGAAAAGGGAGTTGTAGGTGGGATTTACTGTTCATTAAGGTAAATTCATCTACTCTTCTCTATACAGGGTTGAAAAGTGCTGCACAGTACAATAACGGTGCCTGGGGCGTGGGCCCGGGGGGAGGGAGGGCAGGGAAATGGCACTGACGTGTCCTGCCTCGGGAATGCCTTTTGGGTCTTGTGCTGAAAGCGAAGAGCTACGAAAACCGTCTTATTTTCTGTATATGTGTGTGAAGAATCTACTCAAATTCAAAAGAAAAAAAAAGAAGGCATTAATCTAGAAAATGCTTGGGACGTTTTACCCCTGTTCAGGTTCCTGGGTGTTTGCAGAGTCTGGTTACAGAGAGCTCAGAGCCAAACCTTTCCTGGCAGCGACAGGGGATGGCATGAGGGGCCCCGGGCCCCAGAGGGCAGCCCGGGGGCTCAGGCTGGATGGGGGGTGGCACACCTTCCCCCGCGGGGAGCAGCCCCGGGACAGGTCCCCGGGGAAGCGGGGGGTCTCCATCCCGGGGGGCCAGGGGAACTCCTGACACAGCCTGTGAAAGAGGGAGCAGTGCAGCCCCGCGCCCGAGAGAAGGGAAAGCTGCTTCTGAAGCCCAACAAGAGGGTATTACTCCAGTTGCAGAATGCCAGGCAAAACCAGTGGTCCGGGCACGTTTTGCTTTGCTGTTATTGAGATGGTTGAGGAAACGAGTCTTCGTGCGCGGCCCGGTGCACAACAAGCTGTGCGTGGGGGGGTGCAGCTGGATAACAGGGTCGACTCAAGCATTTTCTTCTTGCTTTCTTTGGAGGGTGATGAGGCCTGTTGCGGTTTTGTTGAAGGCAGTGGGCTGGTCCGTTCGGGAGGCTTGAAGTCAGGCTTCAGGGTTTCATAAGCAGCAGGGTCTCATTTTTATGTCACTGCTTTTATGACTGGGGAATAGTGCTGTGCAGAATGGGAATTCTTATTCGTTTTGCCTTCCCTGACATTTTCCTTGATTGAATGTCTGCTTTCCCTTCACTCATGTCAGGATAAAATCTCTTCTTTTTGGCAGATTTCCCTTGTTGGAATTCACTTTTGCATGTGATATGTCAACGGCACATGGCTGCATATTGATTTTGTAAAGCCTTTTACTTAAAATGCCAGGGTAATAATGTCCTTTGCTTCAGTGCTTATTACTGGATCCCCTTTTGCTCAGGCACTGACTGCACTTCTTTAGATGTGGCTGTGAAATGAGCCTTACTGAGATCTGGCTAGGTCTGATCCACAGCACTGGTTGTACATGGTGTCAGTACCGAAACCCATCATTTGGGAAGCTTCAGTACCTGTGTTTCATAATACAACGTTAACACATGTGCACTACATTAGCACAGATGCCTTTGAGGGGCAGAAAGCGTTCTTCAGTAGACCCACAACCCATGACTGCCAAGTAAGTTCACTTGTGAACTTAGTATAGAAGGGAGCCTTACAACCATTTATCATATTGAACGGAATTCCTTAATCTTTATGAAAACCAGCCACCTACAATTATCATTCAGTAATTTAAAATGCCAGTTGCTTTCCTTTCCGATGCAGAAAATGCACGTCTACGCGCACGGTAAAGATATGTAATAATCACATGCTGCATTAACAGGATAGAAAATTAATCCCATCCAATGCGAAAGTACAAATATCATTAGCTGAATCAAGATGAACGTGACGTTCCTGGTGAGTCAGTCTATTTTGGGAAATCATGGGGTTGGAATAAGATTAAAATACAAAAAGGTGACACTAGGATCTTGTTGCTAACTGTAAAATATTCCCTCTTCCAGGAAGGGCTGCAGCCTGCTCCTTGTATAAAACCCCTGGTTTAGCTTCTCTGTAATTTTGGCCTGAGGAATTCCAGCCGGGCTTTGAGGCCGAAGCAGACGGTCTGACCGCAGGCAGATGCTGCCTGTTCTTGCAGAGCAAGTTTACAAAGCACCCTCACTTGAAATGGTGGCTTGTGCCATCCCTGCATCACCCCTGAACTCCCAAACCACCTTTAAACTTTTCGTAAGGTAAAATTCCGCTGCCTTAGTCAAAGCTGGTGTTTATCTCCTGGAAAATTTCAGAAACCAGTCTGCTCCTGCTGTTGTCAGTGTATTTTTTTCTCTGATTAAAGTAGACACAGGACAAAATACTTGTGGTCTGTGTGTTTAAAGATCCCGCCCAGGCTTTCCGGGTCATTCCCAAGCTGCTGATGGCAGCCTGGATATCCTTCTGGAGCTTCTGGAGCCACTATAAATCCTCCTGCTGATGGAGAGGTATTTTATTGAGTTGTTTATTTCATTAGGAGAAATGATCATTGCATTTGCAACTATTATGCTTTTATAAGCCCCCACGTGTTTTGCACAAGAAAAACAAGCTTTGCAAAAGCTTTGATTCTGCCAGCCAGGGTTGGAGATCTCCTCTTGGGTAATCCGGCAATGTCGATAGGGCTTTTTTCACCAGATGCAAGCACTCTGAGCTTGACTCCCGAGCACGTATTGGCATTTGGCTCCTGAAGCAGCCGTGGGCAAGGCAGGCAGAGTCAAGGAGCCCATTAAAGTACGTGTGGTCTGCACAAGGGCTAATTCATTACCGAGAATAACTTTGAGCTGACACGGAAAGTCAGCGCTTCTTCTTGGCGTAGGAAAGCCAGCTAATTCTTCCAAGACCTTAGAGCATGTTATTTTTAGCTGAAAATAATCACGGGCTGTTAAACACAAAGAGAACCTGTGAGAAGCCCTGCGGCACTGCGAACGGCACCGGGAAGGTCTCGCTGCAGCGGTTTGTGCTCCGTACGTGCTGGCGGGGACGTACGGGGCTCCACGCCCGACCCCCATGTGGCCATTCCTATATGAACTGGATGTGTTTGCGTCAGCCAGGGACAAACGGTCTTTTCTAACTACCCCTGTTCAAGCGATTTGGAAACCAGCAAACAAACAGAGGTATATCTTTGAGACAGAAAGGAGACGTTAGGAGTCAGCAAAATTGCTGCAGTTTGCTCTCTGCTCTCCATGGAGATGGCCACCATGCCCGAATACAGCTCTGGTCTCTGAAGGGAGGAGGAGGGGACCTCTTCTAAGCCATTTTCTAAAGGTTATATGGGAGGTTTGTGGGAGAGCCCAGCAAGAGCTGAGGGCAGTGAGACCCACGGTGACAGAGCTGGTACTGAAGTCCTTGTACACGAACTGAAGGCAAAGCAGACCGACCCTGAAAAATGTGTGGTCATTGCCAGAAGAAAGATTACTGCTACGGGCCACTTCTTCCAAGGAGAGGAGCTAAGGCTGACCTGGGCGAGTCAGCTGAGGGGGAGCATCGTGACTGGGAGACCTGGCGGGAGTGCCTGCCAGAGAACCCAACCGTACCCCCAAATCAACAATTGCAGGACAAATTGCAGTTAAATAAAGAGATTTATCTCGAGGTGCTTTGATCTCTCCAACGGTAAAGAGCAGCTCTGGGGCACACAGGAGGGCAACCAGCATGATGGGAGCTGCATCCTCGGAGCACGGCTGTGGTCAGAGCATCAGGCGGAGAAGGATACAGGGACTGTCTCAGACAACGTCTGAGAACGGCTTCAAGTGGCAGCGAAAGGAAAGAATTGGCACGGTGAGCTCCCAATGCGGCCTCCTATCCAGGGCAAGGAAGAGATGCAGGGGTTTTTGTACCGAGTTTGGAAGGAAATTTTTGCAGTGGTGAGCCTGGCTGAATTACAGCACTGGGCTGCTCTCAGCCACGCTCCTGTTCTGTTCTCACGCTGCGAGATCGAGGCAAAGCTAGGCAGCTCGGGGCCAGCCTTACGGGGGCAAACCCACCTTCTCTCTCCTTGACTCGGGGAGAAGGAGAAGGGTTCAGCAAATTGGAGGCAGAATTCGGGCTGCTGGTGCTTTTGCATATAGTAGGTAGCAGGCCTTACGTGGAGAAAAGTCTTTTTAATCAGCATCTTTTACGTTATTGCAATTAACTCTGTTACGATAATACAGTCTTACTGATTGAAGACCCTAAGCTTCCCTCTAATAGTCCTGAATTACTGCTAGGATAATGAGATTTCCATTTCTAAACGTCCTGTGCGTGCCATCCAAATCACATCTATATTCATGCACATACCGAATACGAATTATTCTCGCAACATTGACTTCAAACATCCTTCCTGCATCAAAAATGCCACGCCACACGCAGTTAAAAACAGCTTTCTCGTCTTTCAGCGTTCAGCTCAGTAGTATTATTGCCAGCCCTGTGTTACTTCTGCTGTATATTTAAGCGGGTGTCGAAGGACGATCGCAACACTTGGTGTGCGAGGCTGAGTGCTGAGGGACGTGGGACAGCGGGTGATGCCACATGAGCTATTGGCTGGCGCTTGTTCGTCGTGCCTAAGGTGCCCTTGTTGCACCAAGGGTGCACGTACAGCAGTGGTATCACGCACCGTGACGGTGAAGCACTGAAATCAAATTACTGCTGCTGAGATAATTGCTCCTAGCCCAAGATGGAGGCACGACTGGAGGGTGCCACGACACCAAAGTCACCTCAAAAGTGAGTGCAGCAAAGAAAACGATGGCCGGCAGGCCGGGCAGCGAAGCCGCCGCACTCGTAGTTTGATGTAGCCACGTGGCAGTCCCTGGCTCCAGATCTGCGCCCCAGCCAGCGGTGCGGCATCGATGGGCGCAGTCCACCTAACGAGGGGCGTTTAAGCCACTCACAGCTTGTTCTAGGACGGGGCTGGTGTGTTGCCCTGAGCTTTAGATGACCTCTCACGATGCCACCTGCATGATCTGCATTTCTATCCAAAAACTCAGCGCAGCCTCTCACTTGCTGGCTGCCAGGCTACCTGGCTCTCGCAGCACCTTTCAGGAGCAAGCCCATGCCTTGGCTGACCCAAGGGGCTTCAGATTTAATTTGTTTCCAGCTGCCTCATTCCACATCAAGAGCGAAATTTTTTTGCTATGATTTATGATGCATTAAATGTTTAAAAGATGGTAGCTGATATTAATGAAATTGAAGTTATACATTACCATAAAATTGGATCTGCACTAATGCAATTTCAAGGCAACGTAATACGCTGCGATCTCCGATACCAGCGAGAGGCCGAACACGTTACATATCCTCTTCTACGCTCTTCACAAGATTAGTCCGATTTGCAGAACAAACACATTCAGCCCTCAGCCCTTGTGCCGTGACCCGTGAATAATACTGCTAATAGGATTGACACATCTGACCGGCGCTCTGGGACAAAACTCCTGGTGAACTTGATGGGAGCCACTCCACTTCCCACGTTCCTCCCGTAAAACCTCTGCCATCGTCCCCTCCGAAAGGCACCCACAGTCCAACCGGGGGGCCCGATGCGCAGTAATATCTGAACCACCCACAGGACAAATGTGCTTCGTGGTTGCCTTTTCTTTCTCTAGCGGAGGCGTAAGCAACATTTTTTTTACGCTGATAAATTCTGTAGCCACCCCGGAGGGGTTAGGCTCTCTCCCACGCCTGGCAGCAGCAAGGCGGTTACATGATTCTGAGTTTTACACGATTTATACGATTTCCCAGTCCTCTTCAAGTAACGCATGTGAGCTGCACTTGGATTTCGGTTGTAAATCCTCAAGTTACCAAAATTGGCCATCAAAATGAGAACCTTCACATCAGCTTCTCTCCTCGCTGCCTCGCCGCTCCCTTGCCTAAAGGAGCGTCAGGTTATTGTCTCTTGAGGCTGGTACCATAAAAATTATTAGCGCTGAGGCTGGAATAACATTTGATGCTCATCCTCACGTGGCAAACCCCGTGCCCTATAGATTTCTCTGACTTTATATATTTATTAAGCTGGTAGGAGGACCTCCGTCTGTTTTATGAGAGGATCTGGTGTTTCCCTGAATGGTATAGGGGGAAGTGGGCAGAGATTTATTCTGTTTAAATCGTGTCATTGATTTCCCTGGCCCGCGGCATGACAGCAGCGGTGCTGGGAAGGGAGCTCTGGAGAGCTCCAGTCCAGAGCAAGACTATTGCCCACATTCCGTTGGGACAACCATCGTATCTTTATTATTGCTATTAGAGGAAAGGGAGGCTTGATTTGAAGACTTTATTCTGACTCGAGGAATAGAGCTCGCGCGGTGACACAGGACACGAAGTACTAAGCAGCTTCTGGCAGTGAGTTGAACATTAAAATAACCAGTAACTACCAAACCCACTCAGTACCGGCTCTTGCTGACGTTGGTCCTGTCATCACAGGACCTGCACTCATTAGGAACAGGAATTAGTTTTTAAAACACAGATCTGTTTCTTCCTTTAGACTGGCTTGAAAGTCAAGTGCTGCCTCTACAGGGAAAGCTGAGAAAATCCAGTCTGAGAAGGAAACCTGTGCCCTCCCTGGGTGCAAAATCCCCAAACCGTTTGGAAATGGCAATTCCCCGAATCGTGCGAGGTGAAGGATAAGTACAGGCTGTGGCCAGAAAAAGCCCCCAGGGTGGGATCCTGGGACGGCGCAGGAGGGAGAGCTGTTGCTACATGACTGCAGCATCTCCGGGCTCAGCAGTGAACCACAGAGCTGTGCTGGCACATCTGACCCCATGGTGGGACATCACTTTGGAGGTGACTATCTCCAGGCCTTGCTGGAGAGCGCAGTGCTCCGTGCTGGCCGGGGACTACTCCTAGCAGGTGGATCCCGGGAATTACTGAACGACTGTGGTAAGGGTGGACTTCACTGCGTCTGCATCTGTTAAGCACCCAGCCCCCATTCCTCTTCCTCCAACCTAACTGTGCACCGCTTTGCCCCGAGAAATCTGCCTCTTCCCAGCCTCCGCTGTGCTGCACATTCAGCCTTGGGCCCTTGCAAAGCCATTTCCTCCTGTTCTCCCATGATTTTAGCACGCTGCTCTGAGGACAAACCTGCTGGCAAAGTGAACACAGGGAGCATCCACAAGGTAATCTCCTCTTTTGGAAGCTGGGAGCTCATCGGGACCCCCCGAGTGACTGCAAAGCCACGGCTGTGCGACTGCCCCTGTGAAACCCCACCTCGGCGCTGCCCATTTCGCAGAGCAAGGTTTTCTTCTTCTTCTAGCTCCTGCCCAGAGCCCGGCTGAGGTAACGGAGATTTAACCGTTCTGTAATTAACACCCCTTAGGCTGCCACAGAGCCCCGTGCTGCCGGAGCTGCCCCAGCGGGAGGAGGATGCGGCCGTGCCGGCTGGGAGCGCGTCGGCTCGGGTCCAGGCTCGGCTGAGCCCCGCTAGCGTGTGAGTGCGCGTGCGGAAAACCTCAACTTGCCCTTTTGGGCATAAGCGTAGGTTTCCCAAGGAAATGGGCACATGCAGCACGGCAATGACTCCCATCCATTTTTATGTTTATTTATTTACAGTTAATGTTAGGGGTCCTGGAAAAAAAAGCGTTTTGAATGAGCAGTGGAGGCGTTGTGGGAAAGATCAAGGGCTGCGAGGTGCAGTGTTGGTAACATTTTCAAAGCAAATCAGATGAGACGCCCCCGCAGCCTGCAAGGGCGCAGGGACAGCAGCCCGCTGTCTCCTTGCGTGGCTCGCCAGCCGCCTGCACGGGCGGGTGGCACCGGGCCCTCCATCAGCAGCGCTCCTCCTTTGCCGCCCCGCCGGAGGGGCGGGGGGAGGACGCCAACGGCGGCGCTCGCTCCTGGGCAGAGGCGGCAGCACAGAGCCTCGGAGCCACAGATGATGGAGAAAGGGGGGGGAGGGATATGAAAAGCCTGGGGGTGCCATTCTCAGGAAGCGTGCTGCTGCCTGAAACGAAAATACCTTTTTTCTCTAAGAAGAGCAGCAAACCCTGTTAAGTGGGGATGGAAATAGGGAGGAGAATAACCTCCTGCGGCAGGGGGGTCCCCTCGGGATGCCAGCGAGAAGCCTGTCGCTGGCTGAAGGGGCCGGGAGCGGGGATATCTGCGGTGGGAGACGTGGTGCCATCGGCTCCGTCCCACTCCCAGCCCCATGGCTCCTCGTTGTCTCCCACCCGCATCCGCCGGGATGCTCCGGGCAAGGCAGCGACAGCCCCGCGCCGAGCACCCAGGCCCCTGGAAACCCCGCCGCCCTCTCTCGGTGACTGCTGGCTTCTTGTCTCCTTCGAATCCTCTTTTCTTCCTTCTTTCACTGCCTGTCGCGCCTCTTCTTCATTTTTCTGTCTTCTATTTAAGTGGGGAAATGGCTGCTATTGCCCTGCCTCTGTTAAGCACTTCTCCTTTTATTTCAGATTTTGACGCATTTTCCCCCAAAGGCACATGCTGTTTCAGTCAGGAGCAATCAGCCGTTAAAACCAGATTAATTAAGGAAATGAGTTTACATATTTTTCTAATGGTCTGAAACGAACAGGAGGAAAACTCTATGATCCTGCACCTGTAACGCCGTTTGTCTGCAACAGATCCCTGCTCGGCACCGCTGATCTGAGAAGACGGCGCCATCTCAACGTTAATCACTTGTTGCGTAATAAATGGCGGAACTGGAATCTCCTGCACCCTCTGGAACTGGGTATTTTGGTCTCTTTTGCCGTTTACATTGCAGGTAGGAGCCCTGCTCTGCAGTTTCTTACAACCATGGCGTGCGAACACGGTGGGCCCTTTGCTCGACGCCCTTCGCGGTGCCTTTCGTTCTTACTTTCCGCCCTGCTGCTGCTACCGCTGTCCGAACCTCCGCTGGCCACCCCCGGGGGACAGGGACAGAGCCCCGCGGGACTGCCACGTGCTGCCCAGATTTGGAGCCGCGACCGCTCCTGCCGTTCCTACTTCTGAGGCTTTTAAAACCGTCACGGTCGGTGCAACCCCATCTAACTGCAGGGTTAGCGTGAAGTCACTGGATAAATGATGTCAGATGGTCTCAAAATAATCCCAAAATGATACCATGAAGGCGTGGAGTTGATTTAACGTTAAATGGTATCCTGGGTAAAGCCACTTAATAAATGACCCAACCTATGTAAATTCTGCAGCCTACAGAAACGGTGCCACCCAGTGTGATAAATACCCTCAGTGAGGAAATGACGTCATGTGGCACCAAGTGATGTCATAAATGAAGCGACTGGGTAAACGGTCACTGCTGTACTGGAAGATGCACCTATGGTGAGTGCAGCAAGGTGAAATTTTGTGTTAGTTTGACATTAGCTCACCAGTAAAGTATTGGTGTGCTAATAGTAAATGTATTCCATCTAAATAAAAATCGCTCTTCGGATTGAGTATCACTCATTTGTTAATTATCGATCAGTGCCTAATGATCATTAACGCTCGTGACCTGTTAGCGTTCTGCTGTTGATTCATTCCCGTATATGCCAGTTTTGACAAACTGATTTACTCAAAGCGCCAGCAGGAGAGCCCCCCCGCGGCTGCGCGAGGGCACCTCCGTCCCGCAGGGAGCCCCCCGAAATGAGGACGTTACCCGGTGCGGCACCTCTCTTGGCGCCTGGGCCCCGGCCGTAGGCTGCCAGGAGGGGCTGCCCGCAGAGGACACGCGGCTCGGCAGGGGTAAGGCCCGGCAGCAGCCCGGGACAGCTATTGCTAAGCTGCTCGCACAGCCCTTGGCCATTCCCTCGCAAGAGGGAGGTCAGGCTTCCCGGGAATCAATTTGCACAGCCTTCAGGCTCGTATTATTTGCGGAAAATGCCCATACTAGGGGAACAACGCCGGGAAGGGGGAATTTATTGTACCATTACCCTGGGGGAAGTGTCAGCGACATTAATCCTATTATAGCATTGGTGGGACGGGGGCGCAAGCAATGGTGGTGAGGGAGAAAGCAGCGCTCTGCCGAAAAGCAGGAACCCCCGTTAGGAACGTCCCTGTCCCGACAGCAGCGCACACGGGGAGCAAACGGAATGATACGGTGTGGGGGGATTGTCAAGCCCCCCGCTGGCTCCACCGCCCCAGGGGGCGCACCGGCACTCCCGACAGGCCTTGCCGGCCCTGGCCCGGCTGGGCGGGTGCTCGGCACTTGCTGCAGCGGTGAAGCCTGGCATTGCTTCCAGCACGTCCCCGCCGCCTTCGCCATCAGCTTTCCCGCTTCCCCAGGAGAAATGAGGCAGGGAGCGGTGAGCTGGCCCAGTTCCCTGTTCCTAACCCCCTCCCGATGCAGCCACGCTCACGCCAGCCAGCCTTGCAAAGCCTTGGTAAGAACCAGATTTTAAGCCTGGTCAACTTGGGCAAAACCAAGAACCGAGCAGCCGATATTAAATCTACTCACAAATAAATCCCTCGTCGGGGATGAGGGAATTGAAGCTGTTGATGCCTGGGCTGTCCTCAGTGACGAACCAAAGAAAGATGCCGCGACTGAATTAAAAACCAGGTGGTGGCACCAAGAGCGAGAGGGGGAAAGGACCTGCCTGAAGGGGGCTGGAGGGGAAAGGCATTTGCAAGCTGCACCAGCGACACGTGGGGTTTGGCCGCTCTGAAAACTCCCTGCTTACGGCAGTATTTTGCCAGCTCCGAGGGTTTACACGGTGCTTTCTTGCTCTGTGGGGGAAGATCAAGGAGTTCTGGCCCAGCGCTGGAGGACTCTGGTCCTGTCCATTCACCTGGTGAAAACCTCCTCTGCTTGCGTGATGGCCTCAGCACTGGGTGACCCAGCACAGCACCTGCATTTCTCACTCATTTCCATGATGACTTCCAGGAGATGTCAAGCAAAGAGTGGTAAAACAGTGGCCAATGCACCGCTCAGACTCTGGTTCCCTACTCAGATGAAAAAGATGCATTTGTATTTAGCCCACGAGCGCTTGCGCACAGACAGCCGGGTAAAAAAATGGATCGCAAATTATTTGTCTGGGAGAAAAGCCAAGTGAATTCTCGTGCTGGATTCCCCCGGCACCCTTGTCCTAAGCCAGCCTCCTCCAGCTGCGTTTCCCCTCCTAGCTGCAAAGTGGTTTGCACAGAGCGAAAACTGTTGCTTGGATCCTGAGGTCAAACAACACTCGTCCCCTCTTCATCAGCTCTGATGAAAGAGTCTAAAGGGCTGCAGGTCATAGCAGATCTCAAAACGTACCTTTCACACTGGCTCTAAATCTGCGTTTTCGTACCCAGAGGATTTTCCCTCTGCATTGTAAGAAGCTGCAGTGTTCCGCAGTTCTTTACAGAGGACCGGGACACCCTTGTGTTTCACCTGTCCCAGTGCACAAAGTACTATTTATCCAAGCTTGATTTTGATGTTGCTTGGGGAATGTCTGCAATCACTCATTGATTAAGACAAGTCACAAGGTTTTTTTTTTTAATTTCTGTATGTTTACGTGCCGAGATCAGCAAAGACTGTTTCTTGCTTGCTATTGCCCTGACACATGGGCACATCCTGCCCTTCCCCTGCCTGCCTCCACCCTCCTCCCGCCTGGGAGAGGGGCAGCGGGATGCGGTGCGGCTCTATCTCCCGCCTGCTGGCTGGCAGCCACCGCCGGGAGGCAACGAATGCCTGGAAAGCGGCAAGTTTTAATCAGACCTGGCCCATCTTCCCAGGCGGGGGAACAGGAATCCAGGCTCAGCGCAGGCAGGTATCCCTGCGGCCTCCGTGGGCACTGCAGAACGCTTCGGACCTCCTCGGATAGAAAAAAAGCCAACTTTTATTGTAGTAACGAGGCACAATTTGTGAAGCGTGAGGTTTGAAATCGGATGCGAGGCGTTAAGCGTGCACGACGCTGAACTCCTTGTGCCTAGCGGAGATGACGTCCAGAGCTCACTCCCGAGCTAAACCGCTCTGTGATTTCATTGCCACCGAGGTTTCACCACCGGCAGCTGACCTCGAGCCCTCGGTGCCACAGGGC